>NC_089512.1:45448093-45770593 GCF_036850995.1 Saccopteryx leptura | reverse complement strand
TCTTTACTTGGACCCCGCTGAACCCCAGATACCTCATGTGTAAACTGGGATTAGTAATACCCACTGCAGAAGGTTGCTGGTAGGGTTACATGATTTACCACGTATAGCTTAATATACAAGAACATGCACTGCAGGTATCAGTAGTGCCAGTGGTTCACTGCCTGCCAGTTCCCATTGCTGTCTGCACCGCCTGTCTTACTAGTGAGAAACCACAGCAGCAGATTTGTTGATCACCAAAGCTGCTTAAGTTAGAGTTAAGAGACAGGGTTGAGCCTGACCAGGTGGTGGCGCAGTGGATAGAGCGTCGGACTGAGATGTGGAGGACCCAGGTTCAAGACCCCAAGGTCGCCAGCTTGAACGCAGGCTCATCTGGTTTGAGCAAAGCTCACCAGCTTGGATCCAAGGTCGCTGGCTTGTACAAGGGGTTACTCGGTCTGCTGAAGGCCCACAGTCAAGGCACATATGAGAAAGCAATCAATGAACTAAGGTGACGCAATGAAAAACTGATGATTGATGCTTCTCATCTCTCTTCGTTCCTGCCTGTCTATTCCCATCTATCCCTCTCTCTGACTCTCTCTGTCTCTGTAAAAAAAAAAAAGAGAGAGAGAGACAGGGTTGAGCCTAGGCCCAGGACTTTGAACACTAACTAGCTCAGCACTAGACCTGGGTATTTCCCTGGAGTGATAAATCATTTGTAATTTTACTGGGCATTTAAGAGTCTTTTTTTTTTTTTTTTTTTACAGGGACAGAGAGAGAGAGAGAGGGATAAATAGGGACAGACAGACAGGAACAGAGAGAGATGAGAAGCATCAATCATCAGTTTTTCATTGAGACACCTTAGTTGTTCATTGATTGCTTTCTCATATGTGCCTTGACCGCAGGCCTTCAGCAGACCAAGTAACCCCCTGCTCGAGCCAGCGACCTTGGGTCCAAGCTAGTGAGCTTTTGCTCAAACCAGATGAGCCCGCACTCAAGCTGGCAACCTCGGGGTCTCGAACCTGGGCCCTTCCGCATCCCAGTCTGATCCTCTATCCACTGCGCCACCGCCTGGTCAGGCTTAAGAGTCTTTCTTAAAGAGTGCTTTCAGTCTCTGTAGTTGAATTATGTAGAAGAATTCTACATCAGTCCTATTTCCATTCATATCTGTCACAAAGCTGAAGATGAGCTACCATCTTAAAAGCATTTTAGAAAACTGGGAAATACTATTTAGATGTGGACAAAGGTCAAAGGTAAAAAGTATAAAATTCAAAAGTTAGGGGCATATGTAATATTGAAATGAAAACCCTACTTCCCAACACAGGTACATGTTAGTTTGATTAATATGGTTAGTCTTCCCCTAAGTTTTTCACTTTTACAACAATGGAATCGGTCCACTCTGGTATGCCACTTACCTTTTCCTTGTAAAACATGTCTTGGACAGCTTCCTAGACAACGCAGAAGGATCAACCTCCTCGTTTTTACCAGTCCTCACACTGTGTGACTTCTGGGAGCAGCCACAGAGCGAAGGGGGCTTAAGGAACAGGGCCCGTGGCGAGAAGCAGGGATTGGTAGGAGGAGATTAATACCTCAGCTTCCTAAAGCATTTGGGCTTTAAAAAGGTTCTCATCAACCATCCAAGTGATGGCTTCTGCTTTAGACTAAATGGATTTCAGTGTATGGTTCTTAAAGGACAGCCACAGCCCTAGGAAGTGGCTTAGAATATTGATCAGTGTTGCAGGTGGAGAAAATTGCCAATAGTAGCTTCTCTCCACCTGAGCCAGGAATACTGGATTTGCTCCAGGCATTTGAACCTGATCTAAGAGGTAGGTCCACAGGCAAGTTCCTGCCAGCCAGCAGTGATTACTGTTCACCACTTAAGTGGCCTGTGAGGACTGGACTTGGTTTTACTTTTTCTGAAACCTCAGGGCGCATCTCTCACATTTTCCCTACCCATCTCCTATTCCAGGATTGATCCTGCCAAATGGAGAAATTAACTGGAACTGCCCATGCCTTGGGGGAATGGCCAGTGGCCCCTGTGGGGAGCAATTCAAGTCGGCCTTTTCTTGCTTCCACTATAGCACGGAGGATGTCAAGGGATCAGACTGTGTAGACCAGTTCCGGGCAATGCAGGAATGCATGCAGAAGTACCCAGACCTCTATCCCCAAGACGATGAGGATGAGGAAGAGGAAGAGAAGAAGCCAGCAGAACGTCCAGAAGAGACAGCTCCCAATGAGGCCACCACAACCAAAGAAGAGGAGGGGTCAAGCTAATGAAGGCCATGCTGTAGCACTGGACTGGACTACGGCCTTCCGCCGTAGAGTGATATGAACCTTTTGCAAAATGCCTTTTGGTCACTCTCCAAGAAAGTGTCTTTCCCTCTATTGTTCTGTGCACTGTAATGTACAAAATAACTTATTTTGATGATCAGGGGTCTTGGCCCCTTAACATATACACTGAAAAAAAATGAGGTTTTATGTATGTGTCAGATAATTCTATCCGTAAATGTTGCTGCCACTTCAGAATTCTCTTCTCAGATTACTCCAGATTTTGCCACCTTGAAATAATGTGCTGAATATTATCAGCAACCAAAAATCATTATCTTGGATTGTCTCTTGTGAGTGAGATGATTTATTCTGATTCATTATCTCCCTTTTAGTAGATTTTATAACCACTTTGGAAATGAAATAGAAACAACAATATCTTTCTTTAAAACTGCTGGAATGGGGCCATTTCTAATACAAGAGGCCAGATAATCAGATCCTTGTTTCTCAAAATCCATCATGACCTTGAGTATGTGAGGAGGTACCATGCTTCGTTTCTGATACATTTTGGTTTCCATTTTTACATTGGGCTCCAGGTTTTCTTTTTAGAAAGTGGAGCTTTGGATCCTCCTATTCACAGTCCCTTTCTAAATGAAGAAAAAGCTGTTTTCTGCTGTACTTGTTATTCCAAAAGCCCTGGTTTGGGGCCTGTGTTCACGCTGGCTCTATGTCAACCTATTCAGGTGCAATGTTCTCAAGAGGTGGGGACCTACTTGGTACCAAAGTAACAACCAAGAAGGAAATGTGAATTTAATGGTCAATTAAAAAGAAAACATGGTTTTTTACCTGATTTTGAATGTGTCCTTTATTACTAATTAAAAATTTTTGTTGTAAGGAAATAGAAATTATGAAAAGTGCAATTGAAATTCCTCTTATCAAATTTTCTGTATTGAGTTCATATGAAACTGTTAGTCTGTGAGCAGATAGATGCCTTCAGTCAGACATTGTAATCCATGGGTGGGGAGGCTTTTCTCATTTGAATAAGGAACTAAAGCCCCCTTGCAGGTTAAGTCATTTGCCCAGGGTAACTGCTAACCAGTTTTCAGGCTGTGATGCAGTAATGCTTCATTTGTCCCAGGTGTACTGGTTCTCTATTACTGTGTAAAAAATTACCTTAAGACATAGCAACGTGAAACAAACATTTATTCTCTCACAATTTCTGTTGGTCAGGATTCTGAGCATGGCTACCTCGGTCCTCTGGAGCAGCTGCTCACGCTGTGGTCAGGGTGTTGGCCAGGGTTACAGTCATCTCCAGGCCTGACAGGCTTTCCTCTGGTAGTTTGGGGTAGGATTCAGTTCCCTGCGGTTTGTTGAATTGAGGGCCTCAGTTCCTCCTTGGCTATTTTGATCCAAGCCCTCCCTCAGTTCCTTGGCATATTGGGCTTTTCCTTAGGTCAGCTGACAACATGGCAGGTGGCTTCCGTGAGAGAACAAGACGGAAGCCAGAGCCTTTGGTAAATTAATCTCACATGACATTCTCTCGCTTTTCCATAGTCTATTTGTTAGAAGTGAGTCACAGCCCACACTCAGGAGAGGTAACAGAGGGCATGAGAACCAGGAGGCTGCTTACCACACCGGAGCACAGTAACAGCACGTTAAAGCTGGAAAGCAAAGTTAGATGTGAGGAATTGGAGTTCTGAGGTGTTGGGGAGATAGAGAACTATGGTAGCTATAGTCAGAACTTTTTTAAAAATTTGGTTAAAAACCAAGAGCCAGGAGCTTCCCAAATTTGGGAGCTGTGACAACCCTGTGAAGAGCCCTTGTGACTTCTTTTAGCCTCATAAAGGGCCTTGCACATTTAACAAACATACTTCTCAGTTAAAATTTTGATCACCCCCAGATGTTACTGATTTGGGAACATGTTATAGATCCCATTCGTTCAATGCATTCAAGAAACTTACAGTTTAAGTCATAGGGATATGGAAAATGAGTCACATATGGTACCTGCCTGCATGAGGTCGGCTTTTACTAGAAAGTTGAAGGAATGGATGGGTATGGCATGGTGGCACTGGAGTCTCAAGGTAGATTTTCTTTTGGCCACGTCACTCTTACAGCAGAGACTCTCAAGCTGACTTTGCCCAAGTCCACTGGGTTGGACAAAAGATTCCATTATTCCAAAAACAATTTGGTGATGAAAAAGTGCCCACTACATAAGCAGTGGAGAGTAGGAGGAGATTATGCTTTAGAATCAGGGTTTGAATAATTCTCTTTTTTTACTTAAAAATATTCTTTACTTTTTAAATAACTTTTTAAAATTGATATATAATATTATATTAGCCTCAAGTGTTTAACAGTGATTAGACTTTTTTTTTTTTTTTCATTTTTCCAAAGCTGGAAACAGGGAGGCAGTCAGACAGACTCCCGCATGCGCCCGACCGGGAGCCACCCGGCATGCCCACCAGGGGGCGATGCTCTGCCCATCTGGGGCGTTGCTCTGTTGCATCCAGAGCCATTCTAGCGCCTGAGGCAGAGGCCACAGAGCCATCCTCAGCGCCCGGGCCATCTTTGCTCCAATGGAACCTGGCTGCGGGAGGGGAAGAGAGAGACAGAGAGGAAGGAGAGGGGGAGGGGTGGAGAAGCAGATGGGCGCTTATCCTGTGTGCCCTGGCCGGGAATCGAACCCGGGACTCCTGCACGCCAGGCCGACGCTCTACCACTGAGCCAACCGGCCAGGGCTGATTAGACATTTTTATAACTTAGAGTGATCACCCTGATAAGCCTAGTACCCCTTTGACACCACACACAGTATGATATTCTTGGCTATATTTACATGCCCATGACTCTTTATAACTGGCAATTAATACATCTTAACCCTTTCACCTTTTTTACCCAACTCCACTGTCAACCAACAAAATGCTCTCTGTGAATTTGTTTTGTTTGTTTTTTAGACTCCATAAATAAGTGAATTTCACATAAGTGAAATTATATGGTACTTGTCTTTCTCTTATGTCACTTAGCATAATACCTTCTAGGTTCATCCATGTTGTCGCAAATGGCAAGATTTCATTCTTTTGATGGCTGAATAATATTCCATTGTATACATCCACCATCTTTTATTGATTTGTGTATCAATGGAAACTAGTCTTTTGATTGGAGCATTTAAACCATTTACATGTAAAGCAATTATTGATAGGTATGCAAGCTGGGTGCAGGGAGAGTCAGCAAAAAAACCCCAATGGCTTTTGCCCACAATTCTGTCTGGGAGAAAGCTGCTCCTCCAGCCCTCACTCTGAAGCCAGACAATGCAGTTCCTCCCTGGATGTCTCTGCTGCTTTTCAAGCTGCTACTCCAATGTTGGAGCTCAGTGCAAGTGAGGCTGAGAGTAAATCCGTGCACTGGCCCCTTAAGGGGAACACCTGGGACTCCAGCAAGCAGCCGTCCCTTTCACTCAGCCACAGTCCTGCAGGTTTTCACAGCCAGAAGTTAGGGGGATTTCTCTCCCTGTCACTGGACCCTGGGTTGAGAAGCATCAAGTGGGACTGGGACCCCCTCACTTCTGGAGGGGGGCACCACTGCAGCTGGGGTATCCCCTTCCATCCCCGTTTAACTGCCACACTGAGTGTGGGGCCTCTGCATCTCCAACCTTTTTACCAGTATCAGTGTGGCTTCAGAATATCCTTAATTCTATAGGACTTCTGTTTAGCTAGTCTTCAGGCTCTTCTGCAGGGCGGGGAGTGTGTGTGTGTGTGTGTCTGTAATTTAGTTGTAATTTTGATACAGTACTGGGGGAGGGTGAGCACAGCATTCACCTACTCGGCCGTCCTGATGAAAAGTTCTTCCTTGCAATTTGTGAAAAAGCTTACATCCTTTGTTCTTTAGCTTTATTTTGAAATTTGCTGATTACAGATCTCACTTGTTTTATTTCATATGTTTCTCTGTCACTTGCATTTTCTATAAACTGGGAGCTATGGGAAGTTTTTAAAAGTATACATGTTCAGACCCCACCCTAAAAATGTATTCGGTAGGACTGGTTTGGGTGCTGGGAATCTCTAATTTTCCTAAGATCCTTAGGTGAGTCTGAGTCTGTTTGCCTCATGTTTGGGACTTGCCAATACATCTGACTCCACCAGTAACCAAAGTCAACTTCAGTCACAGTCAGTAGCAGAGAGAGACAGTAATCTCCAGTGGTGGGCAGTGCAGGACGGTCACTGCAGGAAGAGATATTCATTGTCTCCTGTAGGTTAACAGACCTACATTGGGAACTTTCTGGGAGCCCCAGTGCATGTGCCTTCTTCCTCTAACCCAGGTTAGGGAAACTTCTTAAGTGATCAGGACCTTCCCTGGCCTTGAAGGGTATGTGTCAGGACAAGCAACACTCTTCCTACTGTGGCCCCTGAGGACAAGTTTGCTGTCCAAAAGGTGGATGATTGTCCCAAGAATAACAAACAGCTGACAATGCTCCTGTCTGTTCTGGGCTGCTGAGGGAGGCGGGCCTGGCACACAGGCCCAAAGCCTGTGCTCTTTCCTGTCTGCTGATATTCCCCCTCCCCCCCTCCCCAGGACCAACTGTCCCCTTAACTGCTGGGACAGTCCACTGGTAACAGCCAGTCCCTCACTGCTTGGCACACAGCAGTCAGAGTGAGCTATCATCGTCTACTCTCATCACTTCACTACTCTATTCTAAGCCCACCCATGACTTCCCATCCATTTAAGAATTGATCCACAGCACTCCTCACCATGGTTGACAAGGCCCACTTGAGTCTGACCCATACCCACTTCTCCTATCACATTTTCATTCTTCTTTTTTTAAGATTTTATTTATTCATTTTAGAGATGAGAGACAGAAATAGAGAGAAGAAGGGACGAGCAGGAAGCATTAACTCCCATAATGTGCCTTGACCGAGCAAACCCAGGGTTTCAAACCGGCGACCTCAGCGTTCCAAGTTGACGCTTTATCGACTGTGCCACTACAGGTCAGGCCACTTTTCTCTTTCCTCCCTGGCCACACTGGTCTTTCTGCTGGACCTAAAACAGTCCAGCCCCATTCCTACCTCAGGGACTTTGCATTGGCCCTATGGTTCTCCAAGAATACTCTTCCTCTAGCTCCTCACGTGACCCATCACTCATGTCTCCACTGAAAATTCATCTCCTCAAAGAAGCCTTCCCTGACCACCTTGTGTAACCCAGCACCCCTTCATCACTGTATCCTCTTATCCTATGTATATTATATCAATTATCATTATTTAAAATTAAGTTATTGACTTGTTGGTCTCTTCCTTTCATTTGTAGATGCTTTCAGGAGAGGGGCTTCAATCATCTCAGTCATCAGAATATCCCAAGCAACAAGCACAGGTACTCAATAAACATTGTACAGGAAATCGGTAGATTGAGAGATTCATAAATGAAAACAGCATTTGCTCAGTCCTGCCTACACACACACACACACGTGCGCGCGCGCGCGCCACCACCACCACCACCACCACCGCTGGTTTTAGCCCGAGTCCTGCCCCAATTTGCACAGGTGTCAATGCAGGAGCCACATAGAAACTGCACCCAAAAGTCCTTTTTGGAGGCAGAATGTCTTATAGAACCAGGTACCCCACATGGAATATACTTTATGGGAACCGGGAGGTTTGGGGCCTCACATTGGACAACTGGATTTCAAGTCAAACACTGGATTTTATAGAATATTATTGGTCAGTAAGGGACCACTGAGAACAGATAGAATGAGAATAAAAACAATAGGCCCTGGCTGGTTAGCTCAGTGGTAGAACGTCAGCCTGGCGTGCAGGAGTCCCGGGTTCGATTCCCAGCCAGGGCACACAGGAGAAGCGCCCATCTACTTCTCCACCCCTCCCCCACTCCTTCCTCTCTGTCTCTCTTCCCCTCCCACAGCCAAGGCTCCATTGGAGCAAAGTTTGCCGGGTCGCTGAGGATGGCTCTGTGGCCTCTGCCTCAGGCGCTAGAATGGCTCTGATTGCGACAGAGCGATGCCCCAGATGGGCAGAGCATCGCCCCCTGGTGGGCATGCCGGGTGGATCCCAGTCAGGCACATGTGGGAGTCTGACTGCCTTCCCGTTTCCAACTTCAGAAAAATACAAAAAAAATAATAATAATAGGTGAGCCCTGGGGGGATGGGAGTGCTGCTGGACACCTTCCAGGGAGCAGGACTTCCTCGTCTCCCTATTCTGCTCCTGAGACCAGATGCTCCTCGGACCACCACGAACTGCTTCTTTCATTGTCAAGAAGCGCAGTTCCTCCTAGTTTGTTGGTGGCCACTGGCATGACTCAGAGCAGGAGCCATCTGGTAGACGGGGTGGGTCCCGCCAAGGCCACTCTGCCTCTTCTCTTTGCTCCTGGATCCTACTCGGCTCACACAGGGCAGAGTTGTCTTTCTTTCTGCCCAAGAAGGGAGTCTAGGGGCTTGAGCAGAGGAACATCAGATTTTCCACAGCCACCTTCAGCCCTGGGATGTTCAGAGCAGCCTCTCACTTGAAACCTCACTTTCTGAGGCTCCTTGCCCTTGGCTGTTTAGTAAGGAGGTGGCTACTGGCTAAGGAATCGCAGGCAAAATGGCTGAGGTTGTAATCCTCAGTAATGGGCAGTGGTGGTCCCTGAAGGAAGAGGCATTAGCTGTTGTAGCCTGTTAAATGTTTGTCCTCTCTGCAGAGTGCCTCGGTTAGCAAGCTTCTGTGGGAATCAGCTTCTTATCATGCTCTGAATGCCGAATTTTGGGACTGGAGCAACCGAGGTCTTTGTCCAATTCTTCCATAGGTCAGTGTTTCTTTTTTTTTTTTTTCTGAAGCTGGAAACGGGGAGAGACAGTCAGACAGACTCCCGCATGCGCCCGACTGGGATCCACCCTGCACGCCCACCAGGGGCGATGCTCTGCCCACCAGGGGGCGATGCTCTGCCCCTCTGGGGCTTCGCTCTGCTGCGACCAGAGCCACTCTAGCGCCTGGGGCAGAGGCCAAGGAGCCATCCCCAGCGCCTGGGCCATATTTGCTCCAATGGAGCCTCGCTGCGGGAGGGGAAGAGAGAGACAGAGAGGAAGGAGGGGGTGGTGGTGGAGAAGCAAATGGGCGCTTCTCCTATGTGCCCTGGCCGGGAATCAAACCTGGGTCCCCCGCACGCCAGGCCGACGCTCTACCGCTGAGCCAACCGGCCAGGGCCAGGTCAGTGTTTCTTGAGTGCTTGTCCAGGGACTGGCTTCTCTTCCTCCACCTTAACTGGGTGGCCAAAGGGCATCCCCACCGACCCAGTAGCCACCAACCAGGCAGTATGTCTCCCAGGCCAGCACACCTGGGTTTCTCCAAACATTTGGTAGACAATATGGTAGTGACCAAGTGTAGAAGGCAAGGTGGGAGCAGTGGTGGGATTCAAATAATTCAGTTCTCTGTCCTAATGACAGTTTTAAGTATAAAAAGAAATGATATACCGAGAGGTAGTTTATTCATTTTATGCATTTAATACTTAAATAAGAACAATAAAAGAGGTACACAAAACTAGATTATGTTATAAGAAAGAGTTTTAAAATATTAATGAAAAAATATTAAGCCCTGACCAGGCGGTGGCACAGTGGATAGAGCGTCAGACTGGGATGCCGAGGACCCAAGTTCAGAACCCCGAGGTCGCCAGCTTCAGCGCATGCTCATCTGGTTTGAGCAAGGCTCACCAGCTTGGACCCAAGGTCTCTGGCTCAAGCAAGGGGTTACTCGGTCTGCTGAAGGCCCACAGTCAAGGCACATATGAGAAAGCAATCAATGAACAACTGGGGTGTCGCAGCGAAAAGCTGATGATTGATGCTTTTCATCTCTCTCTGTTCCTGTTTGTCCCTATCTATCCCTCTTTCTCTGACTCTCTCTCTGTCTCTGTTAAAAAAAAATTAAATAATGCTCATAATGTCTCGGAGGAATTTGAGGTATAACACAAAGCTGATACAAATGACAGCTTGTCACCCCCTGGTTGTTTGGCACTTTTTCTCTTTACGTTATATGTCTGTTTACTGAAGTAACAAACGCAAGGGAATTGAAATGTAGTATTTCATGAAAAGTATAATGAGTTTTGGGGTTTTTTTTAATTATTTTTATTTATTCATTTTTTAGAGAAGAGAGAGAGAGAGAGAAGTGGCGGAGGAGCAGGAAGCATCAACTCCCATATGTGCCTTGACCGGGCAAGCCCAGGGTTTTGAACGGGTGTCCTCAGCCTTCCAGGTCGATGCTTTATCCACTGCGCCACCACAGGTCAGGCGAAAAGTATAATGAGTTTTATGAAATGAATAAATTAATATTACAAGCATAGTTAGTTCTGTCAAATTTTTTTCACCTATGGATAGAATGAACATTACGGACACTTAGAATATGCTATTGTGCAAATGAATGTTAAAAAAGAGTAAGGAATGTAAATTTATGATTTCCACATTGGGCAGCTACCTTAGAGAGAACCCTGACTACAAGTGCCATTTTAACAACCAGTTCACCAAACTCAACAAAGAATTAGGTACTGGTTTTGTCAAACCAATATGAACCGGCTGAATCCCACCACTGAGTGGGAGTCACTGATGCTGGAAAGAAATCAGAATCAATCAGTCACTTGTGCTATACACTATCCTGCCAGGATGTCTCCTCTCCTATGTCTTCCCCAGGTTCTTTCTGAAGCCTCCTAATCTGCTTGGTGTCCAGGAGACAGCCTTCACCCGTCACTTCCGTGAGTCCCCTAGAGAAGGGGTGTTGGCTAAAAAGCAATTCTGTTGGGCCCAAGGCAGCAGCAGGAGACCAGAAAATCTTCCCTATTCCCAGAGAAAACAGCCCCAAAATGACTGCAGCCAGGATTTCCTGCACCTCTCCCAGGACTGAGAAAAGATTTCTTATAGCCTGTCACTTCTGAGGCTTTAACAAAATGCCTTCCAAGTTTTGGGGAAAAGTAATATAAATCAGTTTCAAAACCCCTCCTACCTTGGCAACTCCTCTTGGGCCTGGTTCACACTGCTTTTTTCACCCACACTGAACTCTAGTCCTGGCACTTTTATCTAGGTCAGAAAAAGACCAAATACTAACCTGACCTGGGGGATGGCGCAGTGGATCAAGTGTTGACCTGGAACACTGAGGTCGCCGATTCAAAAGCCTCGGCTTGCCCAGTCAAGGCACATATGGGAAGCAACTACTATGAGTTGATGCTTTCCACTTTTCCTCTCTCTCTCTCTCAAATGAAATAATAATCATAATAAATTTAAAATTTTTTAAAAGACCAAATACTGAGGCTAAGTGACCAGGAGGTTCTGAGCCAAGTTCTGGGTACCAAGTCTAGGCTGACATCACGCAGCGTTCTGGGAGACCACGTCCTCAGCCCTGCAGTCTCAGGATCACTTCGACACTCCCCTCGGCTCTCTGTTCTCCCCGGGGTTGAGCCCACCGGTTCCCTCAGTACTCAGCAGCTCCGAGTAGGATGTACCCAAAGGGCCCCATGTGCATGTCTACATGACAGCACAGTGAAGGTGACTGGGTTTGAAAGGGAGGTTCATGAGCAGTACTCAACAATTTTTCCTCAGACTAAAAATTTATCATTTTCCAACCAAAATGCACTTGACTTTTGCTAAAAGGCCAACCAGTAAAGTGTCTGAATGGAAATATGTTGTATCCCGAAGGGGAACGTTACACTGATAAAGATGAGGACCTTTCTGAACACCTGCCCAAGAATGTCGTTGCTCTTGTCCTCAGTGGTGAACAGAAACACCGTGGTCTCTGAGGGGGCCCCTGGCTGCTGGTATTATGTATAGATAGCTAGGGTAGTTCTCAGATGTGATGGACAAATCATCTCAGGATGATGTGGCAGTCAGGTGAGGTTGTTTTTACACCAATGCCTCCTGTACAGATGCCCGGCTAAGGCCTACCTGCTGTGTTGCACTCCCAGGGGACAGAGGACAAGCTACAGTGAATGTATAAGATCTGGTCAATCATCTCTCTCTCAGGCAACCAGATTGGTATCGGGTAGAGAACTTGTAGGGAAGGTTCTCCAGGAATACTACATTTCCATAGTTACCCTGCCATGGAAACTGTGAGGTCATTACTACCAGTCAGTTCATATGGAACCTGTGATTTGCTCTCAAGGTTTTGTGGAGAGCAAGTTGAAGGCAGAGAGGCACCCTGCCTGTGCTCTTACACCTGTCCCTCCCTACCTTTGCCTTAGTTACATACTTACTCCCTGTGGACTGGCATAGCCCTAGGGACCACATGAAGGTAAGAGAAACTCCATTCTGAGATTAGCGTGAAAAGCAAAATTAATTTAAGATAGCTAGGTTTAGCCTGGCCAGGTGGGGGTGCAGTGAATGGAGCATTGACCTGGGACACTGAGGATCCAGGTTCCAAACCTCGAGGTCGTTTGCTTGAGTGCAGGCTCATCCAGTGTGAGCACGGGGTCACTGGCTTGAGCCCAAGGTTACTGGGTTGAGCAAGGGGTCACTAGCTCAGCTAGAGCCCCCAAATCAAGTCACATATGAGAAAGCAATCTAACAACTAAAGTGCCACAACAACAAGTTGGTACTTCTCATCTCTCTCCCTTACTGTCTGTCTGTCCCTGCCTGTCCCCCTCCCCCCTCTCTCTCGCTAAAAAAATTAAAAAATAAAAGATGGCTAGGTTTATGGCATTGACCCTAATTAATTCTCCAACAGTTGGAGAGGCACAGATCTGTGTGGACTGGAAAATCCAGGAAGGTGGTGGGTGTGAAGGACAAGTGAGATTTGGACCTGTGAAGAGGAGAGGGAAGACATTTCAGTTGGGAAGAATAAAAGCAAAGACAAGCTCTTCTTGACCTTGTCTTGCCTCAAATGTCAATTCATAGAACCCTCACATTTTTAGAACTGAGGACTCAAAAAACAAAGAGGCTCAATGGCCTGCACAAGGTTACAACAGGTAGTGAAGAGATGTTCTTCATGTTGGGGCTCTGGATTTATAGCTGAGAGAAATGTAAGGATGAGCTCATCATAATTCAAAGTGACACTGGGAGAATCAGTGTCCTCCAAGTAAAGGTACTCCGAGGCCAAGTGAGGGTCCTGAATGGCTTCACAGAGTGGGAATAATGGGCTCATTTTAATGCAAAATTGAAAACAAATTCATGACAAAATGACATAATGCAAAATGACAATCCAATCAACACACTCCTCTCCCCCTCCAAAAGGAAAATAATGACAATGCACCACCAGGGAAAGATAAGATGTGGGCACAGCAACAGCCCAGGTGAAAAGCCTGTGAAGAGGTGTTTCTTCTCTTTTTTTTTATTTATTATTATTATTATTTTATTCATTTTTAGAGAGGAGAGAGAGAGAGACAGAGAGGGACAGAGAGAGAAGGGGGGGAGGAGCAGGAAGCATCAACTCCCATATGTGCCTTGACCAGGCAAGCCCAGGGTTTCAAACCGGCGACCTCAGCATTTCCAGGTCGACGCTTTATCTACTGCGCCACCACAGGTCAGGCCATGAAGAGGTGTTTCTAAAAGACGATTTGGGCCTGGCCAGGCGGTGGCGCAATGGATAGAGTGTCGGACTGGGATGGACCCAGGTTCAAGACCCCAAGGTCGCCATCTTGAGTGCAGGCTCATCTGGTTTGAGCAAAAGCTCACCAGCTTGGACCCAAGGTCACTGGCTCGAGCAAGGGGTTACTAGGTCTGCTGAGGGCCCGCAGTCAAGACACATATGAGAAAGCAATCAATGAACAACTAAGGTCTCGCAACGAAAAACTGATGATTGATGCTTCTCATCTATCTCCGTTCTTGTCTGTCTGTCCTTGTCTATCCCTCTCTCTGACTCTCTGTCCCTGTTTAAAAAAAAAAAAAAAAAAAAAAAGACGATTTGGTGCTACTCAGAAGAAGAAAAAGACAACTCTTCCCTTAGCAGGCTCAGGCCCATAGAAAGAAATCATATTTGGGGTACCCTTTGATCAATGTGGCCAAGAACTTCCTAGCAATGAGAGAGAAACTTATTTCGGAGGA
Source organism: Saccopteryx leptura (assembly GCF_036850995.1). Classification (NCBI taxonomy): domain Eukaryota; kingdom Metazoa; phylum Chordata; class Mammalia; order Chiroptera; family Emballonuridae; genus Saccopteryx; species Saccopteryx leptura. The sequence goes on along the minus strand of NC_089512.1, from coordinate 45,756,369 downwards.
AGATCCCTGTTGCTGACCTTTAATAAGCAAAGATGGGACATTTGTTTGCTGGGGCGGTTGCAGAGGGAATGTGCCCAGGAGGTAGATTGCCTAGGCTACCATTTTAGAATTTAGGTAAGCCCACTTAAAACCATAGCACCTTCTTTCACTCCTAAATTGTTTGGATTAGCATGATGCATGTCAGGACAAAACTAGGACTAACTAGAGAAGGCTAGCTTTGGGGAGTGGCAGAGGTAAAGTGTGAAGGGGAGGGCTCTGGGAGAGCTTTGTCCTGGCAGATGGGCCGGCATGAGACCCCTCAGATTCTCCAAGGCTCCAGAGAGTTTGCTTGTCTGGGAGCACCCCCCTGATCCGATAAGGGTACCGATATCCTCTCAGGACGTGGTTGAGCCTCTGGGGAAGGTTGAATAGCATAGACAAATGATTTATCAACTTAAAAGGGCTTAAAACTCACCTGTGGATTTCACAAAACAATTTAAAAATACTTATAAGGGCCCTGGCCGGTTTGCTCAGCGGTAGAGCGTCAGCCTGGCGTGCGGGGGACCCGGGTTTGATTCCCGGCCAGGGCACATAGGAGAAGCGCCCATTTGCTTCTCCACCCCGCCCCCCTCCTTCCTCTCTGTCTCTCTCTTCCCCTCCCGCAGCCAAGGCTCCATTGGAGCAAGGATGGCCCGGGTGCTGGGGATGGCTCCTTGGCCTCTGCCCCAGGTGCTGGAGTGGCTCTGGTCGCGGCAGAGCGACGCCCCGGAGGGGCAGAGCATCGCCCCCTGGTGGGCAGAGCGTAGCCCCTGGTGGGCATGCCGGGTGGATCCCGGTCGAGCGCATGTGGGAGTCTGACTGTCTCTCCCCGTTTCCAGCTTCAGAAAAAAAAAAGAGAAAATACCTATAAGTAAATTTTCAAGTCAAACCTTAGAAGTGGGGTGGGGGTCAGGCATTTAAAATTTTTTCGAGAAAGAGAGAGAGAGAGAGAGAAAGAGGGGGAAGAAGTGGGAAGCTCTAACTCATAGTATTTGCTTCCCATATGTGCCTTGACTGGGCAAACCCAGGGTTTTAAACCGGCGACCTCAGCATTCCAAATCAGTGCTTTATCCACTGCACCACCAAAGGTCAGGTAGGCATCTGTACTTTTCTCTTTTTTCTTTTTTATTTTTTTTTTAGGTGAGAGGAGGGGAGATAGTGAGCCAGACTACCACATGTGCCCAGACTGGGATTCACCCAGCCACTCCATCTAGGGCAATGCTCAAGTACCAAGCTATTTTTAGCACCTGAGGCTGACATGGTCAAGCCAACCAAGCTATCCCTGGGCCACACCTGAACCAATTGAGCCACTGGCTGCAGGAGGGGAAGAGGGTGACTAGGGGAAAAGGGAAGGGGTAAGAAGCAGATAGTCACTTCTCCTGTGTGCCTTGACTAGGAATCAAACCTGTGATATCTACATGCCAGGCCAACACTCTATCCACGGAGCCACTGGCCAGGGCCACATTTGCACTTTTAACAAGCTTTTTAGGCAGTTCTAACACAGTGGTCCATGGATAGTGACCAAATTATTGTCCAAACTGAGTGGCTTTTAAGAGTCAAAATGGACAATATTCAAAACTCTGCCACGTATAGATGTGAACAAGGACTATTGAAGGAAAACAGAAGTATACATTATTCTATGCATGAATGACATTTGACAAAAGCTAGCATCCTGTTGAAGAATACAACCCTGAGTACAGACAAACCAGATTCTGACCTACTCTCTGTGTGATTCTGAGCAAGTTCTTTTATCTCCCTAAGCCTCATTTCTTCACATAAAAAAAGTTTCACTGTACATTTAGTACAATATTTTCTTTTGGCAAAGGTTGTCCTGGGCCTGGGTTGCCATTTCTGTTTTCTACAACCTGATCATTTCCAGTTGCAAGTATTGTTAAGTTGTTTTGTGGAGTATATTTGATTCTCAACTATTCATTACTTCAGGCAAAGTTTATGTATATAACGTCGCAGAGCCTGGAACCTAGGAGATAGTGAGAGGATGCTATATGCTTATTTTGCCAGTTTGGTAAAACACTGTAATCCTCTCTCCTCTTCTGCCATCACCAAGAGATGAGGGAAAAGGCAGAGATTGGAAATGAACACCAAGCAATTCTTCTGTGTCAGTCTGTCTTTTATTCTTCTGCGTCAGTCTGTCTTTTATTCTTCTGCATCAGTCTGTCTTTTATTCTTCTGCCAGCACTTCTCAGAGTGATTTCATCAAGAGCGCACAAGCTTTCTACGGGCACTATTGGTGAAGAAAATTTGTCAGTACTGCTAGTCACAGCCCCTTTCCCATCTCAAGAGGGCTTAAAGGATGTTTGGAGGCAGGAAATAATATCTAAATATTTACAAACTGTAAGGCCAGGGGCACCGCCATGGCCATACACATGCAGGTTCTCATTGGATTTGGGCAGACAGTAAAGGAACAGAGGAGCCAAAAATGGTGGGCCATTCCGTTTATTAAAGTCTCCTAACAGCGCACAAGCAAACAGGCAGAGCTACCAAGCCTCGTAGCATCCTGGACTCACAGGCCCCCACCAGCCTCGGCACTCCCCAGCCAGACAGTCTGGGCTGAAATCTCAGGGCTCCCAAGCCTATCATCTCTCTCTCTCTCTCTCTCTCTCTCTCTCTCTCTCTCTCTGCATTCTCCAGCAAAACAAGCTGGGAGAAAAAAAACCTGTTCCTACAAACAATAGTAAACAATCATCCCTCCCCACAGCTGCAGGTGGCCTGCAATTTGCAATCTGCTACCCTGAGGGCAAGCACCTCAGCCTTCCATAGACTACACACACAGGGCGCTGCCCCAATACTAGCAGAAAACTTTAATAAAAAAAACACCCAGCCTGACCAGGCGGTGGCACAGTGGATAGAGCATCGGATTGGGATGCGGAAGACCCAGGTTTGAGACCCCGAGGTCGCCAGCTTGAGCGCGGGCTCATCTGGCTTGAGCAAAAAGCCCACCAGCTTGAACCCAAGGTCACTGGCTCCAGCAAGGGGTTACTCAGTCTGCTGAAGGCCCGTGGTCAAGGCACATATGAGAAAGCAATCAATGAACAACTAAGGTGTCGCAAGGAAAAACTAATGATTGATGCTTCTCATCTCTCTCCGTTCCTGTCTGTCTGTCCCTATCTATCCCTCTCTCTGACTCTCAATCTCTGTCCCTGGGGAAAAAAAACAAAACACCCAACACAAACTAAAACATCAATTGAAAAAGACTTCATCCTTGGTGTGGTAGTTTAGAATGTGAGTTTTCTCAATCCAATAAATGCTGCAAATCAAAACCACAATGTGGTAACACCTCAGCTCTTATAATGTTAGATATCACCTGACCTATGGTGGTGCAGTGGGTAAAGCATTGACCTGGAAACAGAATGGAGATTCAAAAAAAGGAAAACAGCATGGAGGTTTCTCAAAAAACTAGAACTGCCTGACCTGTGGTGGCGCAGTGGCTAAAGCATCGACCTGGAAATGCTGAGGTCGCCGGTTCGAAACCCTAGGCTTGCCTGGTCAAGGCACATATGGGAGTTAATGCTTCCAGCTTCTCCCCCCTTCTCTCTCTCTGTCTCTCCTCTCTAAAATGAATAAATAAAATTTTTTTAAAAATTAAAAAAAGGCCCTAGCCAGTTGGCTCAGTGGTAGAGCATCGGCCTGGCGTGCAGGGTTCCCAGGTTCGATTCCCGGCCAGGGCACACAGGAGAATCGCCCATCTGCTTCTCTACACCTCCTGCTCTCCTTCCTCTCTGTCTCTCTCTTCCCCTCCCGCAGCGAGGCTCCATTGGAGCAAAGATGGCCCGGGCGCTGGGGATGGCTCCTTGGCCTCTGCCCCAAGCGCTAGAGTGGCTCTGGTCGCAACAGAGCGACCCCCTGGAGGGGCAGAGCATCGCCTCCTGGTTGGCAGAGCGCCCCCCCCCTCCCGTGGGCGTGCCAGGTGGATCCCGGTCGGGCGCATGCGGGAGTCTGTCTGACTGTCTCTCCCCGTTTCCAGCTTCAGAAAAATACAAAAACAAAAAAAAATACTAGAACTATCATGTGATTCAGCAATTACACTTCTGTGTATTTATCCGAAGAAAATAAAACACAAATTCAAAAAGAGGCCCTGACCGGTTGGCTCAGTGGTAGAGAGTCGGCCTGGCGTGCAGGAGTCCCAGGTTTGATTCCTGGACAGGGCACACAGGAGAGGCGCCCATCTGCTTCGCCACCCCTCCCCTTCTCCTTCCTCTCTGTCTCTCTCTTCCCCTCCCGCAGCCAAGGCTCCATTGGAGCAAAGTTGGCCCAGGTGCTGAGGATGGCTCCATGGCCTCTGCCTCAGGTGCTAGAATGGCTCTGGTTGCAACAGAGCAATGCCCCAGATGAGCAGAGCATCGCCCCCTGGTGGGCATGCCGGGTGGATCCCGGTTGGGCGCATGCGGGAGTCTGTCTGACTGCCTCCCCGTTTCCAACTTCAGAAAAATACAAAAAAAAAAAGATATATGCACCCCCCTGTTCAATGCAGCATAATTTACATAGCTAAGATATAGAAACAACCTATCTGCCCATCAGTGGGTGAAATGGATAAAGAAAATGTGGGCGCATGCGGGAGTCTGTCTGACTGTCTCTCCCCGTTTCCAGCTTCAGAAAAAAAATACAAAAAAATAAATAGGCCCTGGCCGGTTGGCTCAGTGGTAGAGCGTCGGCCAGGCGTGCAGAAGTCCTGGGTTTGATTCCCAGCCAGGGCACACAGGAGAAGCGCCCATTTGCTTCTCCACCCCTCCCCCGGGCCCTGGCCGGTTGGCTCAGCAGTAGAGCGTCGGCCTGGCGTGCAGGGGACCCGGGTTCGATTCCCGGCCAGGGCACATAGGAGAAGTGCCTATTTGCTTCTCCACCCCCCCCCTTCCTCTCTGTCTCTCTCTTCCCCTCCCGCAGCCAAGGCTCCATTGGAGCAAAGATGGCCTGGGCGCTGGGGATGGCTCCTTGGCCTCTGCCCCAGACGCTAGAGTGGCTCTGGTCGTGGCAGAGTGGCGCCCCGGAGGGGCAGAGCATCGCCCCCTGGTGGGCAGAGCGTCGCCCCTGGTGGGCGTGCTGGGTGGATCCCGGTCGGGCGCATGTGGGAGTCTGTCTGACTGTCTCTCCCCGTTTCCGGCTTAAAATAAATAAATAAATAAAAATTAAAATTAAAATTAAAAAAGATCCCGGAAAAAAAAATGAAAAGAAGAAAAAGAAAATGTATATATACACAATAGAATATTATTTAGTCATAAAAAGAAGGAAATCTTGCCATAGCAACAGAGCTGAATCTTGAGAACATTATGCTAAGTGATGTAAGTCAGACAAAGAAAGACAAATATCACACGGCATTATTTATATATGAACTCTAAAAGTGAAAAACTGAAAATGAGCCTGACTGGTGGTGGCGCAGTGGATAGAATCTCGACCTAGGACTTTGAGGTCCCAGGTTCGAAACCATGAGGTCAGTGGCCTGAGAGGAAGCTCACCAGCTTGAGCGCAGGATTGCCGGCTTGAGTGTGTGATCATCAACATGAACCCATGGTTGCTGGCTTGAGCCCAAAGGTCACTCCTTTGAAGCCCAACGGTCACTAGCTTGAGTCCAAGGTCACTGGCTTGGTTGGAGGCCCCAGGTCAAGACACATATGAGAAGCGATTATTGAACAACTAATGTGCCACAACTACTGTTGTAAAGTACCCAATCCACAATTCCACAGGATTTTGTAGAGACACCAAGTCCAGATGGGTTTTGAAGAGTTCTATTAAAGGAGGAAATTTATTAAATATGCCAGCTGCATACTGCATATATCTTACACGGGGCAGCAGTCCCAGATCGTGTGTCTGATTAATATTCTAGGGGCTGGTTATATACCCTTAATTATACATGGGCGGGGGAAGAGCCTGACATCACAGCATAAGCTTATAACCTTTGTTTTCACCTATACAGGTTTGGAAAAAGGATGAAGGGGGAATAGGACACAATTCATTAGCAAGTTTATAACATTTGTCTATAGAATTCATAGAAAACGTTTCTACACATTAAAACTTATAAAGTAACACAATAGTAAAAATGTCATTTTACATATTAAAAGATATTCCTATATTTTCTAGTGTTCACCTACCATTTTTTTGTTCAGAGATATATACATTAACTACACGCTTTCAGGAGGGGAGGGGTAGTTTTCACGGGGACAAATGCCTTTAAATGGCCCATCAATATAAGAGAAGGTTTAATTTAATCTTTTCTTTTCCTGCACCTGGCCAGCTATTCACTTGCTTCCTCACAGGTGTGGGGGGAGGTCAGAGAATCCAACTCTCTTCCCCTCTGCATTTACAATACAATGCCATCGGCCATGCTGGTTTTGATGCTAATCACACAAGCATAGAAATCACACTTACAAAAATCTTTCTGCACGCCTAGCTCAAATTAATAAAATGTTCTTTAAGCTTCCTAAAATATTAATATTTGTAAAGCCAGCAGCCATGGCCAGGGCCACTATCACAGCAGCCTTCTGGCCCATGCAGGTTCGCATTGGATTCGGACAGTCCGTAAAGAAACAACGGAGCCACAACCTGGTGGGCCATAGTCTTTAATTCTAGCTTGCACCCGGCGGGCAAGTAAAAACATACACACTGGGCTCCAAAACCCACTCACATTCAGTGCTCACAAAGCCACTGACTTATCCGAGTTTCCTAGAATCAAAAGTTTCTAGCTCACCAGCCTTATTCTCCTCAGTTCCCCATCTCCTTCCTTATCCCAGATACAAACTCTACACAAACTGGCATCTCACTCAGCACTCCGCCATCTTGGCTGCTTCTCCTGGCCACATGGCCTCTTTCTGCTCTCTGCTCTGCTCTCTCATGCTAATCATCACAGGAACCAAGAGCGCAAGGTCCCGTTCTGCCCCCATTTTTATAGTGTAGCTTCACAACCTTTAATCCAATATACAAAATAGGGAAGTCTCTAATACAAAGTCACTTCTCTGAGGCATGATTGGATTGTACCGCCCTATATCAAAAAGGGTAGGAAAGTCTTAATCCCAAAACCAAGCCCCAGGCTACAAGGATTCTGCCTGCCTTTAGCCCACCCCCAACACACATTAATATCACCTGGGCAACGGCCTCCTCATGTCATCTTTAACAAAGTGAGCATAATACATTTTATCTGCCCAACAATATTAATTCTGTAACTTTTGATACCTTACAACAATACGAGTTGATGCTTCTTTTTTTTTTTTTACAAGACAGAGAGAGAGTCTGAGAGAGGGATAGACAGACAGGAACGGAGAGAAGCATCAATCATCAGCTTTTCATTGCGACACCTTAAGTTGTTCATTGATTGCTTTCTCATATGTGCCTTGACGGCGGGCCTTCAGCAGACTGAGTGACCCCTTGCTTGAGCCAGTGAAGCTGGTGAGCTTTTTTTTTTTTTTTTTGCTCAAGTCAGATGAGCCCGTGCTCAAGCTGGTGACCTCAGGGTCTCAAACCTGGGTCCTTCCGCATCCCAGTCCGACGCTCTACCCACTGCGCCACCACCTGGTCAGGCACGAATTGATGCTTCTCATCTCTCCCTTCCTGTCTCTCTCTCTCTTGCAAGGAAAAAAAAAATCTTTATAGATATTTGCTTTGGTTCCCCTGGCCTCTCAAATTCTACTGTGAGCAGTACAGGTTGATGCTGTGCACACAGTGGCTCTGCAGTACAGCTGAGGAATCTCAAACTTAGGAAACCTGAATCTTTTTTAACAGATTGCAAGTAAACCTGCCCAAGGCCTGCTCCAGAGGAAATTATTTTTATATTGGACGGAAAACAAAACTTCCCCTCTACTCTGGAGGTTGACGCTATCTCTATTTTATTTTATTTATTTATTTTACTTATTTATTTTTTTACATTATCTCTATTTTATAACAAAGGCCTCAGTGCTTCTACTTGTAAGACAAGCAGAAATCAAATAGCCATGTAGAATTGTCTCCCAACAATAAATTAATTATCTTGATTGTGGTGATAGTTCATCAGTATATACATATGAAAAGACTCATCAACTTTTTTACCTTAAGTAAGCTTAATTTATTGCATGTCAATTTCACCTTGATACAATGGGAAGAAAAAGGGCTTGCTATTCAAATATGATGTTGTGACCAGTAGCCTCACTGCCATCAGAGTGCTTTTGAGGAAAGTGGAATTTCAGGCCTCTTTGCAGAGTTTCTGAGTCAGAATCTGTGTTTTATTTTATTTTTTTAGAATCTGTGTTTTAATAAGATCCCTTCAGTATTTTGTTTTTCAACTTTTTGTTTTGAAATAATTTTAGACTTACAGAAAAGTTGTAAAAATACATAGCTACCTGTTGGGCAGATAAAATATATTAATGCTGCCTGACCAGGTGGTGGCGCAGTGGATAGAGTATTGGACTGGGATGAAGAGGACCCAGGTTCGAGACCCTGAGGTCGCCAGATTGAGCGCGGGCTCATCTGGTTTGAGCTAAAAGCCCACCAGCTTGAACCCAAGGTTGCTGGCTCCAGCAAGGGGTTACTCAGTCTGCTGAAGGCCCATGGTCAAGGCACATATGAAAAAGCAATCAATGAACAGCTAAGGTGTTGCAACACGCAATTAAAAACTAATGATTGATGCTTCTCATCTCTCTCCGTTCCTGTCTGTCTATCCCTGTCTATCCCTCTCTCTCTCTGGGGGGAAAAATATATATAAAATATAAATATATATATATATTAATGCTAACTTTGTTAAAGATGGCTCTGCCCATGTGTAAGCCCATCTCCCAGGTGATGATATTAGTTACCCTTATGCTTGGAATGGACTTAATTATATTAATGTGTGTTGGGCGTGGGCTGTGGGCAGGCAAGATCCTTATAGCTTGGGTCTTGGTTTTAGGACTAAGCCTTTTCCACCCTTTTTGATGTGGGGTGGACTTTGTATCCGAGACTTCCCTATTTTGTATATTGGATTAAAGGTTTTGATTTCTGAACTATAAAGTGGGGCAGACAGGGAGCTTGCTCTCTTGGTTCCTGAGATTAGCATTAGAGAGCAGAGAGCAGAGTAAGGCCATGTAGAGAAGGAGAGAGGCAGCCAAGATGGTGGACTGCTGAATGAGAAGCCAGTTTTATGCAGAGTTTGTGCAGGGAGAAGGAAGGAGATGGGGAACAGAGGTGAATAAGTCTGGTGAGCTAGAAACCTTTGATTCTAGGAAACTTGAATAAGTCAGTAGCTTTGTGAGCACTGAATGAGTGGGTTTTGGAGCCCAGTGTGTGGTTTTCTTTTTGGTTTTTTTGTTTGTTTGTTTGTTTGTTTTTTGTATTTTTTCAGAGGCTGGAGACGGGGAGGCAGTCAGACAGACTCCTGCATGCGCCCGACCGGGATACACCTGGCACGCCCACCAGGGTGCGATGCTCTGCCCATCTGAGGCATTGCTCTGTTGCAACCAGAGTCATTCTAACGCCTGAGGCAGAGGCCATGGATCCATCCCCAGTGCCCGGGCCATCTTTGCTCCAATGGAGCCTTGGCTGCAGAAGGGGAAGAGAAGGACAGTGAAGAAGGAGAGGGGGAAGGGTGGAGAAGCAGATGGGCGCTTCTCCTGTATGCCCTGGCCGGTAATCGAACCCGGGACTTCCACACGCCAGGCTGATGCTCTACCACTGAGCCAACCGGCTAGGGCCCCAGTGTGTGTTTTTACTTGCCCGCCGGGTGCAAGCTAGGAATAAAGATAATGGCCCGCCAGTTTGTGGCTCAATACTGTCTGTCCAAATCTAATGCAAACCTGCGTAGGCCAGTCAGCTGTGATGGTGGCTGTGGCTACTAGCCCTACTGGATTTACACTAGGAAAATTGTTTAAGTCAGTCGCTTTGTGAGCACTGAATGAGTGGGTTTTGGAGCCCAGTGTGTGTTTTTACTTGCCCGCCGGGTGCAAGCTAGGATTAAAGGTAATGGCCCATTAGTTATTGGCTCTGTTATTTCATTACCGTCTGTCCGAATCTAATGTGAACCTGCACGGGTCGGGCAGCTGTGATGGTGGCCCTGGCTACTGGCTTTACACACTCTCTCTCTCCTCTCTAAAAAATGAATAAATAAATAAAAATTTTAAAAAATGAAAAAGAGGCCTGACCTGTGGTGGCACAGTGGATAAAGCGTCGACCTGGAAATGCTGAGGTCGCTGGTTTGAAACTCTGGGCTTGCCTGGTCAAAGCACATATGGGAGTTGATGCTTCTAGCTCCCCCCCCCTTCTCTCTCTCTCTGTCTCTCTCTCCTCTCTCTCTCCCTCTCTCTCTCCTCTCTAAAAATGAATAAAAAAAAAATGAAAAAGAGCCCTAGGCAGTTGGCTCAGTGGTAGAGCATTGGCCTGCCGTACAGGAGTCCTGGGTTCGATTCCCGGCCAGGGCACACAGGAGAGGCGCCCATCTGCTTCTCCACCTTTCCCCCTCTCCTTCCTCTCTGTCTCTCTCTTCCCCTCCCGCAGCCAAGGCTCCATTGGAGCAAAGTTGGCCCGGGCGCTGGGGATGGCTCCTTGGCCTCTGCCTCAGGCGCTAGAGTGGCTCTGGTTGCAACAGAGAGATGCCCCAGATGGGCAGAGCATCACCCCCTGGTGGGCGTGCCGGGTGGATCCCGGTTGGGCACATGCGGGAGTCTGTCTGACTGCCTCCCCGTTTCCAGCTTCGGAAAAATACAAAAATAAATAAATAAAAATAAAAAAGAAATCTTGAAAGCCAATAGCCGTGGCCACACCATCACTGCTGCCTGGCTCCTATAGGTTTGCATTTGATTCAGATAGACAGTAATGAAACAATGGAGCCAAGAACTGGTAGGCCATTCTCTTTAATCCTAGCTACACCCAGCGGGCAAGAAATACACACAGTGGGAAAACACTTCCCTTTCCATTCAGGGCTCCCAAAGCCACTGACTCATCCAAGTTTCCTAGAATCAAAGGTTTCTACCTCACCAGCCTTATTCACCTGTTTCCCATCTCCTTCTCTCTACACAAATTCTGCACAAACTGGCTTTTCCTTCAGCACTCCGCCATCTTGGCTGCTTCTCCTCTCTTCTAGTGGCCTTTCTCTGCTCTGCTCCAGCATGGGCTCCTCTGTCCCATTTTATAGTGTAGAAATCAAAACCTTTAATCCAATATACAAACAAGGAAGTCTCTGATACACAGTCACTTAGGGTGAGAAAGACTTAGTCTTAAAACTAAGCCCTAGGCTATAACGATCCTGCCTGCTTACAGCCTATTCCCCACACCCAATGCAAACTATAAGTGAGCAAACATATATATCATATTTACAAACTTATTTGACCAACAAATCTAATTTCAGGGAGCACTCTTTGGAGCTACTAGCCGCACGTGCTCTGTTTGCTTTTTAATAAAATTATATTTTCTTCTTATACAGTTATCTGAGTATCTGTCCTCTGTTGGTTCACTTTCCTGCAACATATAAAACCAAAAGCACCCTTCTCTCTCTCTGTCTCTCTCTCTTCTCTCTCCCTCTCTGACTCTCTCTCCTCTCTAAAAATGAATAAATAAAATAATTTTAAAAAAGTCTTTAAAAAAAATAAAATAAGATAAAACCAAAAGCAACAAATAAACAAGAAAAAAGGCAAATTATTCATAGACATAGCCCCTGGCTGGGTAGCTCAGTTGATTAGAGCATTGTCCTGATATGCCAAGGTTGCAGGTTAAAAAAAGTATTATAAACTCATAGATACAGAAAACAGTATGGTGGTTACCAGCAGGCATAGGGTAAGGTAGTCAAGGGTAAAGGAGATCAAATATATGATGACAGAAAGATTTGACATTGGGTCATAAACACAGAATGCAATATACAGATGATGTATTATAGAATTATACAGGTGAAACCGATTGTAGTGCCAGGGGCTGCTGCCATTGCTATGCAAGTTCTCATTGGATTCAGGCAGACAGTAAAGAAATTGTGGAGCCACCCTACCAAGCGGTGGTGCAGTGGATAGTGTGAGGTTACTTGGCAATAAGGAAAGGTCACATGAAAAACCAGGTCCAGGGACTTTGGCCGAAACCACTCATACCCATGACCACCAAAACAAATGGCCCAGGAGCATTTTGAAAAAATCTGTCAGGCCCTGGCCAGTTGGCTCAGTGGTAGAGCATCGGCCTGGCATGCGGGAGTCCCAGGTTCGATTCCCGGCCAGGGCACACAGGAGAGGCGCCCATCTGCTTTTCCACCCCTCCCCCTCTCCTTCCTCTCTGTCTCTCTCTTCCCCTCCTGCAGCCGGGGCTCCATGGGAGCAAAGTTGGCCCGGGCGCTGAGGATGACTCTGTGGCCTCTGCCTCAGGTGCTAGAATGGCTCTGGTTGCAACAGAGCAACACCTCAGATGGGCAGAGCATCGCCCCCTGGTGGGCGTGCCGGGTGGATCCCAGTTGGGCTCATGCAGGAGTCTGTCTGACTGCCTTCCTGTTTCCGGCTTCAGAAAAATACCAAAAAAAAAAATCTGTCAGCCAATGAAATTTCGCCACGATATATCAACCCGCCACCACCCTACCGTTGCTATAAATTCTCCCCAGGCAAGGGAAGCTGCGTGACTTCCCTGGCCCCTGTCTTGCGGACCAGTGAACCTCGCCCAGGATATGCTCTAAATAAAGCTTTTCCTTGTCCACACTTGGTAGCTACGTCCTTCTTTCTTCCTTAGCGGAAAATACCTTACATTTGGTGCCGAAACCCAGGAGGAGCTTGACTCCACAAGGGCCATTCCTTTCCCCTTCCCTTCCAAGGAAGACCAGGGACCCTCAGACCTCCCACCCATTTCGACACATGGTGCGGTAAGTCCCCTGCTTTCGGCCTTCCCTCAGTTCTTTCTGACTCTGAGACTCCCTATCCATAATCGCAGCTGCATCAGGGACCTCCTACCCTTTCCAAGTGTGTGTGTGCCTGTGGAGACGTCCCAAACACTCCCACTCTACCTGACTGTCCGGTGGCCAGAGATTGAGTTGTGGGATGCCAATTCTCATCTCTGATCACCCCAAGTCTGAGGGAGACCATGGGGGCACAGGAATCTAAACCTGGCTCAAAACACCCCTGGGGTGCCTTATCCGGAACCTCTCAAACATTGATCTCTCCCTAAAGAAGAAGAAACTGATCTTCTGCACTGTGGCTGGGCCACAGTACCCATTAGACAATCAAACCAGGTGGCCTCCTGAAGGGACTTTAGATTTTAACACTCTCACCAATTTACCGAACTATCGCCAGAGAACTGGGAAATGGTCGGAGATCCCTTACATTCAGGGCTTCTGGTATATGCGCTCCCACCCTAATCTCTGTGCCACCTGCTCTATGGTGCAGGTCCTTTTAGCCAGTGAAACCTCAGCTAAACCCTCCATTCCTGATCTTTTCTTCTTCGCCAACCCCCCTGAGGAACTCTCTTCTTTTCCTTCTTTTCCTTCCCCTAGCACGGTGTCATTACTGCGTGTCCCGTCCAAATCTCTTCCTAAAACTTCTTCTGTATCCTGCCTTGGTGTCGCTACGTAAACCTGCAGAACACTACTTTACAAAATTTGGGGACTCACCCAAAATGCCGGTGTTCGTGTCACCAGGTAGAGAAACCCGAATCGGCTGGCCTCTCTGGAGGGTTGCCTGACCTCACTAGAATCTCGAGGAGAGGTGCCACCTGAGAAGTTCCAGGGCTCCCATTTTCCTGTGCGGTTCGGACAGCTCCTCAGCAGACACCGCAGGTCCCCAAATTCGACAATTCGGCAGAAATCGAGGAGTATAAATTCTGACCTCTGGAGGTAAGTGAGGCATATCTTTTGCTTTGCTGAATTCTGTTTGGGACTAGTCAATTTGGAACTATTGAGTGGGGACATTTGTTTGTGCTCTCAGGAAGAGATCTGAGTGGAGACTGAGTTAATCAGTCCTGTCTCGAATTCCAGGGACACCTTTATGTTTGTCGAGATGTCATTCTTTGCTTTTAATGTTTCTGTTGAAAACCCCTGAGTGATTGGTGTGTGAGTGAGGATCTCTGGTGCCTGAGCCTAAGTTCCAAAGGGACGTGACTGGGCGAGCACCTGAGAGGCCCCTGACGGGAAACTACTTCCTTTGTCTGTTGAACTGTGTGTCTGAAAGTCAAGTGTAGGCCTGACCTGTGGTGATGCAGTGGATAAAGCATCGACCTGGAAATGCTGAGGTTGCCTGGTCAAGGCACATATGGGAGTTGATGCTTCCAGCTCCAACCCCCTTCTCTCTCTCTGTCTCTCTCTCCTCTCTCTCCTTCTCTGTCACTCTCCTCTCTAAAAATAAACAATAAATAAAAAAAAGTCAAGTGTAAATGTAAAATAGTAAATTGTCTGTTTTGTAAGTTCTCTGTCCAGAAAATCTCTGGTGTAATTTTAATTGGAATAAGTAAAGTGCGCTCATTTATTTTATTTATTTCTTTATTTTTATTTTTAATATTTTTCTGAAGTTGGAAATGGGGAGGCAGTCAGACAGACTCCCACATGCGCCGGATCGGGATCCACCGGGCACGCCCACCAGGGGGCGATGCTCTGCCCATCTGGGGTGTCACTCTGCTGCAACCAGAGCCATTCTAGCGCCTGAGGCAGAGGTCATAGAGCCATCCTCAGCACCCCGGCCAACTTTGCTCCAATGGAGCCCCGGCTGCGGGAGGGGAAGAGAGAGACAGAGAGGAAGGAGAGGGGGAGGGGTGGAGAAGCAAATGGGCACTTCTCCTGTGTGCCCTGACCGGGAATTGAACCCAGAACTTTCGCATGCCAGGCCGACACTCTACCACTGAGCCAACCGGCCAGGGCAAAGCGTGCTCATTTAAATTTCTTGATTTATGATTTGTGTATGTGAAGTCTTTGTTAGATGTCTAACTATGTCTGTTATTAAGGCCTGAATTAAGTTTTTGCATGCAAAAATTGGAAATTTCTGGCTTAAAACCAGACAGCAAAAGCCAAGGGAAGTTTTAAGGTTCTAAACCTTGAAAACTGACAGGGCCAAGGCTGGCGTTGGGTCCCCTCCCAGTTTCCCCTACCCTTCCCCAGTTCTTTCATGTGGCATGTTTGTTGTCTGACATGGGAGGCATGTGGTTCATGGGAGAGATCCACTGCTTTAGCCATAATGGTGGATAATTGTAAGAGAGGGTTCTCAGGAAATTGCGGGGTTGCTGTGTCCCCAAAGAAATTGCAAACCTCATGTGGGCTAGAGTAGCCCACTGTTGGAAAGGTGAATTTTTGAAATTTGTATTTTTGAGGGGGTTGCTGCTTTTGTTGTGGGAAATGGCACTAGGCAGCTGCTCGGAGCGGGGCAGTTGGTTGCAGGTGGCGAATTGGACTGCGTTCCTGCTTGGGAGGGGCCATTGTTTTGCTAATGGCTGCACAAAAAATGGCGGGGGAAGAAATAAATAAAAGGGGCAGGCTCCTCTCATAGCTCCCAGTGCCTGCTCCCCCTCTGGCAACTGAAATCCCAGACACCCTGACCAATTCCCTTATATTGACTTAATAGTGTAAAGTACTGTGGGCCAAGAAGAGGGCTAGCATCTTTTTGCCAGCTGGGTAGTTACAAAACAGTGAGTGCATTTTTACCATTCCTTATTTTTCTCAGTAAATTAGTGGTTCATTGGGGATAGTAGTTAACAATCCTCTTATTATAAATTGTACAAAAATTGCACTAATGATAAGGCATATAGAATTATATAGTTTGCCAAATCCAAAGACTTCCTTTTGGTACCAAGAATCCCTTGTTGTGTAAAAAGTATTTTCCATGTTGGAAATATAAGTTTCTAAAAAGGTAGCATCACCTGACAAGGTGGTGGCACAGTGGATAGAACATCGGACTGGGATGCAGAAGGACCCAGGTGATAAGCGCGGGCTTATCTGGCTTGAGCAGAAAGCTGACCAGCTTGGACCCAAGGTCGCTGCCTCGAGCAAGGGGTTGCTCGGTCTGCTGAAGGCCTGCAGTTAAGGCACATATGAGAAAGCAATCAATGAACAACTAAGGTGTTGTAATGAAAAACTGATGATTGATGCTTCTCATCTCTCTCCATTCCTGTCTGTCTGTCCCTATCTGACTCTCTCTCTGGCCCTGTGTAAAAAAAAATAAAATAAAAAGGTAGCATCATCAGCTGCTAAAATAAATAAATAAAACTAAGCATTTTGGAAGGGACATTGCTCCTCCCTCAAGCACATAATTCTGTTTGACCCCTACGATGGCTGGTTAGTCAAAGACGGGTAAGATTCCTGAAGGTAGGAACAACCTAAGATAGGCACAGTTGAATAGGGGCCATCAGGCTTAAGAACTAACAAAGGTGAGGCTCAAACCCTCACCCCAACAATTCAGGAGTCTGCTTTTCTGAAATAGTGGCTTTCATCCACTGTCCAGGGCACCAAAACAGGGAGACTCCACCCCCACTTCCCCACTCATCAATTGAGGGGGCACTTACCAAACCAAGATAGGCAAATCGACTTCACTCATCTGCCCCCTCACAAAAAACTCTGTCATTTCTTAACTTTTGTTAATCTTTTGTTAATACCTTTTCAGAGTGGATAGAAGCCTTTCCCAACTCTCAAGAAACAGCAGACATCATTGCTTCCATTCTCGTTAAAAACATCATCCCATGGTTTGGACTGCCAACTACCATCCAGTCAGACAACGGCCTGGCCTTCACTGCCCAAATAGTCCAGCAGGTTGCCACCTCTCTCAACATCACCTGGACACTCCACATAGCCTATCACTCTCAATCATTGGGTAAGGTGGAAGGGCCCATGGCATCCTGAAGAGTCAGCTAACCAAGCTTTCCACTGAGACCAGACTCTCCTGGCCAAACCTCCTCCCCCTGGCACTCACCAGAATCAGAGCAACCCCGCAAAACCCCACTGGACTCAGCCCCTTTGAGCTGGTTTATGGTAGACAATTCCTAATTAATCACAACTTACCTATTAACCCCCTTCCTCTTGCCACATACCTCCCCTGTCTGTCTTTAATCCATCTTCTCAGGGAACACACGGACTGGACCCTTCCTCCCATAGGGGGTCAAGATGAAGCACTCCTAGCAGTTCCCCTCCAGCCATGACACATGGTTCTTCTGAGGGAGCTCCAGCCTCGCTCCCTACAGCCCAGGTGGACGAGACCCCATATGGTAATACTGACCACTCCTACTGCGGCCAAGCTCCTAGGGCAAACACCTTATACCATGTCTCTCGCCTCAAGCTTGCCCCCATGCAGAACTGCTGGCAGTCGGAACCACTGGGCCCCACCTGTCTTCGGCTCACCAAAAGGTTGGGCCCTGCAGATCCACCTGTTACTCCTGTCCCTCCCACCAGGAACCTGCCACCAGAGTGAATTAAAGCAGGGAACAATGCTGGTACTATATCAATGAGACTGGCCTGATGGAAGAAAACAATGTCTTCAACCATCAGCAAGAAACATTGAGCAAGAATCTCTCTTCCTACAACCCACTTAAATCCTGGTGGAAATCACCCATCCTCACCTGAGTTGCCTCTATCCTAGGTCCTCTTCTAATTATCAGCATATTACTCATGTTTGCTCCTCTTTTTGTTAGATTCTTACAGGGCTGCATCCGCAAGGTTTCTCGAGTCACGGTCAACCAAATGCTCCTACACCCGTATATGCGACTCTCCTCAGAGCCACTTCCTTCCGACCTCCCTTCCCCACAATGCCCCTAACCAGCAGGATGAATAGTGGCGCCCCTATCTAACATAAAAGGTTGGAATGTGAGGTCGGTTGGCAATGTGGGAAGGTCACATGAGGAACTAGGTCTGGGGACTTTGGCTGAAACCACCCATATCCATGACTGCCAAAAGAAACGGCCCAGGAGCATTTTGAAAAAAATCTGTCAGCCAATGAAATTTCACCAATGTCATATCAACCCGCCACCACTTTACTGACACTATAAATTATCCCCAGGTCAAGGGAAGCTGCGCGACTTCTCTGGCCCCTGTCTTGCGGACCAGTGAACCTCGCCCGGGATGCGCTCTAAATAAAGCTTTTGCTTTTCCACACTTGGTGGCTATGTCCTTCTTTCTTTCTTGGCGGAAAATACCTTACAGATAGAGTGTTGGACTCAGATGTGGAGAAGCAAGGTTTGAAACCCCAAGGTCACCAGCTTGAGTGTGGGCTCATCTGGCTTGAGCACGGAATCACCAGTTTGAACAAGGGGTTACTGTCTTGAGCATAGGATTATAGACATGACCCCATAGTCGCTGGCTTGAGTCCAAAGGTTGCTGGCTTGAAGCTCAAGGTCACTGGCTTAAACCCAAGGTCACTGGCTTGAGCAAAGGGTCACTCAGTCTGCTGTAGCCCCCCCCTCACTGCATCAAGGCACATATGAGAAAGCAATCAGTGAACAACTAAGGAACTGCAATGAAGAATTGATGCTTCTCATCTCTCTCCCTTTCTGTTAGTCCCTATCTATCCCTCTCTCTGACTCTCTCTGTCTCTATAAAAAAAAAAAAAAAAGAAACTATAGAACTAAAAAATGGTGAGCCTTGTGTTTATTAAAGTCTCGTAATAGCAGACAGGCAAACAAGCAGGGTTCCCAAGCCTCTCAGTGTTCTAGACTCACCCAGCCTCACAGGCCCCCACCAGCATGAGCAGGGCTCAGCCAAATAGGCCCAGCTAAAATCTCTGGGCTCCCAAGCCCCTCACAAAAACACTCCCTTTCTCTCTGGATTCTCCAATCAAACAGGCTGGGGGTAAAAAACCTTTCTCCAGCAAACAATAGCAACAATGGCCCCTCCCAAACAGGAAGGCAACCAGCAATTTGCAACCTGCTGCCCTGAGCAGCCTTCCATAGACGGGCCAGGCGGCTGTGATGGTGGCCACGGCCACTGGCTTTACAGAGTACTTTATTTTTTAATTTTTATTTTTTTAACAGAGACACAGTGAGAGTCAGAGAGAGGGATAGATAGGGACAGACAGACAGGAACGCAGAGAGATGAGAGGAATCAATCATCAGTTTTTTATTGTGGCACGTTAGTTGTTCATTGATTGCTTTCTCATATGTGCCTTGACCATGGGGCTACAGCAAACTGAGTAACCCCTTGCAACCTTGGGTCCAAGCTGGTGAGCTTTGCTCAAATCAGATGAGCCTGTGCTCAAGCTGGTGACCTCGGGGTCTTGAACCTGGGTTCTCCGCATCCCAGTTTGACGCTCTATCCACTGCGCCACCCCCTGGTCAGGCATGTCCATAAAAACTTTAAAATGTTCTTGGTGCTTGTAGGGCCAGTAGCTGCGGCCACCATCACAGCCGCCTGGCCAGTGCATGTTCGCATTAGATTTGGACAGACGGTAATGAAACAATGGAGCCAAGAACTGGTGGGCCATCATCTTTAATCCTAGCTTGCACCTGGCTGGCAAGTAAAAACACACACTGGGCTCCAAAACCCACTCATTCAGCGCTCACAAAACTACTGACTTATCCGAGTTTTCTAGAATCAAAGGTTTCTAGCTCACCAGCCTTATTCACCTCTGTTCCCATCTCCTTCTCCCTGCACAAATTCTGCACAAACTGGCTTCTCCTTCAGCACTCCGCCATCTTGGCTGCCTCTCCTCTCCTCCACATGGCCTTTATCTGTTCTCCTACAGCATGGGCTCCTCCTAGAATGTAATCACTCTTCTCACCGTACATTGTGACCTCTCTTCCTTTTAAAACCTTTTGGCGTGAAAGCCCTCCCCCAACACACATTAATAAAATCATGCCCAACCCAAGCAATCACCTGGGCTACAGGTTTCCACGTGGGCAGCGCCATCTTTAACAAAGTGAGCATGATATATTTTATCTGCTCAACAATCCACCCGTATGCTCACTTTACTACCCACAACCTTCACCATTGGCATTCCTTTGCAAGGAAATTAGGCACATTACACAAATTATAACACGAAAAATTATACAATTTCTTTTTTTTTTAATTATACAATTTCAATAATTACAAAGGTACATTTCAGTCTCTGAGCACTTTGCCAAAAGTGCAAAATGTCCTCGGACTTCTTTCTAGCCATGGGAAAAGCTTCCCGGGGCAGGGGAGTGCTTTCAGCAAAGCCGCCCCCCACCCCATTAGGGTATTTCACATTGTCCAAAATTCGTAAGTCCATCCAACAAAGGAGCCAGTGCCCACTGTAGTCATAGTCCAGGAATCAGTCCATGCACATGGGGCGTCAGCCACCCGCATCATTCCTGCAATCCTGGCAGGTCTTTACACTGTCCCAAGGAGAAGCACATGGCAATGGCAGTCAGTATTTCCATCTCTGCTCCAGAGAGCATGATGGCATCTACCCCTATGTCCCAAAATCGCAGACCTACTAGGGGCATAGTAGATACTCCTTGCTGCTGGGCTCTCACCTCTGTAGACTGAGGATCGCAACTCCAGCCTGATTCTCCTCATCCTCCAAAGAGGAACTGAAAACATCAGCTCCTGCTGCCGAGCTTAAGCCCCGGGCCGCCGCCACCTTCTGCTCCATGGGCCTTGCAGCCTCAGCCCAGCCTCCTGCTGCTGCTGGCTCTCCACAACATCCAGAGAATGCTGCAACTCAGGAACCTGTGATTCTTCCTCCAGTGGCTGCTTCGTTTCCAAGCAGGAGGTGGACGAACCTGGTCAGCCTCCTCTTCCAGTGCTTCCTCCTGCTCCAGGGTCAGCATCTGTTTCTCCCACGTTTGCTCCAGCTCCTTCCACTGCTTACTTTGCAGGTCCCGGGCAGCCTCTTCCACAGAGCTCTCCATTTCCTCATGTATGGCTGTAAAAGTCAGCCAGTCTATGGTCCCCAAAAGGACAGACATGGGGAACCATAACAGCAGCCAGTCCTCTACTTCACCGCTCAAAGGTGGTGGTGGCTCCATACCGAATTCCGAATCAGGCCACAGACTACGCCAAATGTAAAGCCAGTAGCCACAGCCACCATCACAGCCGTCTGGCCGGTGCAGGTTCGCATTTGATTTGGACAGTGGGTAATGAAACAACGGAGCCAAGAACTGGTGGGCCATCATCTTTAATCCTAGCTTGCACCTGGCTGGCAAGTAAAAACACACACTGGGCTCCAAAACCCACTCATTCAGTGCTCACAAAGCTACTGACTTATCTGAGTTTCCTAGAATCAAAGGTTTCTAGCTCACTAGCCTCATTCACCTCTGTTCCCATCTCCTTCTCCCTGCACAAATTCTGCACAAACTGGCTTCTCCTTCAGCACTCCGCCATCTTGGCTGCCTCTCCTCTCCTCCATGTGGCCTTTATCTGTTCTCCTACAGCATGGGCTCCTCCTAGAACGTAATCACTCTGCTCACAGAACAACATGATCTCTCTTCCTTTTAAAACCTTTTGGTGCGAAAGTCCTCCCCAACACACATTAATACAATCAGACCTATCTCAAGCAATCACCTGGGTGACGGGCTTCCACGTGGGCATCGCCATCTTTTTTTATTTTATTTTATTATTATACATCAACTCCCATATGTGCCCTGACCAGGCAAGCCCAAGGCCCCGAACTGGCAACCTCAGTATTCCAGGTAGGTGCTCCATCCCACTGTGCCACCACAGGTCAGGCTAAAAGGTTTATACTTTTTTTTTTTTCCTTTTCTGTATTTTTCCGAAGCCAGAAACAGGGAGGCAGTCAGACAGACTCCCGCATGCGCCCGACCGGGATCCACCCGGCACGCCCACCAGGGGGCGATGCTCTGCCCAACTGGGGCGTTGCTCTGTTGCGACCAGAGCCACTCTAGCGCCTGAGACAGAGGCCACAGAGCCATCCTCAGCACCCGGGCAAACTTTGTTCCAATGGAGCCTTGGCTGCGGCATGGGAAGAGAGAGACAGAGAGGAAGGAGAGGGGGAGGGGTGGAGAAGCAAATGGGTGCTTCCCCTGTGTGCCCTGGCCAGGAATCGATCCTGAGACTCCTGTATGCCAGGCCGACGCTCTACCACTGAACCAACCGGCCAGGGCCTACTTATTTATTTATTTTTTTAAGGTTTTATTTATTCATTTTAGAGAAGGGCGGAGGAGCAGGAAGCATCAACTCCCATATGTGCCTTGACTGGGCAAGCCCAGGGTTTCGAACCGGCGACCTCAGCATTCCAGGTTGACGCTTTATCCACTGCACCACCACAGGTCGGCAGCACCATCTTTAACAAAGTAGCATAATATATTTTATCTGCCCAACGGTGCTTCTTTTCAACTAGATGAAAAGCTTCCCAGTGCAGGAGGGCCTCCACCAGACCTGGGCCCCAGCTCTCATCATGGTCTCTCATACTGTCCAAAAGCAGCATGTCCATCCAACAAGGGAGCTGGTGGCCCCCTCTGGCTGTAGTCCAGGAGTCAGTCCACAATAGACAGACCAGCTGTCTGTGCAAACACCAAGGTAAAGATCCATTACAAGCAACTAGGTTCATGTTGCATCCACCAGGTACGAGAACAAATGTCGGAGACTTTCAGGAGTTTAGATGTTACTTTATTGGCCAGTTTAACCTGCGCAGGGGCGAGCTCTCAAGATGTCCGGAGACACCGTACCCACAAGGAGCTGCAAACGAGAGTCGCGCCTGGCGCTTACAGCTAGGTCCTTATATATCCTAAGTGAGCAAGCATTAAACAGAAGCAGATATGGCAGTTAGCTATTTGCTAGGGAGGTCACACGCAGCATAGCAACAGGGGCCAGGTTTAGCTTAGTGGCGAATTTCAAACATAAACTTCTGATAAGGGTCTCTGACCTTCTTTGTTCTCAGCCTCACAGGGGCCCTATCAGCACTCTCTGTTCCTGCTCCTTCAATAGTTACACTCTGGCAGCCACAGCACACCTCCTTGAATCTAACAGTTCACATAGGGCCTCAGGCCTTCCCCTTCATTCCTGTAGTCATGGCAGTCCTGAAGACGCTGCCCCAAGGAGGCGTGGGGGGCAACAGTGGCCAACCTCTCCACCTCTGCTCCAGACAGCATGATGCCATACACCCCTATGTCCCACCATCGCAGCAAGCCTACCAGGGGCTCAGTAGGTACTCTTTGCTGCTGGGTTTTTACCTTGGGTTTGACCACTGGCCAAGCTCTGAGTGTACAGTTGGCAGCTTCAGCCCAAGCCTCCTCATCCTCAGAAGAGGAGCTGGAAACGCCTGCTCCTGCCTGCTCAGAGCCACTCGGCCGGCACAGCTCCATCTTTGGGTCCTCTGGCTGCCAGCTCTCGGCCTGAAGCTGAACCCACAGTTCTTCCAACAACTGCTGCTGCCAAAATTCAACTTCCAGCCTGACCAGGTGGTGGCGCAGTGGATAGAGTGTCGGACTGGGATGCCGAGGACCCAGGTTTGAGACCCCGAGGTCGCCAGCTTGAGCACAGGCTCATCTGGTTTGAGCAAAAACTCACCAGCTTGGACCCAAGGTCGCTGGCTCGAGCAAGGGGTTACTTGGTCTGCTGTAGCCCCACAGCAAGGCACATATGAGAAAGCAAGCAATGAACAATTAAGGTGTTGCAATGCGCAACGAAAAACTAATGATTGATGCTTCTCATCTCTCTGATCCTGTCTGTCTGTCCCTGTCTATCCCTCTCTCTGACTCTCTCTCTGTCTCTGAAAAAAAAAAATTCAACTTTTAGGGCAAACTGCTACTTGCAACCCTATTGATTGCTCCAGTTCCAGGTGCCTTCGGTGCTCACCAGCTCTTGAACCTGGTTGACCTCCTTTTCTAGCGCTTGCTCCTGTTCAAGCTATTGCTGCCCCTCAGTTTGCAGCTTATTCTGGAGTTCTCAACCTTGGGTAGCCTCTCTCAGGGCTGTAAAAAACAGCCAGCCCACGGTTCCCAAAAGGACAGCCATGGGGAACCAAAACAATGACCAGTCCTCCATAGCACCCCTCAAGGGTGGCTGCAGCTACATACCAAGCTGATCCAAAATCCTGATAACCATGCTGGATGCAGGGCCTGGGGCCACTGTCACGCCTGGGGCCACTGTCACGCCTGGGGCCACTGTCATGCCTGGGGCCACTGTCACGCCATGCAGGTTCTCATTGGATTTAAAGGAACTGTGGAGCCAGAAAAGGGCGGGCCATCCCACTTATTAAAGTACTGTAACAGCATACGAGCAGACAGGCAGGGCTCCCGCGCCCCTCAGCCTTCTGGACTCACCCCACTCACAGGCCCCCACCAGCCTCAGCAGGGCTTAGCCAAACAGGCGCAGCTGAATCTCTGGGTTCCCAAGCTTCTCAACACTTTCTCTCTCTCTCTTTCTCTCTCTCTCTCTCTCTCTCTCACTCTGGAAAAAACCCTTCTTCAACAAACAATAGCAAACAATTGCCCCTCCCAAGCAGGAAGGCAATCTGCATTTGCAATCTGCTGCCCTGAGGGTAAGCACCACAGCCTTCCGTAGACTGTACACACATGGTGCTGTCCCAATACAAGTGAGCAAATTTAAATTATTTTTATTTATTTATTTATTTTAGAGGAGAGAGAGAGAGAGAGAGAGAGAGAGAGAGAGAGAAGGGAGGAGCAGGAAGCCTCAACTCCCATATGTGCCTTGACCAGGCAATCCCAGGGTTCTGAACTGGCAACCTCAGAGTTCCAGGTCGATGCCCCATCCACTGCGCCACCACAGGTCAGGCTACAAGTGAGCAAATTTAAAAAGCATTTGTTTACCCAGCACTGATATAATATTAACCAATGTCACTCCAATAAATTTAATTTAAAAAGATTAAAATTTCAAGGTGTGCAAGTAAAAATGAAAAACTGTGTCATTAAGGACCTCGTTACTCAAAGTGTGAAGCAGCACCAGCACCAGTTGGGAGCGCATTGGAAATGCAGATGCTACATACACCCCACCTCAGACCTACTGATTCAGAGTCTGACTTTTTTTTTTCTTTTATCTTTAGGAGTCTGAATTTTATTTAATAAGATCTAGAAGTAATTGGTGCACACATTATAGTTTGAGAGGTCAAGGAGTCTTACAGCTTCACCTACAGAGAGCAGCGTTCACCACCCAGAGGGGGGCAGCACATGGAAAATCCTCAAGTTTAACTGTAACAGATCTGCTTCACCCATGGCCCTCTCTTTGTTGGAGCACATATTAACAAGTAGAGACTTAGACAGAGAGACAGTCAGAGAGAGGGATAGACAGGGACAGACAGACAGGAACGGGGAGATGAGAAGCATCAATCATTAGTTTTTCATTGCACGTTGCAACACCTTAGTTGTTCATTGATTGCTTTCTCATATGTGCCTTGACCGCGGGACTTCAGCAGACCAAGTAACCCCTTGCTCAAGCCAGCGACCTTGGGTTCAAGCTGGTGAGCCTTGCTCAAACCAGATGAGCCCACGCTTAAGCTGGTGACCTCGGGGTCTTGAACCTGGGTCCTCCCCATCCCAGTCCGACGCTCTATCCACTGCACCACCGCCTGGTCAGGTGAGACTTTTTTTTTTTTGTATTTTTCTGAAGTTGGAAACAGGGAGGCAGTCAGACAGACTCCTGCATGCACCCGACCGGGATCCACCTGGCATGCCCACCAGGGGGCAATGCTCTACCCATCCGGGGCGTCGCTCTATTGTGACCAGAGCCATTCTAGCGCCTGAGGCAGAAGCCATGGAGCCATCCTCAGTGCCTGGGCCAACTTTGCTCCAATGGAGCCTTGGCTGTGGGAGAGGAAGGAGAGGGGGAGGGGTGGAGAAGCAGATGGGCACTTCTCCTGTGTGTCCTGGCCGGGAATCGAACCCAGGACTCCTGCATGCCAGGCTGACCCTCTACCACTGAGCCAACCGGACAGGGTCAGTAGAGACTTTTTTACTTGTGCCTCTCTCTTCTTTCCAACCGTGCTGAGCTGCAGCACTTTCATCTATTCAATAAAAATTTACAGAACTTTTCTTAAGCACTGAGGTTAGTGAAGAGGGTGACATGGTTCAAGATCTCATGGAGCTTACAGTCTAACACAGTGGTCCCCAACCCCTGGGCCACGAACCAGTACCGGTCCGTGGGCCATTTGGTACTGGTCTGCAGAGAAAGAATAAATAACTTACATTATTTCTGTTTTATTTATATTTAAGTCTGAACGATGTTTTATTTTTTAAAAAATGACCAGATTCCCTCTGTTTATCTGTCTAAGATGTTTTTTTTTTTTGTATTTTTCTAAACGGGGAGGCAGTCAAACAGACTCCCGCATGCACCCGACCGGGATCCATCCGGCATGCCCACCAGGGGGCAATGCTCTGCCCATCCGGGGCATCACTCTGTTGTGACCAGAGCCACTCTAGTGCCTGAGACAGAGGCCATGGAGCCATCCTCAGCGCCCGGGCCATCCTTGCTCCAATGGAGCCTCGCTGCAGGAGGGGAAGAGAGAGACAGAGAGGAAGGAGAGGGGGAGGGGTGGAGAAGCAGGTGGGTGCTTCTTCTGTGTGCCCTGGCCGGGAATCGAACCCGGGACTTCTGCACGCCAGGCCGACGCTCTACCTCTGAGCCAACCGGCCAGGGCCTTAAGACGCACTCTTGATGCTTGTCTCAGTCACGTGATACATTTATCTGTCCCACCCTAAAGACTGGTCCGTGAAAATGTTTTCTGACATTAAACCGGTCCATGGCCCAAAAAAGGTTGGGGACCACTGGTCTAACAGATACCGTTACCAAATGAGTAATTACAAGTTTGATGAATGTTAGAAAGATAAGCAGGAATGGGAAAAGATCTGGAGCTGGAGAGTCAGGGGAAGCTTTTCTGGAGAAAAGTATTGTTTAAGCTTATGTAAAGGCACATGTACATGAGGTGGTGGATGAACTGGAAGATTGTTCCAAGCACAAAGAACACCACCCATGAACAGAGCTCTTTGGACATTGATGTTTGTATTTCCAGTGCCTTGTACTGTTCTTGGCATACAATAAATGTTTGCTGAATCAATGTGTTCTGTCATGTTTCAAACATCTACTTTCTGGCACGGGAAATGGTGGAAGCTTTATTTTTTCTATTCAAAGGAAATAAGATCCCTTAATGGGGAAATGTGAAGGAAGAGAGAAAGCTGACTGTTGTGCAAATTGCTAAATTGGAACTGTGAATGGGGATGAAAATCTGATTTTACGTGAATTATCTTCCCTGAAGCAACCTGACAATTTATTCTGTTCTGGAGAATCTTCAGTTTTTGTCTCCAAAACCACGCTGTTTCTTATTCAAAATTTCTTGGCCTGCTATGAAACTAGCATTTAGTGTCTTTCACAGCATACTCTGATTAGGTCATGGAAATTCACAGCTAGATCACACTGGAAAACAGCTAGATCAAACATAGCTAGATCAAAATGGAAAATTTGGAACTTCCACTGCCTATTTTACTTTGCGCATAGTGTTGGAAGGTGTTATAAAACATTGACTTTTAAGTAATTTTTTCCCAAAAGAAATAGTATCAAATAATCATAATAATTGCCATCATTTACTGAACACTAACTATATGCATTACATAGGAAAAGCCTCCTGTTAACTCTACAAGAGACTAAGTTGAGTCAAATAAAAATTGTCAAATATTAGCAATTTCATATGGTTCAACTTATGTTCAGACTCTCACCTTAGAAAGTTATAGAAGTCAGAGAATCCCTGATAGCCACAGCCTTACTCCAAAATATAGTATGGAATTTTCTTTATAGACAAAGAGATTCTGAGAGAATTATACCTCCTTCATAACAGCTCCCCACCCTGTATTGGCCCAGTGCTGTGCCTACTTTTATTAAAGTTGTTTACACATGGTTCTGAGATGGTTTACAATCCATCTTCCCAGCTAGACTGAGTTCCTTCAGTGTGGAGGTTTTGTCTGTCTTGCTTTTTTTTTTAGCGAGAGAGACAGAGAGGGACAGGCAGGCAGGAAGGGAGAGAGATGAGAAGCATCAATTCTTCATTTTGGCACATTAGTTGTTCATTGATTGCTTTCTCATATGTGCCTTGAGCAGGGGTGGGGGGGTTACAGCAGAGTGAATAACCCCTTGCTCAAGGCAGCAAGCGACCTTGGGCTTCAAGTCAGCGACCTTTGGGCTCAAGCCAGCGACCATGGGTTCATGTCTATGATCTCATGCTCAAGCCAGTGACCCCACATTCAGGCTGGTGAGCCCGCAGTCAAGCTGGATGAGCCTGCTGGTGACCTCGGGATTTCGAACCTGGGTCCTCTGTGTCCCAGTCCGACGCTGTATCCACTTTGCCACTGCCTGATCAGGCTGTCTTGCTCATTTAAAAAAAAATTGTTGATTTTAGAGATAGAATAAAGGAGAAATAGGTGGAGGGAGAGAGAGATAAAGGGAGAGAAACAAGATTAGTTCTTCTACTTATTTATGCATGCATTGGCTGATTCTTCTATGTGCCCTTACCAGAGATTGAACTCACAACCTTGGCATATCCAGTTGTTGTTCTAACCAACCAAAGTACCTGACCAGCCAGGGTTTCTTGTTCATTTTTTTATCTTTGTGTTTTTGTGTTTAGAGTATATGAAAAGTATTTGTTACCATGAAATCTTTTTTATTTTATCTTATTTTTTTAGTGTGTGTGTGAGAGAGAGAGATAGACAGGAAGGGAGAGAGAAGAAAAGCATCAACTAACTCATAGTTGTGGCATCTTAGTTGTTCATTGATTGCTTTCTCATAAGTGCCTTGATGTGTGTGTGTGTGTGGGTGTCCAGCCAAGCCAGTGATCCCTTGCTCAAACCAGTGACTTTGGCCTCAAACCAGCAACCTTTGGGCTCAAGCCTGTGACCAAGGGGTCTTGTCCTTGATCCCACGCTCAAGCTGGAAACCCTATGCTCAAGCTGGTGAGCCCATGCTCAAGCCTGCAACCTTGGGGTTTCGAACCTGGGTTCTCAGCATCCCAGGTCAACACTCCATTCACTGTGCCATTGCCTGGTCAGGCGTTACTGTGAAATCTTAACAAAATTTCTGTGAAAACTAAATTCTATTGATTTGCTACTGGGCAATGTAAGGTAATCAATCACTCCATTGGGGTTTTGCTATTTAAAAAAAAATTTATTGACAGAAACATCAATCTGTTCCTGTATGTGCCCTGATGGGGGATTGAACCTGGAACCTTTGCTTATTGGGACTACACTCTAATCAACTAAGCCAGACAGGCTGTCTTTCTTTTTAATTTGAATTTATTGGAATGATATTGGTTCGCAAAACCATGCAGGTTTCAAGTGTACAACTCAATATAATATCTGCACACTGCACTGTGCACCCTCTGACCCAAGCAAAGTCTCTTTCTGGCCCCATTCCCCCTCCTACCTTTATCCACCTCCACCTACCTAATCCCTCTTTTCCTTCTGGCTATTGCCACCCCGTTGTGTTTATGTGTTATGTATATATGAATCCCTTCACCTTCACCTTCTTTCATCCAATCCCCTCATCTTCCTCCATTCTGACAGCTGTCGTGTCTGTTCTTTGTAACCATGCGTTGAGGTTTTTGAGGTTTTTTTAATTTTTAATTTATTTACTTTTTTTTAGATTTTTTAATTTATTCATTTTTATTAGAGGGGGGAGGGAGAGAGAGAGAGGGAGAGATAGAGAGAGAACAGGGGGAGGAGCAGGAAGCATCAACTCCCATACGTGCCTTGACCAGGCAAGCCCAGGGTTTTGAACCGGCAACCTCAGCATTCCAGGTCGACGCTTTATCCACTGTGCCACCACAGGTCAGGCCGCTTTGGGGCTTTGTATTTTAGAATCCGTTCAAGTAGTATTGCATTTATCATTAATGAACTCCTAGGAATTTATCTACATACAATGATGCAGGAATTGTCTCTTTATCCCACCCCAGAGAAAGGTCCATACCTCCCTCCTTTAGGTATTTACTTAAATGGCATCTTTTCTGCACCTTTTCTCAATACCCTATTTAACACAAGCTATCCCTCAAACACCTTCTCTGCTTTTATTTTTTCCTATAGCACGTATCAGCATGTAATATAGATGATATTTTGCTTATTTCTTTTGCATATTGTCTTTATCACTCCACTAGAATGTAAGGTCACACATGATTTATTTTTTTAAATTTTGGGGGGGGGTATTTTTCTTTTTTCTTTTTCATTTTTATTGATTAATTTTTTAGGGGGGGGAGAGAGAGAGAGAGAGAGAGAAAGGGGAGGAGCAGGAAGCATCAACTCCCATATGTGCCTTGACCAGGCAAGCCCAAGGTTTCGAACCGGCAACCTCAGTGTTCCAGGTCGACGCTTTATCCCACTGCGCCACCACAGGTCAGACTCACACATGATTTTTTACAAAGGCACAGAATTAATAGACAAATGTTTTAATATTGAAGTAAAGGGACAGGTATTTGGAGTTATGTGTCTTGATTTTCTTCTCAGCTTCTGAGTGACATGGTAACTTGGCCTGTTTTGGATTTTACTTGCATATTCAAGAATCCACATCCCCAGTGGTCTCTAACCTATTGTTTGAATAATGATAGGGTGCCCCACACGTGGGTTCACAGTTACTCATCCCCATTCCCCTGCTTGCTGCTCCCCTGGGGTCGTCCATCAAAGGCCTGGGGACCAAGATGTAACCGCCTAGTTACTCTCTAAATAGATGAGGTTTTCCTGCTAAGGGCCTAGGGCAGTTGGAAAAGTCAAGCCTAGGAGAGTGGAGGGTGCGAAGGGCTTGTTTATAAATTTTAGGTCTCAGGGCCCGAGAGGCCGCTGGGGAAACTGGTGGTGAGGGCACTGAACAATACACCTAGGAATACAGTTTCCGCAGCCGGGGGCAAGAGGAGTACTGTACCCTTCCCCTCACGGCCCCGCCCCTTAACCTCGCGGCCCCCTCCTCTCTTTGGGAAATCTGGGGGCGGGGTTTGTTTACTCCTTGCACGCACCGCCGACCCAGCCAATACGTGGGGAGAAGCGCCCTACGTTACTCATCCCGCGGGCCAATCGGCGCTCACCGTGCTGCTCCGCCGCCAAAGCTCGCGCGGGTTAAGCGAACAGTGTCTGGGCCGGGTGCGGGCGGACGGAGCTGCCAGCGATATCTCCTGCAGCGGTTGCCGCTGCCCGGCTCGCGGGGTGCACCCTGACCCCTTCTTTTTGGAGAAGCTCGACCGCGCGCGCACAGTCGGCGTCCTGGGGCCTCGAACTCCAGGGCCTTGACTGGACAGGCCGCGGATCTCTCACGCCTGCTCCGAGTGTGAGTCCGCCGGGACTGGGCCGCCAAGCACGGGTGCCCCAAGCTGGAAAAACGGCCCTGCGTGGCCGCCTCGTCCTCTGTAGCCAAGTGGGGGTAAGTTATGGGGCAAGGGCGCAGGTCCTTGTGCCGAGGGCCTCTAGACTCAGCCGGGCGTGCTCCTGGGTAGGTTTTCCTCCCTGCGCCTCGGGGCTCTCTTGTCACTCGGAATCCATCTGTCTGTAATCACGCGTCCTTCCAGGCCTTGCCGAATAACCCGTGTCTGGAGGAGAGCCTTCCCCCCACACTCCCCCACTGTAGATTGTGGGGAGGCAGTGTCCCTGAGTCACGCCTCGTGGCGGAGAGGAAGGGCTGCTTTCTGCGTTCTCTGGCTTTTTAGGGGAGAAGTATAGCTTGTAAGTCTCGTTTTCTGACTTTTCCTCTTTTCATGACCTGCACGCCTCCATCTGTCTCTACTAGGTGTTTTTCAGAGTTCTAAAGCTTTGTGCTTTTGCAAGAACCTTATATCCCCCATAAAGAGACTTTTCTCTGAAGTTGTGGATCATTTTTTGGGTCAGGCTCCGTTGATAAATTCCAGAGAACCACGGCCCCTCTCCACAGGAAATATACTGCTCACAAAAATTGGGATATTTTATAGCTTTCTATTCATTTTGAAGTATCCTCTAATTTTTGTGAGCAGTGTTAAAGGTTTTTGTAGGATCTCTCAGACAGTTCAGCTCAGTGGATGGGCGCTCAGCCTCTGGTACCAGCTTGTGTTGCCACCTCGCGTTGTGTGGTCTCAGTTTCTTCATGCGTAAAATAGCAGTATCTGCCTTTTGGGGGTGTTGCAAAGAGGAAATGGACCAATTTATGGAACACATGTGGAACAAAGCTCAGAACATATTAAGTGCCATGCATGAGTTAGGCATTTTTATTATTGACTATAATGAATGCTGGTTCTGAAATGTTCCCTGGATTGTTTCTCTTTTTCTGTTGAAACAGATGTAACAGGCTCATTCATCCCTTTCCATATTCAGTTCTGAAGCTCCCTTTAATTCTTTGCATACTTTTCTCTTCCTCATCCTATCTCAGAGGGCTAACTCCTTGCCCCACTTACTCTCTTTTTAGTAAGTCAGTAGCTCGTTCTCTTCTTTCCCCCTTCTCCCCCAAACCATAGTTTGTTTGTTTTCACTTCTACAGCCTAATTTTTTCTGGGCCACTTTTCTCATCCTCACTTGATAAATATGTATATTTTTTATTTATTCATTTTAGAGAGGAAAGGGAGAGACAGAGTGAGAGAGAGGAGAGAGGAGAGACAGAGAGAGAGAAGGGGAGAGGAGCTGGAAGCATCAACTCCCATATGTGCCTTGACCAGGCAAGCCCAGGGTTTCGAACCGGCGACCTCAGCATTTCCAGGTCGACGCTTTATCCACTGCGCCACCACAGGTCAGGCCTCACTTGATAAATATTTATCTGTTATTCATCAGTTTTCTTTTTCTTCTTTTTTTTTTTTCATTTTTCTGAAGCTGGAAACAGGGAGGCAGTCAGACAGATTCCCACATGCGCCCGACCGGGATCCACCTGGCATGCCCACCAGGGGGCGATGCTCTTCCCCTCTGGGGCTTCGCTCTGTTGCAATCAGAGCCATTCTAGCGCCTGAGGCAGAGGCCACAGAGCCATCCTCAGCGCCCAGGCCAACTTTGCTCCAATGGAGCCTCGGCTGCGGGAGGGGAGAGAGAGACAGAGAGGAAGGAGAGGGGGAGGGGTGGAGAAGCAGATGGGCGCTTCTCCTGTATGCCCTGGCCGGGAATCGAACCCGGAACTCCTGCACGCCAGGCCGACGCTCTACCGCTGAGCCAACCGGCCAGGGCCGGAAAGGGAGAATTTAAGATGAACTTTTAAAAGCAGATGAGGGGCCTGACCTGGCGGTGGCGCAGTGGATAGAGTGTCGGACAGGGATGCTCAGGACCCAGGTTCGAGACCCCGAGGTCACCAGCTTGAGCGCAGCTCATGGACCAACGGTCGCTGGCTCAAGCAAGGGATTACTCGGTCTGCTGAAGGCCCGCAGTCAAGGCACATATGAGAAAGCAATCAATGAACAACTAAGGTGTTGCAATGCGCAACGAAAAACTACTGATTGATGCTTCTCATCTCTCCATTCCTGTCTGTCTCTGTCTATCCCTCACTCTGACTCTCTCTGTCTCTGTAAATAAAAAAAATAAAATAAAAAAAAAAAGCAGATGAGGGGCCTGACCAGGCGGTGGCGCAGTGGATAGAACGTCGGACTGGGATGTGGAGGACCCAGGTTCGAGACCCAGACCCTGAGGTTGCCAGCTTGAGCGCAGGCTTATCTGGTTTGAGCAAAACCTCACCAGCTTAGACCCAAAGTCACTGGCTCAAGCAAGGGATTACTTGGTCTGCTGAAGGCCCATGGTCAGGGCACGTATGAGAAAACAATCAATGAACAACCAAGGTGTTGCAAGGAAAAACTGATGATTGATGCTTCTCATCTCTGTCTGTCCCTATATATTCCTCTCTCTGTAAAAAAAAAAAAAAAAAAAAAAGCAGAGGAGGAAAATTTCTTTTTTTTTTTTGTTTTTGTATTTTTCTGAAGTTGGAAATGGGGAGGCAGTCAGACAGACTCCTGCATGCGCCCGACCGGGATCCACCTGGCACACCCACCAGGGGGCAATGCTCTGCCCATCTGGGGCGTTGCTCTGTTGTGACCAGAGCCAGTCTAGCACCTGAGGCAGAGGCCATAGAGCCATCCCCAGCGCCCGGGCCATCTTTGCTCCAGTGGAGCCTTGGCTGCGGGAGAGGCAGAGAGAGACTGAGAGGAAGGAGAGGGGAGGGGTGGAGAAGCAGATGGGCGCTTTTCCTGTGTGCCCTGGCCGGAATCGAACCTGGAACTCCTACATGCCAGGCCGATGCTCTACCACTGAGCCAACTGGCCAGGGCAAGGAGGAAAATTTCTAATTTGAATATTAAATATTAGATATTTAGTACATTAGCATCTTATTTTTAAATCTTTAAACAGGCATATTTATTTTAAAGGTTGAATAATAAACCAATCAATACTATCTCTTGAGTTTACTCATAGTTTATTTATTTTTTATTTTTTAAAATTTTTTATAGTTTATTATTTTTTTTTTTTTTATCAAGAGACAGGAACAGACAGGAAGGGAGAGAGATAAGAATCATCAACTCATAGTTGCAGCACCTTAGTTGTTCGCTGATTGCTTTCTCATAGGCGCCTTGACCAGGGGACAGCAGCTGAGCCAGTGACCTTGGGCTCAAGCCAGCAACCGTGGGGTCATGTCTTTGAGCCTTTGCTCAAACCGGTGACCCCATGCTCATGCTGGTGAGCCTGCACACAAGCTGGTGACTTTGGGGTTTTAAACCTGGATCTTCAGTGACCCAGGTTGGCGCTCTATCCACTGCACCACCACTTGATCAGGCCATTGTTTGTATTGTCACTTAGCAAACTTGACTTTTTTTGACTTTGTTATATTTAAACTCTTACTGCAATGTGTATCATAATGGATCTCAGCAGAAGCTAGAAAGCATAGAGTTGAGAGTTTTTTTAGATCAGAGAATTTTTAGTAATGAATTTTCAACATAATTATTTTTGCAAGTAAAAGTAAGTTTAATTTAGGTAGAGAAAAAGAGGCCAGTACTTGGGTTCCTGGAGAGAGCTTCAGTGGGTAAGCCGGGGACTGACTGCTGCTGCCCGCTGCTTCCCTGGTTGCAAGTTTCACAGGGCACCTCTTTGAAAGAAGCAAAGTACACCTGCAAGTGGATGCAGGCAAACTAGTGGGTGAGTTGCTAAAGATTATTTTTTTTCTTTTTTTAGCTTATTTATTTTTATTTTTATTTTTTTAATTTTATTTATTTATTTACAGGGACCGAGAGAGAGTCAGAGAGAGGGATAGATAGGAACAGACAGGCAGGAATGGAGAGAGATGAGAAGCATCAATCATCATTTTTTTGTTGCGACACTTCAGTTATTCATTGATTGCCTTCTCACATGTGCCTTGACCGTGGGCCTTCAGGAGACCAAGTAACCTCTTGCTTGAGCCAGCGACCTTGGGTCCAAGCTGGTGAGCTTTTTGCTCAAGCCAGATGAGCCCGCACTCAAGATGGCGATCTCGAGGTCTCGAACCTGGGTCTTCCGCATCCCAGTCTGATGCTCTATCCACTGTGCCACCGCCTGGTCAGGCTATTTTTATTTTTTTTTAATGTATTCATTTTAGAGAGGAGGGAGGGAGAGAGAGAGAGACAGAGACAGAGAGAGTGACAGAGAGAGAGAAAGGGGGGAGGAGCAGGAGTCATTAACTCCCATATGTGCCTTGACCAGACAAGTGCTGGGTTTTGAACCGGCAACCTCAGTATTCCCAGGTTGATGCTTTATCCACTGTGCCACCAGAGGTCAGGCTTGCTAAAGATTATTAAGTATGTTTGCCTATTCATCCTTGACCTTTCCATTTTAATATGGGGTACATGACTCTAGAGGTGGAGTATGAGTAGATTTAAAAGTATATTTTTGAGCCCTTGGAAATTTTATGCAAAATTATATGTATTTGCATTTTTTTTTTCTGGAGAGGAGATTTATACTCTAAGATAAAGATTTTTAGACACCTCTGGTTTTTGTTTTTTTTTTCTTAGAGAGACAGAGAGAGTCAGAGAGAGGGACAGATAGAGACAGGCAGACAGGAAGGGAGATAGATGAGAAACATCAATTCTTTGTTGTGGTTCCTTTGTTGTTCATTGATTGATTTCTCATATATGCTTTGAGGGGGGGCGGCTACAGCAGACCAAGTGACCTTGGGCTCAAGCTGGTGAGCCTTGCTCAAACCAGATGAGCTCGCGCTCAAGCTGGCGCCCTCGGGGTTTAGAACCTGGGTCCTCCACATCCCAGTCCAACGCTCTATCCACTGCACCACTGCCTGGTCAGGCTGGACACCTCTGGATTTTGTAAAATTTTTTTCTCTTACTGAATTAGAAGTTGTATTCTCACTGGTTCTAGTTCTCTTTTCTATATGTAGGTTTTCAAATATTTGAAGATATTTACATTCCACTGATTTTTTTCTTCTCTAGACATAATCTCAGTCTTTTTTTTTTTTTCATAATCTCAGTCTTTAACTTCTAATGATTTTGTTGTTTTGATATGAACCTCCTTACAATACTGATGCTTATTTGTGGATTTTTTTTTTAAGATCATCCATATTCTTAAAAGTGTGCTTTCTAGGCCCTGGCCGGTTGGCTCAGTGGTAGAGCGTTGGCCTGGTATGTGTTAGTCCTGGGTTCCATTTCCAGCCAGGGCACACAGGAGAAGCGCCCATCTGCTTCTCCACCCCTCCCCCTCTCCTTCCTCTCTCGCAGCCAAGGCTCCATTGAAGCAAAGTTGGCCCAGGCACTGAGGATGGCTCTATGGCCTCTGCCTCAGGTGCTAGAGTGGCTCTGGTTGCAACAGAGCGGCGCACCAGAGGGGCAGAGCATCGCCCCCTGGTGGGCGTACCGGGTGGATCCCGGTCGGGTGCATGCGGGAGTCTGTCTGACTGCCTCCCTGTTTCCAGCTTCAGAAAAATCCCCCCCTCCAAAAAAAGTCTGCTTTCTAGGCCTGACCTGTGGTGATGCAGTGGATAAAGCGTCAACCTGGAATGCTGAGGTCGCCGGTTTAAAACCTGCACTTGTCTGGTCAAGGCATATATGGGAGTTGATGCTTCCTGCTCCTCCTCCCTTTCTCTCTCTCTCTCTCTCTCTCTCCTCTCTAAAATGAATTAAAAAAAAAATTAAAAAAAAATTTTAAAGTGTGCTTTCTAATATTAGATATTAACCAGAAGGGAAGGCTATAAGTTATCTCTCTGATTTTAAAGCATGCAGTTTAGGATGAAGAGTCGACTTGGTACTATGAATGAAAAAGGGGTTCTTTGGAAAGTAACCTTACTGATCTAATCATAAACTCCTAACTAAGGGCAGGTCATGGTAGGTAGTCATGCCTATAACTTTTTTTTTTAAGCAAGAGAGAGACAGGGAAAGAGGTGAGAAGCATAAACTCGTAGTTGCAGCACTTTAATTGTTCATTGATTGCTTCTCATATGTGCATTGACTGGGGGACTCCTTGCTCAAGCCAGTGACCTTTGGGCTCAAACCAGCGACCCTGCACTCAAGCTAATGAGCCTGCACTCGAGCTGGATGAGCCCACAATCAAACCAACGACCTTGGAATTTTGAACCTGGGACATCAGCGTCCCAGGTTGACCCTCTATCCACTGTGGCACCACTGGTTAGGCAATGCTTATAACTTCTTTAATGAAAGGTTTTAAGCCAGCCCTGTCCATTATTGTTGTGCATCTAGATTAATGCACCTTTGAAATACCAGAACATTATAGTATCCCTGGAAGGGGTTATTAATCCTCAAGAGAACACATAATCTTATCTACCCTGTAATCCTATCCCTCCCTGCCTTGCTTTCTCCTACCTTCATGTAATCTTTACATTCCCTCCTTAATTTCTTTCTCTTTTTCTTTTCTTTAACTTTCGAGAGAGAGACAGGAAGGAAGGAAGAGATATGAGAAGTATCAACTCCTAGTTGCAGCACTTTAGTTGTTCACTGATTGCTACTCATATGTACCTTGTCCAGGGGGTTCCAGCTGAGCCAGTGACCCCTTACTCAAGCCAGCGACCATAGGATCATGTCGATGACCCTGTGCTCAAGCTGGTGAGTCTGTGCTCAAGCCAGATGAACCCCTGCTCAAGCTGGCGACCTTGGGGTTTTGAACATGGGTCCTCATTGTCCCAGGTTGACACTCTATTCACTGCCTCACCACTGGTCAGGCTCCCTTCTTAATTTCAAATGTATAAAAGAAGCTCCAAAACTAGTATTCTCTGGAGCATTTGAAATCTTGTTCCCTAGCATATGTTGTCAGTTTGGCTCAAATAAACTCTTCTAAAAATTCTACACAGATTTAGGTGTTCTTTTTATTTTTTATTTTTAAGCAAGAGGAGATGGAGATAGACTCCTACATGTGCCCCAACTGGAGTCTACCTGACAGCCCCCGTCGGGGACCGATGCTCAACTGAGCTGTCCTCAGTGCCTGAGACTGACACTTGGACCGGTCCCGCCACTGGCTTCTAGAGGGGAAGAGAGAGAGAAGAAAGAGAGGGAGGTTTGAACAGTCTTTTTTTTTTTTTTAATTTTTATTTATTTATTTATTTTAGAGGGGGGAGAGAGAGAGAGAGAGAGGAGGGGGCAGGAGCAGGAAGCTTCAACTCCCATATGTGCTTTGACCGGGTGAACATTCTTAAATCGACCCTTCTTTGGCAACCACATCACACTGTTAATTCATAATAATGTCCTGGTTAAGAGGATAAACTCTGAGACTAGCCTGCCTGGGTTTAAATCCCGGCTCTTCAGTTTATTAGCTGGGTGACCTTGAGTAAATTATATAAACATTTTGGGCCTCGGTTTTCTCATTTGTAAATTGGGGTTTATAATAGCACCTATCTCATAGGGTTGCTTATTTTGTGTGTGTGTGTGTGTGTGTGTGTGTGTGTGTGTGTGTGTGTGACAGAGAGAGAGACAGATTGGGACAGACAGACTGAAAGGGAGAGAGATGAGAAGCATCAATTCTTCGTTGCGGCACCTTAGTTCACGGATTGCTTTCTCATGTGCCTTGACAGTGGGCAAGGGGGCTATAGCAGAATGAGTGACCCCCTGCTCAAGCCAGCAGCCTTGTGCTCAAGTTGGTGAACCTTACTCAAACTAAATGAACCCGTGTTCAAGCTGGCGACCTCGGGGTTTTGAACCTGGGTCTTCTGTGTCCCAGTCTGATGCTCTATCCACTGTGCCACTGCCTGATCAGGCAGGTTGCTATTATTTATAACATTATTTATTTTTTTATTTTTTTAAATTTTATTTATTTATTTTTTACAGAGACAGAGAGTGAGTCAGAGAGAGATAGACAAGGACAGACAGACAGGAACGGAGAGAGATGAGAAGCATCAATCATTAGTTTTTCATTGCATGTTGCAACACCTTAGTTGTTCATTGATTCCTTTCTCATATGTGCCTTGACCGTGGGCCTTCAGCAGACTGAGTAACCCCTTGCTGGAGCCAGCAACCTTGGGTTCAAGCTGGTGGGCTTTTTTTTTTTTTTTTGCTCAAACCAGATGAGCCCGCGCTCAAGCTGGCGACCTCGGGGTCTCGAACCTGGGTCCTCTGCATCCCAGTCCGACGTTCTATCCACTGCGCCACCGCCTGGTCAGGCATAACATTTATTCTTTATAAATGAACACATACACCTAAAGCATTTAGAATGGTGCCTGGCATTTAAGTGCTATATGTGTTACCTATTATTACTGATTTTGTAATCAGCTAAAATTCTTTTTTTTTTTTTGTATTTTTCTGAAGCTGGAAACGGGGAGAGATAGTCAGACAGACTCCCGCATGCGCCCGACCGGGATCCACCCGGCACGCCCACCAGGGGCGAAGCTCTGCCCACCAGGGGGCGGTGCTCTGCCCCTCCTGGGCGTCGCTCTGCTGTGACCAGAGCCACTCTAGAGCCTAGGGCAGAGGCCAAGGAGCCATCCCCAGCGCCCGGGCCATCTCTGCTCCAATGGAGCCTCGGCTGCGGGAGGGGAAGAGAGAGACAGAGAGGAAGGGGGGGGGGTGGAGAAGCAAATGGGCGCTTCTCCTATGTGCCCTGGCCGGGAATCAAACCTGGGTCCCCCGCACGCCAGGCCGACGCTCTACCGCTGAGCCAACCGGCCAGGGCCGTAATCAGCTAAAATTCTTGACTTGTTTTGTCCATGCTATCCAAAATTTTTTTTCTTTTTAAATTTTTCTTAAGTGAGAAGCAGGGAGGTAGAGAGACAGACTCCCGCATGTGCCCTGACCAGGATACACCTGGCAATCCTCCTGTGGGGCTGATGGTCTGCCCATCTGGGACCCTTGCTCTGTTGTTTGCAACCAAGCTATTTTAGCTCTGGAGGAGAGGCCATAGAGCCATCCTCAGCGCCTGGAGCCAGTTCACTCCAGCCAAGTCATGGCTGTGGCAGGGTAAGGGAAAGATAGAAAGGTGAGGATTAGGGGTAGAGAAGCACATGGTTGATTCTTCTGTGTACCTCGACTGGGAGTTAAATCTGGGACATCCACATGCCAGACCAATGCTTTATCACTAAGCCAACCTTTTTTCTTTTAAGTGAGAGGAGGGGAGATAATGAGACAGACTCCTGCATGCATCCTCACCGGGATCCACCCAGCAACCCATCTGGGGTGGGTGCTGGAATCAGTTGAGCTATGTTTTTTTCAATTGAGCTATTTTTAGTGCCTGAGGCCAGATCCTTGGACCAGCCAAGCCACTGGCTGTGGGTGAGGAAGAGGGAGAGAAGAGATAGAGAGAGAGGGGAGAGAAACAGAGAGTCGCTTCTCCTGTGTGCCCTGACTGTGATCACACCCAGGAGGTTCATACGCCAGGCCAGTGTTCTATCTGCTGAGCAACTGGCCAGGCCACACTCTCCCAATTCTTAAAGTTATGCTCTCCGAGTTATTTCTTTTTTGTTTTGTGTTTTTGTTTAGTATTCATGGGAGAGAAACAGACCGGGAGACAGAGAGATGAGAAGCATAACTCGTAGTGGTGGCACCCTAGTAGTTCATTGATTGCTTTCTCATGTGCTGAAGCCAGCAACCCAGCGCTCAAGCTGGTGAGCCCCTGCTCAAGCCAGATGAGCCCACATGCAAGCCGGCAACCTCAGGGTTTCAAAAACGGTCCTCTGTGTCCCAGCTCTTTCCACTGTGCCACTGCTTGGTCAGCCTCTGTGTGTGTGTGTGTGTGTGTGTGTGTGTGTGTGTGTGACAGAGAAAGAGAAAGAGATAGACAGATAGGGACAGGCAGGAAGGAAGATGAGAAGCATCAATTTTTCATTGCAGCTCCTTAATTGTTCATTGATTGCTTTCTTATATGTGCCTTGACCAGAGGGCTACTGTGGAGCGAGTGACCCCTTGCTCAAGTCAGTGACCATGGGGTCATGTCTGTGATCCCACACTCAAGCCAATAACCCCTGTGCTCAACTTGGATGAGCTCACACTCAAGCTGGGTCCTCTATGTTCCAGTCTGACACACTATCCACTGCACCACTGCCTGATCAGGCTTAATCTCTACCATTTCACCTCATCCCCCAAGCCTCCTCCCCTCTGGCAACCATCAGTTTGTTCTCTGTATCTATGAGTTTGTTTCTTTTATTCTTTTTATTTTAGAATTTTTATTTATTCATTTTTATAGAGAAGAGAGAGAGGGGGAAGGGGGAGGAGCAGGAAGCATCATTTCCCATATGTGCCTTGACCAGGCAAGCCCAGGGCTTTGAACCAGCGACCTCAATGTTTCAGGTTGACGCTTTATCCACTGCACCACCACAGGTCAAGTGAGTTTGTTTCTTTTTGGTTTGTTTGTTTATTTTATTGATTTTAGAGAGAGAAAGGGAGAAAGCAGGAACAAGACCAGAACGTTTGTTCCTTTAGTGCCTTGACCGGGGATCTAACCAGCAACCTCTATGGGGATCTAACCAGCAACCTCTATCTAACCAGCTTCATCCTGAAGCTCTAACCAGCCTTGCTATCCAGCCAGGGTGAGTTTGTTTCTTTAACTGGAAATCTTAACACAGGGTGATTGAGTGGTTGTAGTCTTTCTCTTGGGTCAGATTTCCTGTGGAGGAATGCTGTAGCCCTCTGTTTGGCCTGTGTTTTGGCAGCTGATTTGAGGAACAGCAGTGGGAGTCCACCGTTCTGCATGTAAATATTTAATCTCTTTGTTATGGTATGTAGGCAACCCGTGTGTACTTGGTTTCTACATCCTGTTTTGTTTAGTGTCTTTCATTTTTTTTTGTATTTTTCTGAAGTGAGAAGTGGGGAGACAGAGACAGACTCCTGCATGTGTCCAAGTGGGATCCACTCGGCATGCCCATTAGGGAGTAATGCTCTGTCCATCTGGGCCATTGCTCCATTGCAACTGGAGCCATTCTAGTGCCTGAGGCGGAGGCCATGGAGCCATCCTCAGTGCCTGGGCCAACTTTGCTCCAGTGGAGCCTTGACTGCAGAAGGGGAAGAGAGAAATAGAAAGGAGAGGGGGAAGAGTGGAGAAGCAGATGGGCGCTTCTCTTGTGTGCCCTGGCTGAGAATTGAACCTGGGACTTCCACATGCCGGGCTAATGCTCTGCCACTGAGCCAACCAGCCAGAGCTGGTTTAATGTCTTAAAGCAGCAGTTCTCAACCTGTGGGTTGCGACCCCCGGCGAGGGTCCAACGACCAAAACACAGGGGTCACCTAAAGCCATTGACCCCTGTGTTTCGGTCGTTCAACCCCCGCTGGGGTCGCTACCCACAGGTTGAGAACCACTGTCTTAAAGTAAACCACTTGTCTTTTGCTGGGGTGCAGGAGAGGCAGTTTCTTTGATACATGGTTAGCCTTCTGGGTGAAGACTGTTCCTTACAAATATTCAACCAGTATTTCTATTTTCAGCCCAACCCTGACTCTTACCTTCAGATTCCCTTTTAAAAAAAATATTTTTAAGCCTTACCAGGCGGTGGCATAGTGGATAGACTGTCGGACTGGGACGCAGAGGACCCAGGTTCGAAACCCGAGACCACTGGCTTGAGCACATGGTTGCTGGCTGGAACGTGGCATCATAGACTTGACCCCATGGTCACTAGTTTGAGCACAAAGGTCGCTGGCTTGAAGCCCAAGGTCGCTAGCTTGAGCCTAATGTTGCTGGCTTGAGCCAGGGTCACTCGCTCTGCTGTAGCCACCTCCTCCCCGGGTCAAGGCACATATGAGGAAGCAATCAATGAACTACTAAGATGCTTGCAACGAAGAATTGATGCTTCTCATCTCTCTCCCTTCCTGTCTGTCCCTATCTATTCCTCTCTCTGACTCTATGTCTGTCAAAAACACAAAACAGCCTGACCTGTGGTGGCGCAGTGGATAAAGCGTCGACCTGGAAATGCTGAGGTTGCCAGTTCGAAACCCTGGGCTTGCTGGTCAAGGCACATATGGGAGTTGATGCTTCCAGCTCCTCCCCACCTTCTCTCTCTGTCTCTCTGTCTCTCTCCCTTTCTCTCTCCTCTCTAAAATGAATAAATAAAAAGAACAACACAACAAAACAAAAAACAATTTCTTAAACTTTTCCATTGATTTGAGAGAGAGGAAGAAGGTGGGTGAGAGAAAGAGAAGCATCAACTCATTGTTCTAGTTAGTTTCATTTAGTTGTGCATTCATTGGTTGCTTCTAACATGTGCCCTGACCAGGGATCAAACCCGTGACCTCAGTGTGCCTGAATGGCTGGCCCTCTAGCTACTGAGCAACCTGGCCAGGGCCTACCTTCGTATTCTTAATTCTGTTGTGCTTGCCTTCTTATTGGTTTCATACCTTCACCTACCCTCATATGCATGGGATTGACTTGTTCTGTTTTATTGAGCCAACTATTCAGCAATCCTCTGTCTGGCCTTAAAAGTGTTATTATTTATCTCTCGTATCAGCTATTGTCTCCTCTGATGTTATATATGGTGTTTGTGTTTTTTTTTTTGTGTGCCAGACAGAGAGCGACAGAGAGAGGGACTGATAGGGACAGACAAGAAGGGAGAGATATGACAAGCATTAGTTCTTCCTTGCGGCACCTTAGTTGTTTATTGATTGCTTTCTCGTATGTGCCTTGATGAGGAGCGGGGGGAGGGGGGAGCTGTAGCACACTGAGGGACCCCTTGCTCAAGCCAGCAACCTTCAGCTCAAGCTGGCGACCTTGGGGTTTTGAACCTGAGTCCTTGGTGTCCCTGCCCCACGCTCTATCCACTGAGCCACCTCTTGGTCAGGCTTTATGTTTTTTTGGTGAGTGTATCCTTTTTTTGTTTTTTTTTGTGTGAGATAATGGCTATAAACCTATATGTTCATATTTAACAAAGAGAGTCCTATACATTAAAAAAAAAGATTTTATTTATTAATTTTTAGAGAGACTGAGAAAGGCAAGGAGGACTGGGAGGCATAATCTCATTGTGTCTGGTATGTGCCTTGACCTGGCAAGCCAAGGGTTTTGAACTGGTGGCCTCAGCATTTCAGGTCAGTGTTTTATCTACTACGCCACCACAGGTCAGGTAGAATCTTATACATTTTAATTATGTTATGTTCATTTAA
Source organism: Saccopteryx leptura (assembly GCF_036850995.1). Lineage (NCBI taxonomy): Eukaryota > Metazoa > Chordata > Mammalia > Chiroptera > Emballonuridae > Saccopteryx > Saccopteryx leptura. Next base: position 45,712,157 of record NC_089512.1, on the reverse strand, counting down.
AAATAATATTGTTATAAATTCAGGATTTCTATTATCTTCCCTTTCTACTAATGTTTATTTCAGTTTTATATTGTGGCTGAAGAGTAGAAGGATAGGTAAATATAGGAGAGAATAGAGATGTGCCACAAAAGTCATGAAGAAGAGGAAGAATGGGTTCTTTACTGACATGGATGAGAGGATTAGATATTGGTATCAGTACGACTGTGGTGGAGTAATACTGCCATCTTCTGGCTTTTTAAAAACTGTATTACTATTGGCCTGACCTGTGGTGGTGCAGTAGATAAAGCCTCAACCTGGAAAGGCTGAGGTTGCCGGTTCAAAACCCTGGGTTTGCCTGGTCAAGGCACATATGGGAGTTGATGCTTCCTGCTCCTTCCCCCTTCTTTCTCTCTCTCTCTCCCCTCTCTATAATGCATAAATAAAATCTTAAAAAAAAAAAACACCCAAAAAACCTGTGTTACTGGGCCTGACCAGGCGGTGGCGCAGTGGATAGAGTGTCGGACTGGGATGTGGAGGACCCAGGTTCGAGACCCCGAGGTCGCCAGCTTGAGCACGAGCTCATCTGTTTGAGCAAAAAAGCTCACCAGCTTGGACCCAAGGTCACTGGCTCGAACAAGGGGTTACTCGGTCTGCTGTAGCCCCACAGTCAAGGCACATATGAGAAAGCAATCAATGAACAACTAAGGTGTCACAACAAAAAACTGATAATTGATGCTTCTCATCTCTTTGCTCCTGTCTGTCTGTCCCTATCTATCCCTCTCTCTGACTCTCTCTCTGTCTCTGTAAAAAAGAAATAATAATAAAAAAAAAAACCTGTTACTGGAATTTTATCTGGAAATATGAGTTGCAAATACTGTTTTCCCAATTGATTTTACTTATGACTTGCATAGCGTTGCTCTCTCTTTTTTTTTTAATTCCTTCTTATTTTTTTTCCAGAGACAGAGAGAGAGTCAAAAAAAGGGATAGACAGGGACAGACAGACAGGAATGGAGAGATGAGAAGCATCAATCATTAGTTTTTCGTTGCGAACCTTAGTTGTTCATTGATTGCTTTCTCATATGTGCCTTGACCATGGGCCTTCAGCCGAGTAACCCCTTTCTCGAGCCAGTGACCTTGGGTCCAAGCTGGTGAGCTTTTGCTCAAACCAGATGAACCCACGCTCAAGCCGGCGACCTCGGGGTCTCGAACCTGGGTCCTCTGCATCCCAGTCTGATGCTCTATCTACTGTGCCACCGCCTGGTCAGGCGTATTTTTATTTTATTTTTTTGTATTTTTCTGAAGCTGGAAATGGGGAGAGACAGTTAGACTCCCGCATGCGCCAGACCGGGATCCACCCGGCACGCCCACCAGGGTGCGATGCTCTGCCCCTCCGGGGCGTCGCTCTGTTGCGACCAGAGCCACTCTAGCGCCTGGGGCAGAGGCCAAGGAGCCATCCCCAGCGCCCGGGCCATCCTTGCTCCAATGGAGCCTCGCTGCGGGAGGGGAAGAGAGAGACAGGAAGGAGAGGGGGAGGGGTGGAGAAGCAGGTGGGCGCTTCTCCTGTGTGCCCTGGCTGGGAATCGAACCCAGGACTTCCGCACGCCAGGCTGACGCTCTACCACTGAGGCAACCGGCCAGGGCGTATTTTTAATTTTTTGAGGAACTGCCATACTGTTTTCCATAGTAGCTATATATCATTTTATATTCCCAACAATATTATATAAGGGTTGCAATTTCTCCAGTCCTCACCAACCTTTTCTGTTTTCTGGGGGGTTTTTTGTTTTTTGTTTTTTTACAGAGACAGAGAGTGAGTCAGAGAGAGGGATAGACAGGGACAGACAGACAGACAGAAACGGAGAGAGATGAGAAGCATCAATCATTAGTTTTTCATTGTGCCTTGCAACACCTTAGTTGTTCATTGATTGCTTTCTCACATGTGCCTTGACTGCGGGCCTTCAGCAGACTGTGTAACCCCTTGCTGGAGCCAGCGACCTTGGGTTCAAACTGGTGGGATTTTGCTCAAACCAGATGAGCCCGCGCTCAAGCTGGTGACCTCAGGGTCTCGAACCTGGGTCCTTGGCATCCCAGTCCGATGCTCTATCCACTGCGCCACCGCCTGGTCAGGCTTTTTGCAGTCCTCTTGTATATAGTAGTCTACTTTTGTTGTTGTGTCTAATCATTTTGTGGACAGAGTTACTAATTTGAAAGTTCTTCTATCATACACCAGGGTTCCAGGTTCCATCCCTGCTCAGGGCACATACAAAAATCAGCCAATGAATGACTGTTTTAGTTAACTAGAGAATTATACAATAGAATAATGCCAATAATGCTGGCTTTTTTTTTTTTTTTTGTATTTTTCTGAAGCTGGAAACGGGGAGAGACAGTCAGACAGACTCCCGCATGCGCCCGACCAGGATCCACCCGGCACGCCCACCAGGGGCGACGCTCTGCCCACCAGGGTGCGATGCTCTGCCCCTCCTGGGCGTCGCTCTGCCGCGACCAGAGCCACTCTAGCGCCTGGGGCAGAGGCCAAGGAGCCATCCCCAGTGCCTGGGCCATCTTTGCTCCAGTGGAGCCTTGGCTGCGGGAGGGGAAGAGAGAGACAGAGAGGAAGGGGGGGGGGAGGTGGAGAAGCAAATGGGCGCTTCTCCTATGTGCCCTGGCCGGGAATCGAACCCGGGTCCCCCGCACGCCAGGCCGACGCTCTACCGCTGAGCCAACCAGCCAGGGCCAATAATGCTGGCTTTTAAAGAATTAGAATGTAATACTTTTACTGAATCTTTGGTGAACGTAATTTAGTGTCTATAGTTCAGATGGTCAGCTCTCTACTTAAAATCTGATTTTAAAAAGAGGCATGACCTGCTTGACCTGGCTTTCAACCTCATCTCTTAGAAGCCCTTCCTTTGGCCCTTTATATTCTGGTGCATAGATCTTCCTCCAGTTCCTGGAATTTCCCATGTGCTTTTCTTCCTCCCCTGTGCTAGTTGCTCCCTCTGGCTGTGATGTAGCCTTCTCTCTTTGCCAGTGGTTTACTTTGGTCAGCTCAGCTGAAACTTTACTTCCTCTGATAAATAGCCTATAAAACCACTAGTCCCAGGCCCTGGCTGGCTAGCTCAGCGGTAGTGCATCAGCCCAGCGTGTGGAAGTCCTAGGTTCGATTCCTGGCCAGGGCACACAGGAGAAGTGCCCATCTGCTTCTCCACCCCTCCCCCTCTCCTTCCTCTCTGTCTCTCTCTTACCCTCCCGCAGCCAAGGCTCCATTGAAGTGAAGTTGGCCCGGATGCTGAGGATGGCTCCATGGCCTCTGCCTCAGGTGCTAGAATGACTCCGGCCGCAAGAGAGCAACACCCCAGATGGGCAGAGCATCGCCCCCTGGTGGGCATGCTGGGTAGATCCCTGTCAGGCTCATAGGGGAGTCTGTCTCTGCCTCCCCACGTCTCACTTCAGAAAAATACAAAAAAAAACCAACAAAAAACCAGCAGTCCCAGTCTATTATGTTACATGCTTCTTTTGTATCTTTTTTGTGGCTATAGTAGCACATACATTAATTGTCTTTAAGTAGTTGATTTTGATATTCATTGTGGGTGTTTTTTGAAATTATTTATTTATTTATTTATTAATGTTTTGAGAGAGAGAGAGAATTGACCTGTTGTTCTACTTATTTATGCATTCATTGGTTGCTTCTTGTATGTACCTTGACTGAGGATTGAACCCACAACCTTAGCATGTCAGAACAGTGCTCCAACTACTGAGCTACCAAGCCAGAGCTGAAAGTCATTCTTTTTTTGTTGTGATAATTCTTTATATATTTTTAAATGTTTATTTTATTTATTTTTAAAAAGAGGAAAGGAGAGAGCAGAAAAGAGAGAGGAACACCTATTCCTGTATATGCTCTGACTAGGGATCAAACCAGCAACCTCTGCACTTTGGGATGATGCTCTAACCAACTATCCAGGCAGGGCTTATAATGCTTTATTTTTAAGTAAAAGATGAATCCTGGCCAAAACAAAATGTTTTGCTGTGAATATTGTAAGCTTAAGGGGAAAAATAAATGAGGAACATATTTTTATTTTTTGATGGTTTTTAAAATTTTATTTATTTATTTTTTATAGTGACAGAGTCAGAGAGAGAGAGAGATAGGGACAGACAGACAGGAACGGAGAGAGACGAGAAGCATCAATCACTAGTTTTTCGTTGCGACACTTTATTTTTTTTCTAAAACTTTTTTTTTTTTTTTTAACAGACAGAGCGAGGGTCAGAGAGAGGGATAGATAGGGACAGACAGACAGGAACAGAGAGAGACGAGAAGCATCAATCATCAGTTTTTCGTTGTGGCACCCTAGTTGCTCATTGACTGCTCTCTCACATGTGCCCTGACCGTGGGGCTACAGCAGACCGAGTAACCTCCTGCTCAAGTCAGCGACCTTGGGTCCAAGCTGGTGAGCCTTTGCTCAAACCAGATGAGCCTGCGCTCAAGCTGGTGACCTCGGGGTCTCGAACCTGGGTCCTCCACATCGCAGTCCGATGCTCCATCCACTGTGCCACCGCCTGGTCAGGCAATTTTTTTTCAAACTTCTTTTTGTTGTTGTTATTTATTTATTTATTTTTTATTTATTCACTTTTAGAGAGGAGAGAGGGAGGGTGAGAGACAGAGAGAGAGAGAGAGGAGAGACAGACAGAGAGAGAGAAGGGGTGAGGAGCTGAAAGCATCAACTCCCATATGTGCCTTGACCAGGCAAGCCCAGTCGTTGCGACACTTTAGTTGTTCATTGATTGCTTTCTCATATGTGCCTTGACTGTGGGCCTTCAGCAAACCAAGTAACCCCTTGCTTGAGCCAGCGACCCTGGGTCCAAGCTGGTGAGCTTTGCTCAAACCAGATGAGCCCGCGCTCAAGCTGGCAACCTCAGGGTCTCGAACCTGGGTCCTCAACATCCCAATCCGACGCTCCATCCACTGCACCACCGCCTGGTCAGGCTATTTTTAAATGTTTTTATTTTTTTATAAAGTTTTAATTAAACTTCCCAGTCACTAAGCAGTTTTTTTTTTTTTTACTAAGCAGTTTTTTGTTTTTGTTTTTTGACAGTGACAGAGAGAGGGATAGTTAGGGACAGACTGACAGGAAGGGAAAGAGATGAGAAGCATCAATTCTTCATTGCTGCACTTTAGTTGTTCATTGATTACTTTCTCATGTGTGCCTTGACCGTGGAGCTACAGCAGACCGAGTAACCCCTTGCTCAAGCCAGCAACTTTGTGCTCAAGCTGGTGAGCCTTGTTCAAACTAGATGAGCCTGCGCTCAAGCTGGCGACCTCAGGGTCTCAAACCTGGGTCCTCCACATCCCAGTCCGACGCTCTATCCACTGCGCCACCTGGTCAGGCTCCATTAAATTTTTTTTTTAAAGATTTTATTTATTCATTTTAAAGAGGAGACAGAGAAAGAGAGAAGGGGGGAAGAACAGGAAGAGTCAACTCCCATATGTGCCTTGACCAGGCAAGCCCAGGGTTTTGAACCAGCAACATCAGCATTCCAGGTCGATGCTTTATCCACTGCGCCTCCACGGGTCAGGCTATTTTTTTATTTTTTACAGATACAGAGAGTGAGTCAGAGAGAGGGATAGGCAGAGACAGACAGACAGAAACGGAGAGAGATGAGAAGCATCAATCATTAGTTTTCATTGCGCGTTGCAACACCTTAGTTGTTCATTGATTGCTTTCTCATATGTGCCTTGACCGTGGGCCTAAGCAGACCGAGTAACCCCTTGCTGGAGCCAGCGACCTTGGGTTCAAGCTGGTGGGCCTTTGCTCAAACCAGATGAGCCCACGCTCAAGCTGGCGACCTCAGGGTCTCGAACCTGGGTCTTCTGCAACCCAGTCCGACACTCTATCCACTGCACCACTGCCTAATCAGGCTCCATTAAACTTTTTAAATTCAAATTATGTTTTCTAAAAGAGAGGGTCTGTGCTAGTTATCTTAGATCGTTCTCATACCATTTCAGAACCACATTTGCTGGAATGAACATTTCATATGTACTTGGTGTCATCTGGGCCTGAGACAGAGCAAGTGGTGAAGCAAACTTTAACCACTTGGTAGTTGTCCAACATCTTTTGTTTGAACTGAGTGAGTGAGTTGGCTGAGGATACAGCAGCAGCAGTTACTTTAGGAGTCTACTAAGTCAGACTGGTTAATAATTCCACTCAAATTCCAATCTGAGCAACAGATGGAGTTTGGACAGTATTCCTGACTCTAGCAGGATGCTGGCTTCCTTCTCCAGATTTAAGACCTGAAATTTGGAGGTGTCACTTGGGTTCCCATTTGTGACAAATCCTAGGAGTTGCTATACAGGCATTCCATTTGAATCAAGATAGAAAAAACGGACAGATCCTCTCATTTCCTCAGGAAATGGGTTTGTTTCTAGCATTTAAACCACAGTATGGTTGATATTTCATGATCAGGCAAGTCAAAAACAAATTTATCTTCTGCCTCTTGCTGTTAAACGCTTGGCACCTAGCAACCAAACATGGTGGTGGCAGCTTAATTCCTGCCTTTTTAGTGAAAATGTAAGCCTACCTCGTGGTTTTGAACCTGGGACCTCAGTGTCCCAGGTCATTGCTCTACCCTCTGTGCTACCACTGGTCAGGAGAGTTCTTTTATATGGGTTTATTTTAATAATTATATATTTTCAGGTTATATTGATTATATCTCAAGTTAGATATATTTATAATACTCTATAGTAGATAAGAACATGTCTACTAGTTCCTGGGATGATATTCTGATATTGCCATTGATACAGTTGGTTGACTGGGCAAATTACTTTAGCTGTAAAGCTGTTTGTTATCTGTAAAATGTGAATAGTATATTTATCTGATAGAGGTGTTCTGTGCTACGAATAATGTAAGATCATACATACATGTGGCACACTTACAAGAGTGTCTAGGTATGTGTATTTCCCAAACTTTGAAACCTGAGCATGTATTTAAAATTAATAATGTCTTCCATTTAAATAAATTGCCTTTGCTGAAATATAATTTTTGGTAGCATCATTTTCAGCAATGTTAAAAGTCTGCAAACCCTGATTCAAGAGATGTTAATTCTGCACATTTATTCATAATTATTTTTGCTTTGTTCTTCCTTGTTTTTTTATTAATGTTGTACTGTTTTAAAAGGCTTTGTGGCCAGAGCTGTTGAATTGTGATTGGAAAGGAAAAGGTCTTGCATTCTGAGACCATCTGTGGGAGTTATAGTGTCTGAAACTGACAAGAGATCATGGCAGATGGTGAGGTCACCAAGATTTGACTTTTTGAGGTTGACATAATGTGTTCATGAAGGTGGAAAAAGAAACCTGATTTATTTTTTAACCAACAGAAAACTTGGTGACAGGAAGAACTGTACAGTTGTTGAGTCTGGGTAAAACATAATGCATCGCTGCACATGACTGGTTTATCCTTGAGAATCACCATTACTGTCAAAGATGGCAATTTCTTGAAACATTCAGTGCCATGTTTATTTACTTTCTGGACACTTGGTTTTTCTCATACATTTCAAATAATTTGTAGCTTAAAGACAATATAAAAGCAAGACAAATGCTTTAAAAATACTTTGAAATATATATATATCTTTTTTTTGTGAGGGAGACTGAGAGAAACAGAAAGGGAGAGAGATGAGAAACATCAACTCGTATTTGCATCACTTTAGTTATTCAGTGATTGGTTCCTATAAGTGCCTTGATGGGGGAGGGGGAGCTTTAGCCAACCTAGCTGCTGCTTGGGCTTCAACCAGCGACCTTGGGCTTCAAGCCCAGTGACCTTTGGTCTCAAGCCAATGACCATGGAATCATGTCAGTGATCCTACACTCAAGCCAGTGACCCTGTGCTCAAGTCGGTGACCTCGTGGTTTCAAAGATTGGAATCAACATTCTATCCACTGTACCACTGGTCAAGCTGAATTGTATACTTCTTTTTTTTTTTTTACAGAGACAGAGAGTGAGTCAGAGAGAGGGATAGACAGGGACAGACAGACAGGAACGGAGAGAGATGAGAAGCATCAATCGTTAGTTTTCCATTGCGCGTTGCAACACCTTAGTTGTTCATTGATTGCTTTCTCATATGTGCCTTGACCGCGGGCCTTCAGCAGACCGAGTAACCCCTTGCTGGAGCCAGTGACCCTGGGTTCAAGCTGGTGGGCTTTTGCTCAAACCAGATGAGCCCGCGCTCAAGCTGTCGACCTCAGGGTCTCGAACCTGGGTCCTCTGCATCCCCGTCCGGGGCTCTATCCACTGCGCCACCGCCTGGTCAGGCTGAATTGTATACTTCTAAATTAAAAGATTATAAGCTCTCATTCAAAGACAGCACGTTATACTTGGTCGGTTTTTTATTTTTGGGGTTTTTTTAATTTCCATTGATTTGAGAGAGAAAGAGAAGCATAAATTTGTTTCACTTAGTTGTTCCATTTAGGTAGTTGTATACTCATTGATCGCTTCTTGTATGTCCTCTGAGGGGATCAAACCTGTGACCTCTGGTATACCTGGTTGATGCTTTATCCACTGAACCACCTGGCCAGGGCCCATACCTCTTCATTTTTAATTGAATGAAGAAGAGTTGTCACAATCCCATTTACTTTTGTAACATTTATTTTACTATAATTTTATAGAATTTAAATTACATTTGAAGGTTTATGCTGTTTCTCTCATTTACTAGAATATCTGCTGTCTGGATTAATGATGAAGTTATTGCCTAATTTCGTTAATTTTAGAAGTTTTTCTTAACTACAATTAAAAACTTTTTCTGTTTTAAATTGGATTTATGTTGTGGTATTTTTCATTTGCACTATGTGAATTATATAGTGTTTTAATTTGGAGGAAGTACTGTATCTTAATGATTTTTCATGCCTTGACTCATTTAATTAAGTAGATATATTATGACTGCAGATGAAGAAATTGAGGCACAGACGTTCAAGTAAATTTGCTCAAGAAACTCATGTACTTTGGCCTCTATTTCAAACTTCATTTAGGTAACATTTAGAGGTTCCAGTTTGTGCTAGCTCTGGAGAGAAGATACAAAGGGAATACTAAACAAAATTGTGTTTTATTTTGTCAAGTCCATTAATGTTGCTAAGCAGCATTTTTATTGGTAGCCTATTGATATAGTGTGCTGAAATATATAGTAACACTTTTTATTTTATTTGGGAGAATGGCACAGTGTTGTCACTCAACACAGTCCTTAGGAAATATTTTACAAGACTGAATACCAAATATAGTACTGGAGACAAGCAGCTCTTGGCAGTACAACCACCCTCTGACCTTGAAGAAATGGGGAGAAAGGAAAAAGGACTTGCCAAATCTGGCAGCCTAGCCCAACAATGTTTGTTTACATTTAGTTGGCCAGATACACATCATATGGTCAGCCTGTTTGAGAAGAAGACTGAGAATGCAGTATTTTTAGTTGGAGTCATTGCCACCTTCAACTTCTCTTAGGGAAGAAGAGGAAAATGATAATTGAGTAGGGGACAGTGTCTGTCTTAGATACAGCAGGTTTCTAAAAAAAAACAGGTATTTTGGATGGAAAAGACATTACTGTTTTTTGTTATAACTACATTTTAGTTGATTATGAGGTAATCTTAAAAATATTTAAGCCTGACCAGGCGGTGGCGCAGTGGATGGAGTGTCGGACTGGATGAGGAGGACCCAGGTTCAAGACTCCGAGATCACCAGCTTGGACCCAAGGTCGCTGGCTTGAGCAAGGGGTTACTCAGTCTGCTGTAGCCCCATGGTCAAGGCACATATGAGAAAGCAATTAATGAACAACTACAGTGCCACGACAAAAAACTGATGATTGATGCTTCTCATCTCTCTCTGTTCCTGTCTGTCTGTCCCTGTCTATCCTTCTCTCTGACTCTCTCTCTGTCTCTGTGTAAAAAAAAAAAAAAAAAAATTTAAAATTGAAATTTTTTGTGGTTCGGTGTTTATGTGTTCAGTGTTTATGTATAAACCGGAGGGCATTTCGTACACTGACTTGGTGGATTTGATTATTTTCACTTTGATTGTATCTGATTTACTCCTAACATAATTTTAAAAAACCTCCGTATACTTGACCCATTTTTCAGTTGAGGACAATGAAGCTTAAGTAGGTTAAGTCACTTGGTCAAGGTCAAAGAGCTAAGAAATTTCAGAGCTGAAACAGATCCTAAATTTAAAAAAAAAATCCATGCACTTTTCACTCTGCTAACAATATTGCTCTATTTATTAGACACGGACGGACTTCAAGCAAAACACTTAGAACCAGTTGTTATTTTGATTTTTTTTTCTATTTCATTCGTTCTTGCTTTTTTTCCCTTCTTCCTTTGAGTTCCACTGATCTTTTTAAGCTTTTAAAGCTTAATGATTGCTTAATGAAAGAAAAGAAATATAAATTTACCTTTAAGTACTATTTCAATGCACTTTACAAGTTTTATTATTTTCATTTTCATTTTCGTTCACTTCTAAATATTTCAAATTTCTTTCTTTAATTTATGGGTTGTTTGAGCAATAATATATTTTCATTTTTTAAATATCTGACCTTTAATTTTTTCTTAAATGGCTGATTCCTAATTTAATTGCATTGTGGCCCTGTCTGGATAACTTGATTGGTTAGCAGGGGTAGTCAACCTTTTTATACCTACCGCCCACTTTTGTATCTCTGTTAGTAGTAAAATCTTCTAATTGCCCACCAGTTCCACAGTAATGGTGATTTATAAAGTAGGAAAGTAACGCTACTTTATAAAATTTATAAAGCAGAGTTACAGCAAGTTAATGCATATAATAATAATTACTTACCAAGTACTTTATGTCAGATTTTCGCTGTTTGGCAGAATAAATCTTTATAAAACAACTTACTATAGTTAAATCTATCTTTTTATTTATACTTTGGTTGCTCCACTACCGCCCACCATGAAAGCTGAAACGCCCACTAGCGGGCGGTAGGGACCAGGTTGACTACCACTGGGTTAGAGCATCGTCCTGATATGCAAAGGTAGCCAGTTTGATCCCTAGTCAGGGCGTGTACAGAAACAGATTGATGTTTCTATCTCTTCCTCTCCCTTCTTCTTTTTCTAAAATTACTAAATAAGTTTTAAAAATTGCATTGTAGTTAGAGACCATGAACTTTATAATATTGCTTCTTTGATATTTTTTACTACATCATTCATGATTTTGTATGTGGAAAATTTTGTAAATATGGTCTTAGGTACAGAGTTGTATGTAGATCTATTATATCAAACTTGGTGAAAATTTTAAAAATGAAATATTTGTATTTTAGCCTTAAATTTCTAGTTTTAATATGTTGAGTAATTTGGCAAATGGCAACTCAGGAACTTATGTTTTATTATTTATTTAATATTTTATTTTTATAATACTGAAGAGGAAATAACAAAAACTATATTTCCCCCATGCATAAGACATACTTTTTTTCCGAAAAAATTGGTGTCTAAAAACTGAGTGCATCATATATAGTGGTTGTTGATTTTTAAACTTGTATTTCCTGCTGTTTTGTGCTTGTTTTTGCACTTGTTGAACACCATGATTCATCATCAGACACAGATGAGGACACGCTAATAATAGATGGGAGTTTTGACAGTGATGAGGATTGTATGAATTTTATGATGAATAAAACTTGGGTTCAATAACTTTATGTAATACATTTTTTTTTAAATTTTGGCCCCCAAATTAAGGCACGTCATACATGGGAGCATCTTATACATGGGGAAATATGGTAATTGATGAATGCGAAACAGTTCCATTATAGGAACTTGAATTTTAAATTAGGTCATGATAGAAATTGTGAACAAATCTGCAGCTTAAGTGGAAAAGCAAACATCAACTTTATTCCTGAATGTCTTATTAAAGTTTTAATTTTGAAATAATTTTTTTTTTTTCTATTTTTCTGAAGCTGGAAACCGCATGCGTCCGACTGGGATCCACCCCGCACGCCCACCAGGGGTGATGCTCTGCCCCTCCGGGGCGTCGCTCTGTTGCGACCAGAGCCACTCTAGCGCCTGGGGCAGAGGCCAAGGAGCCATCCCCAGCGCCCGGACCATCTTTGCTCCAATGGAGCCTTGGCTGCAGGAGGGGAAGAGAGAGACAGAGAGGAAGGAGTGGGGGGTGGGGGTGGGGGTGGAGAAGCAAATGGGCGCTTCTCCTATGTGCCCTGGCCGGGAATCGAACCTGGGTCCCCCGCATGCCAGGCCGACGCTCTACCGCTGAGCCAACCTGCCAGGGCCTGAAATAATTTTAAAGTAAGAGAAAAGTTGTAGAAATAGGGTAAAGAGCTCCTGAATACCCTTTACCCAGAATTACCAATTGTTAACATTTTGCCACCTATGCTTTTTTATTATCATTCCCATTTTATATATACAAATTGTATCTTTTTTTTTATCATTTGAAAGTAAGTTGCTGCTATCATACACCCTTTCACTCCTAAATATTTTGGTGTATTTTTTCTAAGGATGGGGCACTCACTTAAAAAACCCCATAATACTGTTACTGACTTTAGTGGTTTGCCATTTGGGATGTTCTGTTTAAGAATGAGATATGGTTGTCCCAAGGTTGTGTTTTCACTTGCAGCAAGAAAAGAAGACTGGGTCTAATCTGTGATGGTACAGCGGATAAAGCATTGACCTCGAATGCTGAGGTCACTGTTTCAAAATCCTGGGCTTGCCCAGTCAAGGCACATATAGGAGATAATGCTTCCTGCTCTTCCCCCATTCTCTCTCTCTCTCTCTCTCCCCTCTCTAAAATGAATAAATAAAGTTTTTAAAAAATTTTTAAAAAAGAAAGAAAAAAAGGAGACAGTATATTCACATCCAAAGTTCTGTTTCCCCAAAGAGAGGCTTAGCCATTCTTACACAGATTGATTTCTTCTTTGCTGTTGGCTGCATTTATCCAGCTGAGTTTCTGCTTACAGCTGCTTCTGCAAAATACCATATTACATTTTAACATTTATTTATTTATTAATTGATTGATTTTAATTTATTGTGTTTACATAGATTCTAGTGTACATTTTAACATTTAGTGAGAATAACTTTGCCCTGGCCAGTAGCTTAGTTGGGTAGCTTAGTCAGTTAGAGCGTTTTCCCAATACGGTCAAGTTTATGGGTTCCATCCCTGCTCAGGGCACAAAGAAGAATCAATCAGGGAATGCATTAGTAAGTGTAACAACAAATTGATGTCTCTCTCTCTCTCTTTAATAATCAATCAATAAAATACATATATATTTTAGTTGTTCATTGATTGCTTTCTCCTATGTGCCTTGACGGAGGTCTGGAGAGGCTCCAGCTGAGCCGATGACCCTTTGCTCAAGCCAGCAACCTTGGGCTCAAGCCAGCAGCGTGGCATCATGTCTATGATCCCATGCTTAAGTTGGTGACCCCGCATTCAAGCTGATGAACCAGTGCTCAAGCTGGTGACCTCAGGGTTTCGAAGCTGGGTCCTCAATGACCCAGGCTGATGCTCTGTCCATTGCACCACCACCTGATCAGGCAAAAAATATTTTTAAGTTAAAAAAATAGTAACTTTTGGCTTTGGCTGGTTCACTCAGCAGTAGAGTGTTGGCTTGGTGTGTAGAAGTCCTGGGTTTGATTCTAGGTCAGGGCACACAGGAGAAGCGACCATCTACTTCTCCCCCCCACCATATCCTCTCCTGCAGCTATGGCTCAAATGAGCAAATTGGTTCCGGGCACTGAGGATTGCTCCATGCCCTCACCTCAGGTGCCTGAAGTAGCTCAGTTGCCGAGCAATGAAGCAGCAGCCCTAGATGGGTGGAACAGCAGCCCCAGATGGAGGTTGTCAGATGGATTCTGGTTGGGGCACATATGGGAATTTTTCTCTGCCTCCCTACCTCTCACTTGATTAAAAAAATAATAACAACTTTTAATAATAACTGCCTACACCTTGAGACCCTTATCCTATCTAACTGTGATCAAAATTAGGAAATAAAATATAACACTAGGCAATACGGTTATATAGTCTATGGACCATATTTTGATTTCTCTAATTGCCCCAATGATGTTCTTCAAAGCAATTATTTTTTTATGGTCTAGAGTCCAGTCCAGGATCATGGGTTGAATTTAATTTTTATGTGAGTTTGGTTGTTTTTAATTTGTAATGTTTCTCAGGCTTCTTTTATCTCTAATGATACCAATATTGTAGAAGAATTCAGTTCATGATATTACAGAATGTTCCTTAATTTAAACTTATCTGATATTTCCTTATAACTAGATTCTGATTATGCACTTTGAGCAGAAAACCTTGGAAATGATATTATAAATCCATCTCAGTGCACTTGAAGAGGTGCAGATGTTAGTCTCGTTGTTGGTGGTCATTTGGTGGCTTTGATCTATCTGGCTAACATGGTGTGTGTCTGGCTTGGCTGTAAAATTTGAATTAATATGTATTTATTGGGGAGATATTTCAAAAGTATGTAAATACAATTTTTCTTACCAATTCTCATCTATTAAGTATAGTATTGTTGTATCGGAACAGCAAGATGCCACACAACACAATCAGTTAGCCAAATTAGGGAGTCTTGAATTAACCGGCTGTGTGGACCGCATGGAGACCTAAGTCATTCAAATCAATGCAGTGGGGAACACAGCTTGGGGCTGGCTTTTAAAGGGAAAATTACATACTGACGGAGGAATGGGGAGGAGAAGAAGCATAGCAGTAAAACAAAGCAGTGAAACAAGCTTTCTTACAATGTTTATATATAGGGCTAATTCAGGGAGAAACATTCTGAGAACACTTGCTACTTTGCAAAGCTAGTCCAAGGCCACAGTCTGGGAAACCAGCCTCAAGGCCTAGAATAGGGAGTATTTTCAGAAAAAGGAAGTTCTGCTAAAAATCTTGTTTTAGAGAAAGTAAGTTTTGCCAAAAATTATTCATGTTAAGAGCCTTTCTTTTCCACACTTCAGTATTTGTTGATGATTCTTGCTTAGAAAATAACAAATGGGGGATTTTCTAACTGCATCATTCCTTTGTACAGGGTGGGGCAAATGTAAGTTTACAATTGTGAGTACACAAAACATGGTTTATTCTTTTTTTTTTTTTTTTTTTTTTTTTCCTGAAGCTGGAAACAGGGAGAGACAGTCAGACAGACTCCCGCATGCGCCCGACCGGGATCCACCCGGCACGCCCACCAGGGGCGACGCTCTGCCCACCAGGGGGCGATGCTCTGCCCATCCTGGGCGTCGCCATGTTGCGACCAGAGCCACTCTAGCGCCTGAGGCAGAGGCCACAGAGCCATCCCCAGCGCCCGGGCCATCTTTGCTCCAATGGAGCCTTGGCTGCGGGAGGGGAAGAGAGAGACAGAGAGGAAAGCGCGGCGGAGGGGTGGAGAAGCAAATGGGCGCTTCTCCTGTGTGCCCTGGCCGGGAATCGAACCCGGGTCCTCCGCACGCTAGGCCGACGCTCTACCGCTGAGCCAACCGGCCAGGGCCCATGGTTTATTCTTATATTATTATTTATTATTGTATTTTCCATATAAACAACTGTAAACCTACTTTTGCCCCACCTTGTATTGTTGGCATTGTATTATAAAGAAGAGCTTTCCCTTCGGCCTCATTATTTGTTCATATCAGTATGGACACCTGGAAAATTATTTTATTCAATGAGATTATAGTTTATTATAATCTATTACTATCAATATGTTCTTTGGTGCACATTGTTTATTGGTTGTAGACTCTTTAAGCTGGCTCCTGTATACTTTTGATAAGATTCCATCATTTTGGCCCTGGCCGGTTGGCTCAGCGGTAGAGCGTTGGCCTAGCGTGCGGAGGACCCGGGTTCGATTCCCGGCCAGGGCACACAGGAGAAGCGCCCATTTGCTTCTCCACCCCTCCGCCGCACTTTCCTCTCTGTCTCTCTCTTCCCCTCCCGCAGCCAAGGCTCCATTGGAGCAAAGATGGCCCGGGTGCTGGGCATGGCTCTGTGGCCACCGCCTCAGGCGCTAGAGTGGCTCTGGTCGCAACATGGCGACACCCAGGATGGGCAGAGCATCGCCCCCTGGTGGGCAGAGCATCACCCCTGGTGGGCGTGCCGGGTGGATCCCGGTCGGGCGCATGCGGGAGTCTATCTGACTGTCTCTCCCTGTTTCCAGCTTCAGAAAAAATGAAAAAACAAACAAACAAACAAGATTCCATCATTTTTTGAGCCCTTCCTTACTTTAGGTACACTAAAATGTTCTAGGTTTATCTTGCACATTTTCTGCCCCAGTCCTGGAATTGGCTGTTTCTCCAAGAAGGCCTGTTGTTTCTTTCAGTGGGTTGTGGAAAGTATAATAAAGTCTTAATATTTCAAAGTCTGGTATTTATCACTTGTTAGTGGAATTAGCTGAGTCAAATACTTAACCTCTCTAAACTCTAATCATTATCTGGAAAATGAGGATTAAAATGGTATATATGTCTTACAGTTTTGTTGTGAGGATTAATTTAAGCAATTCACTTACAAAAGAATGTATATCACATAGGATAGATATTGACATAAATGTCAGTTATTGTTATTACATTGACATTTCTTTTTTTCTTTAACAGGATGTTCTTTTTAAAGAATTATTGAAGACAAAGTTTTTTATTTTTGTTTTTTAAATGGCTTTACAGAATTTTAAATCGAATACAATTTGACATGACGGCAAAAAATGTAAGTATTTGTAAACTTTTGAATGTAACTATTTTTAAAGAGAGTTCTTTTTCCTACAGGTATTTTTTTCACCACTCAGATTAATCAAATTCAGTTTCCTGCACTAATTAAAATTGTTTTTGTTTATGCAAAGAACAAGATAGTAAACTTTAATGCTTTGAATACAGTACCTTAACAAGCACAGTAGCATTTCTATAAATTGCTACTAAGTTACTCCTCAACAGCTGCAAAATTGCTTTCTCCTGAAAGTTTCCCACCCTTCTCCTTTGTTGGGTACTGTAATAAATTTGTTTTAATATTGCTGGAGAGTTTCTTGCCCTTATTGTTTTATTTGGTTCAGTTTTTGTCTTTTGGATTTACTCAGGGAAATGTATATACTCAGACATTGTTTAGAAGAAGCTTGCTATCCTCTATGACATGTTCCTGAGGTTACATTAGACCTTAAATGTTTTGAAGAAGTTATTCAATTTCTTTTTTGTTGTTGTTTGAAACTATCATTTCTGAATCTACTTTCTTTGAAGTCACTTTCTGATTGTCACCCTGTATCAATGGACTTACTTCCAGTTAGGGTGAAGGTTACATTAGACCTTAGATGTTTTGAAGAAGTTATTCAATTTCTTTTTTGTTGTTGTTTGAAACTATCATTTCTGAATCTACTTTCTTTGAAGTCACTTTCTGATTGTCACCCTGTATCAATGGACTTACTTCCAGTTAGGGTGAAGGATTATGCCAGAAAGTAAATACTACAGCATACAGGGAATAACTTAAATGTAATTGCTTTCCTCTTCCTATATATTGTTATATTGGAGTCTTTGATTACAGGCTGTAGAAACCAGTGTAGACTATCTTAAACAAAAAGGAGTTTACTATAAAGATATAAGGATGTTTCAAGGAATTGAAGAGTAGGATTTTAGTGGGCCCTCAGAAAGATCTGAGTCCAGGAGCATGAACTCTACCAGGAATTGAGGCAGTATTTGGTTTCTACCTGTCATCTCTGCTTGTCTCTGTGCATCTGCTTCATTACTCTCTCTCTCTGCAAGTCATCTTCCTCAGTTCCCTAGTCAGCATCTCAGTCGACATGTTACAGAACCAGCCTGTTCGGAGAGAGATGTGAAGGGAGGGACAGAGGCAGCCTGACAGATTCTGTCTGCCTGTGTTAGCTCCAATTTCAGACTCCTTGGCTCATTGGGAAGGACTTCTGGCAGTGCTCGAGTCTGATATCTGCTAGTGCTTTGGTTAGTTGTGACCAGGAAAAGCAAGCAGTATATTAAGTAAAAAAAAAAAAAAAAAAAAAAAAAGGTCTCCTCATAAGCCAGACAGATTGTTCTAAGTATATACTACCATTATACATTTAATGAATAGCTTTAAAAAAATAAACCCTTGCCTGACCAGGCGGTGGCGCAATGGATGGAGTGTTGGACTGGGACACGATGGAACCAGGTTCGAAACCCCAATGGTTGCTGGCTTGAGCGCGGGCTCATCTGGTTTGAGCAAGGCTTACCAGCTTAAGCCCAAGATCGCTGGCTTGAGCAAGGGGTCACTCGGTCTGCTGTAGCCCCCCGGTCAAGGCACATATGAGAAAGCAATCAGTGAAAACTGAGGTACCTCACTGAAGAATTGATGCTTCTCATCTCCTTCCTTTCCTGTCTGTCCCTATCTGTTCTTCTCTCTGTCTCTGTCAAAAAAAAAACAAAACAAGAAAACCCCTTATTACTTATCTCTGCTTTGCTATTATTAATCTTGCTTTTAGCATGCATTAGTGGCTATAAGCAGATAATAGATTTTGCTTCATTAACATTTAGTTAATTTTGTTAGGATAAATTATCAGGAGTAGTTTGCTTTATTTTATTTTATTTTTTTCCATTTTTCTGAAGCTGGAAACAGGGAGAGACAGTCAGACAGACTCCCGCATGCGCCCGACCGGGATCCACCCGGCACGCCCACCAGGGGCTACACTCTGCCCACCAGGGGGCGATGCTCTGCCCACCAGGGGGCGATGCTCTGCCCATCCTGGGCGTCGCCATATTGCGACCAGAGCCAGGGAGTAGTTTGCTTTAATCTAGGACTCTTGTATATATTTGTTAAAGTGTTAATTTGGGGAAAAGCAGAAGCAAAATTTTAGTCTGTGTATTGAAAATTTTTTTACGGGATATTACCTCGATTTTCTCTCCTTTAGTAAAAAAGGGGATGTGAAAGTTATCCTGAGCAACAAGGTGGTATATTTTGGCCTGACCAAGTGGTGGCACAGTGGATAGAGCGCTGAACTGGGATGCGGAGGACCCAGGTTTGAGACCCCCGAGATCGCTAGTTTGAGCGCAGGTTCATCTGGTTTAAGCAAAGCTCACCAGCTTGGACCCAAGGTCGCTGGCTTGAGCAAGGGGTTACTCGGTCTGCTGAAGGCCCATGGTCAAGGCACATATGAGAAAGCAATCAATGAACAACTAAGGTGTCGCAATGAAAAACTGATGATTGATGTTTCTCATCTCTCTTTGTTCCTGCCTGTCTGTCCCTCTCTCTGACTCTCTCTGTCTCTGTTTAAAAAAAAAAAAAAAAAGATGGTATATTTTGGCGTGATATATGCCTTGAATCAAATATAATCTTTCTAGTCATATTTACAATTTGTTATATTAAAAGTTGTTTCCTGAAAGTAACATAAAGCATTTGAACCAGTGGAAGTATACTCCCATTACTTTGTCTATATATTTGGAAGAAATCAATCAATGAGCAACACGTTTCTCTTTCTGTTATGGCACCCTGGTGGGGGGGAGAATTGATGAGTTGACCCTTTTCTGAAACCCTGCAGTTAGGGACAGGAAGAGACTAAAGCCTCAGATTGGGCTGCAGCATGTGGGAGATAATTGAAAAGGTGGTCTGAAAATGGCATCATGTTTACTAGCCATTCTGCAGTAGATAAGATCTTTTTTTTGTTTGTTTGTTTGTTTTTGTTACAGAGACAGAATCAGAGAGAGGGTCAGATAGGGACAGACAGGAAGGGAGAGAGATGAGAAGCGAAGCATCAGTTCTTTGTTGTGGCAACTTAGTTGTATAATAGAAGTAAGGACTTGTTTGGTGTTTACCCAGTAGTTCAGACAACAGAGTGGTGATTTGGGCTGGAGTAATGATATATTGGAGGTGGGGGAAAGTGTTTGGATCTGGAATGTATTTAAAGGGACAGCCATCAGGACTTACTAGTTAGGCAGACAGGGAATAAGTTAAAGAAGACTTGTCAGTATTGGCTTCTGTAACTCGGTAAAGAAGAACTCTTGGGTCAATGCAGGATTTTGTGGCAAACTCAAAAAATTATTTTGAATATATTGAAGTTGAGAGACCTAAAAACATCCCAGTAGAGATATCAGCTAGGCAGTTTGATAAATGACTCTGGAGCTCAGGGGAAAGCTTGGGAGTGGATATAGAAATATCGAAGTCATTTCATATGAAATTACTTTAAAGCAGAGGCTGTATGAGATTATATAGTACATTTATGTATAGAGAATTCATGAGGACCAAGCAGTCTTAAAGAATGGCCAGAAAAGGAGGCAGTGTTATCCTAAAGATCTGGGCACCCAGTGAAGAAAGTGTTCCAAGAAGGAGGGAATGATCAATTGTGTCACATGTAACTCTGATATGGAAGAGATTGCCCAGTCTTATGGAGGTGTCCTTAAACATATATTTAGTTATTTACATCTTTATTTTTTGTTTCCCATTTTGTATTTCTTTTATGAGAATGGTTTTTTGTGAAGAGTTACTTTTACCTTATTCGTTTCATACTTGGTCTCTTAATAGTTGCAGGCAACAGAAAGCCTATTCAAAACAGCTTATTACAGAAAGTGGAATATATTGGTTCCCATAACTGAAAAGTCTGAAGTACTCTGGCTTCAAACACGTCTGGATTCAGGAGATCAAATGATGGTGTCAGGGCTCTGTTTCTGCTTTTCCATCTCTTGGTTCTATATGATGACATACTGCCTACATTGGCCTTAAAATGTTTATCTCAGGAAGAGAAGGAAGTGTTCTTTTTTAGCATTTATATTTCATACTCCGTGCAGAAGTTTTGGTTGACCCTGCTTGGCCTACATGCTTAAACAAGCCAGTGAAGAAGGAAATGGGGTACCATAAATAGCCAGCTCTGGGTCAGGTTCTGACTAGAACTACATGGATTGTGGGATGGATCACTTTACAAAAGGAAGCTTTACTGAGATGGCAATGTATTCATTGTTTCTGGGTTAAAATTGTTAACCAGTCTGACCTGTGGTGGCGCAGTGGATAAAACATCAACTTGGAATGTTGAAATCACCGTTTCAAAACCCTGGGCTTGCCTGGTCAAGGCACGTATGGAGGTTGATGCTTCCTGCTCCTCCCCCCTTTCTCTCTCTCTCTCTTTCTCTCTCTCTCCCACACACACACACACACACACACACACACTCCCTCCCTCCCTCTCCAAAAATGAATAAATAAAATCTAAAAAAAAATGTACATAAAAAATTGTTAATTGGCCTGACCTGTGGTGGCACAGTGGATAAAGCGTCGACCTGGAATGCTGAGGTTGCTGGTTCGAAACCCTGGGCTTGCCCAGTCAAGGCACATATGGGAGTTGATGCTTCCTGCTCCTCCCCCCTTCTCTCCCCCTTCTCTCTCTCTCTTTCTCTCTTTTTCCCCCCTTCTCTAAAATGAATAAATAAAATCTTTAAAAAAAGAAAAAAAATTGTTAATTAATAGTATCTAGTATTCAGTGATTTTCTTATAGACCTAAATTGCAAGTGTGTCTAACTTAAGTTCACTCAGTATACAATAATTTGAAAGTTAATTCAAGGTGTATTTTTTGGCCTTGTCAAGAATCTTTTTTTGTTTTGCTTTTTTGTGACAGAGACAGATAAAGAGACAGAGAGAGGCCCTGGCCGGTTGGCTCAGCGGTAGAGCGTCGGCCTAGCGTGCGGAGGACCCGGGTTCGATTCCCGGCCAGGGCACATAGGAGAAGCGCCCATTTGCTTCTCCACCCCTCCGCCGCGCTTTCCTCTCTGTCTCTCTCTTCCCCTCCCGCAGCCAAGGCTCCATTGGAGCAAAGATGGCCCGGGCGCTGGGCATGGCTCTGTGGCCTCTGCCTCAGGCGCTAGAGTGGCTCTGGTCGCAATATGGCGACGCCCAGGATGGGCAGAGCATTGCCCCCTGGGGGGCAGAGCACTGCCCCTGGTGGGTGTGCCGGGTGGATCCCGGTCGGGCGCATGCGGGAGTCTGTCTGACTGTCTCTCCGTTTCCAGCTTCAGAAAAATGAAAAAAAAAAAAAAAAAGAGACAGAGAGAGGAATAGATGGGGACAGACAGACAGGAAGGGAGAGAGATGAGAAGCATCAATTCTTCATTGCAGCACCTTGTTGTTCATTGATTGCTTTCTCATACGTGCCTTGAGGGCGGGATGGGGGTCTACAGTGGAGCAAGTAACCCCTTGCTCAAGTCAGCCACCTTAAGCTCTAGCCAGAGACCTTTGGGTTCAAGCCAGTGACCATGGGGTCATGTCTGTGATCCCAGGCTTAAGCTAGCGACCCCATGCTCAAGCTGGTAACCTTGGGGTTTCAAACTTGGGTCCTCTGCCTTCCAGTCTGATGCTCTATCCACTGCACCACCCGCTGGTCAGGCAGGACTCTTTTAAATATGTAAGCCATAATACTCATTACAGAAAAATTAGAAAATACAAGTACAAGAAACTAGCCTAGAAATTATGAGTAAAATTTTGCCTGGTATGTATATAATATATCATATATACAATATAAACCAAATGTATGTGTTATATATATTTTTAGTAAAAATGAGGTCATACTGTTATGTAACCTACTGTTTAGCTTAACCTTCGTGATGAATATCTTTTCTTCTCTTGATAAGTCTACAACATCCTTTTAAATGACTGTTTTGTGTTATCTATTATGTAGACATTGCAATGGTTTTCTAATATTGGCCATTAAATGATTTCTATTTTTTTCTTTAAAAAATTTTTTAAGCCCTGGCCAGTTGGCTCATTGGTAGAGCGTCGGCCTGGTGTGCAGGAGTCCCGGGTTCGATTCCTGGCCAGGGCACACAGGAGAAGCGCCCATCTGCTTCTCCATCCCTCCCCCTCTCCTTCCTCTCTGTCTCTCTCTTCCCCTCCCACAGCCAAGGCTCCATTGGAGCAAAGTTGGCCCAGGCACTGAGGATGGCTCTGTGGCCTCTGCCTCAGGCGCTATAATGGCTCTGGTTGCAAAAGAGCGATGCCCCAGATGGGCAGAGCATCGCCCCCTGGTGGGAATGCCGGGTGGATCCCAGTCGGGCGCATGCGGGAGTCTGTCTGACTGCCTCCCTGTTTCCAACTTCAGAAAATACAAAAAAAAAAAAAAAATTTTTTTTTAAATTTGCTTACTTGTTGGATTATTTCTACAAGGCAAAGTCTTACGAAATTATTGGCTTAAAAAGTGTGTATTTTCTGGGGGTGGCTTTTGATTCATATTGCTAAATTGCATTTTATATAGAAAGATTCCACCTCCTGACCTGTGCACATACATACCTGACCAGAGTGGCGCAGCGGATAAAACATCGACCTGGAACGCTGAGGTCGCCAGGTTGAAACCCTGGGCTTGCCCGGTCAAGACACATATGGGGGTTGATGCTTCCTGCTCCTCCCCCTTCTCTCCCTCTCTCCCTCTCTCCCTCTCTCTCTCTCTCTCTCTCTCTCTCTCTCTTTTTCTCCTTTCCCCTCTTTCTAAAATGAATAAAATCTTAAAAAAAAAAGATTGCACCAATTTATAGATTCACTAGTAGTGGGTCAGAGTGTCATTTTCATTTACTTTCTTTGTAATCTTTGCCAATCCATCAGCAAAAAATGATATGTGATTTACAGTTCTCTGATTATATTGCTGATTAGGTTAAACCGATATTCTGTATGTTTATAGGTCATTGGCATTTCTGTTTCATATATTGTCTAGTTGGTATTGAAGTGTTAAAAGCCACTGCCATTTGAATAACTGATATTTGAATATTGCTTTGTGTTAACAGCATGTTTACATAATTTTAAATTTTATCTAGAAGTTCTTGAGTTTTTCATATACACACGTATTATCCCCATTTTGCAGCTACTGTAGCTACTGTTCTGAGATCACCTTGCTTGTGAATGCTAGAGCTTTGAATTTTGTTTTATATATATTGATCTGAAATGTTAAATATTAGTGAATTATAATGCTGTTATTGGGGAATATGGTTTGATCTTTAAAAATTGGGCTTGGATATTTTTTTTAATTTTTATTTATTTATTTTTTTAAAAATTTTTTATTCATTTTAGAGAGGAGAGGGAGAGAGAGAAAAGGGGGGGAGGAGCTGGAAGCATCAACTCCCATATGTGCCTTGACCAGGCAAGGCCAGGGTTTCGAACCAGTGATCTCAGCATTTCCAGGTCGACGCTTTATCCACTGCGCCATCACAGGTCAGGCAAGCTTGGATATTTTTTAGTCAGCAGACAAGTTATGAAAATTTTTTCATAAAATGAGTTCACTTTTTTCCTTGCTCTGTGAAACATTATAGAAAGATCTTTTAAAAATAATACAGGGAAAGACGAACTAGTGCTTTTAAATGCCTTTCCTAGCAAATTTTCTACTCTCAAACTGTAAAGTGTTTATGAAAACAGAAATTAATACATTTTTTGAAGTTTTGATTAAATAAGTTTTAGTAATATTTTATAAGCTCTGAATACAACCACCTTTACTCCCTCATGAGACCAAAATTAGCAGACAATATTGACTCACAGTTGATCTCTATCTTTTTAGAATATAATTTGTTGATTATTAAGGTGCAGGTGTACAGCTGCTTTAAAAGTTTCTGAATTTGTTTGCTGCTTAAGTCTGCAGATGTTGGACATTAAGAGCAGGTGTTTAAGCATACCAGTAACTCAGTAACTGAACTCTCGACTGTAAATATGTGGTTTCAGTTGAGGTTTTTGCTGTTATCTTTATATAATAACAAAAAGGTATAAACTGATGCTTTTGAAGTTATTGTAACATGTATGAAACAGTCACTGTATTAGGGATGGAATATGTTAAAGGCTGTCTTGGTCCTCTTTTTATAGAAGAGGTAGAGACATGTTAGTGATGCCACAGTAAGCTCTTGCCATTTGCAAATTGAAGACTTGGGAGCAACTCTGGAGATCCATACAGTAGTAATTTGCAAATTTTGTTGCAAAGCACTTACTTGACTTCTAAAAGAATACTTGTAAGAAGCTAGACAACTCAATTAAGTATCTATATCATTATCTACAGAGAATTAAAAGCTATGTTTTTTATGTCTTTGTCTCAGGTATTATAAAAATTTAACCCTTTGAGTAGTGAGTTTTTTTCATGCTCGCTAACCCCGGGAGTGAGTTTAATTTCAAAAAGTGAAATTAGTTCCAGTTACAGTTTTATTAACTTAAAATCATGTTTGTTTGATAACCAATTTATGGAAACAAGAAGAATATACATTCCCTTTTTTTAATGTTGCCTTACACATTTTATAAAAAAAAAATTTATTTCATGCAATTCTCACATACCTCCCATCTGTAAATAAAGAAGTATTGTTATTAGCACAATCTCAAATAAGTACTCGCATATGATGATATTCTTAGGACAATTTATAGGCTTACTTTTTTTCTTTTTTTTTTTTTTTTTGGTATTTTTCTGAAGTGAGAAGCGGGGAGGCAGAGAGACAGACTCCAGACTCCTGCATGTACTCTACCAGGATCCACCCGGCATGCCCATTAGAGGGTGATGCTTTGCCCATCTGGGCTGTTGCTCTGTTACAACCAGAGCCATTCTAGCGCCTGAGGCTGAGGCCGTGGAGCCATCCTCAGCGCCCGGGCCAATCTTGCTCCAGTGGAGCCTTGGCTGTGGGAGGGGAAGAGAGAGACAGAGAGGAATGAGAGGGGAAGGGGTGGAGAAGCAGATGGGTGCTTCTCCTGTGTGCCTTGACCGGGAATTGAACCTAGGACTTCTATACGTTGGGCCAACGTTCTGCCACCGAGCCAACTACTGGCCATGGCCTGTAGGTATTTTTATTTATTCCTTTTTTTTTTTTTTTTACAGAGACATAGAAAGAGTCAGATAAGGACAGACAGACAGGAACGGAGAGAGATGAGAAGCATCAGTCTTCAGTTTTTCATTGCGACACCTTAATTGTTCATTGATTGCTTTCTCTTTTTTTTTTTAATCTTTTTTTTAAACATTTTTAAAATTTTTTTATTTTTTATTTATTCATTTTTAGAGAGAGAGACAGAGAGGGAGAGAGAGAGAGACAGAGAGGGAGAGAGAAGAGAGAGAGAAGGGGGAGGAGCTGGACGCATCAACTCCCATATGTGCCTTGACCAGGCAAGCCCAGGGTTTCGAACCGGTGACCTCAGCATTTCCAGGTCAACGCTTTATCCACTGCGCCACCACAGGTCAGGCTGCTTTCTCATATGTGCCATGATGGTGGGACTAGAGCAGATGGCAAAACCCCTTGCTCGAGCCAGCGACCTCAGGCCCAAGCTGGTGAGCCTTGCTCAAACCAGATGAGCCCGCATTCAAGCTGGCGACCTCGGGGTCTCGAACCTGGGTCCTCCGCATCCCAGTCTGACGCTCTGTCCACTGTGCCACCGCCCATTCAGGCTTAAAAAGATTTATTTTATTTTATTTTTTTACAGAGACGGAGAGTCAGAGAGAGGGATAGACAGGGACAGACTGACAGGAACGGAGAGATGAGAAGCATCAGTTATTAGTTTTTTGTTGTGCATTGCAACACTTTAATTGTTCATTGATTGCCTTCTCATACGTGACTTGACCGTGGGCCTTCAGCAGACCGAGTAACCCCTTGCTCGAGCCAGCGACCTTGGGCTCAAGCAGGTGAGCTTTTGCTCAAACCAGATGAGCCCGCGCTCAAGCTGGTAACCTCGGGATCTCGAACCTGGGTCTTCCGCATCCCAGTCCGACACTCTATCCATTGCGCCACCGCCCAGTCAGGCTGAAAAATTTTTATCGTAAGAAATAAATAAAGCCTGACTGACGCTCTGTCCACCGCGTCACTGGCTCATCAGGCTGAAATTTTTTTTAACATAAGAAGTAAAGCCTGAATGGGCGGTTGCACAGTGGATAGAGCGTCGGACTGGGATGTGGAGGACCCAGGTTCAAGACCCCGAGGTCACCAGCTTGAGCATGGGCTCATCTGGTTTGAGCAAAAATTCACCAGCTTGGACCCAAGGTCACTGGCTCAAGCAAGGGGTTACTCGGTCTGCTGAAGGCCCGCGGTCAAGGCACATATGAGAAAGTAATCAATGAACAACTAAGGTGTTGAGACGAAAAACTTGATGATTCATGCTTCTCATCTCTCTCCGTTCCTGTCTGTCTGTCCCTATCTGACTCTCTCTCTGTCTCTGTAAAAACAAATAAAAAAATAAAGGATATTGAAGATTTTTGAGGTACCAGATTAGCATTGATGTGTCAAGATTACAAATCTACAAGGATTAAAACAATAACATAATAGTAATAGTAGAACCACTTATTAGATGCTTGCTTTTGTCAAGTTTTCAAAATGGAGTTTTTTTCTCTTGACTATAACTGTAAAAACTGTTTAATGATACTGCCATATTCAGTTCTGGTTCCAGGAAGTCCATTAAATGAAGCACATTAAATGAAATAAATTATCTGAAGGTGAATTTATAAACACATTTGCTATAGGCAGTTCTTCAAGTATCATACTAATAATAAATGTTAACATGAATTGAGTACTCTGTGCTATATGTTTTACATGAATTATCTTACTCAATCTTTCTAACCACTTGCATTGGTAAGTACCGTATTTCCCCATGTATAAGATGCGCCTTAATTTTGGGACCTGAAATTTTTTGGGGAAAAAAGCATTACATAAAGTTACTGAATTCAAGTTTTATTCATCATAACATTCATACAACTCCTCATCACTGTCAAAACTCCCATTTATTAGCTTGTCCTCATCTGTGTCTGATGATGAATCACTGTCTTCAGCAATGAGCACAAAAACAAGCATGAAAAAGTGGAAAATGCCAAGTAAAAAAACTACAACCATTGTATAAGGCACACCCAGTTTTTAGACCCCAAATTTTTCAAAAAAGGGTGCATCATATGGGGAAATACGGTACTTCTAGCACCCTCCAGTTTTTTACAGACAAGGAAATGGAAGTATAGAGAACTTGTGTGACCTGACCACAGCCACAAACATAGTAGTAGGCCTGATGAGCCCGAGTAGGAGCTTAAGCAGTGGACTTCAGCCAGTGGACCTCACTTTTTTTTTTAAGTGGGCAGAGTTATCAGTTATCCAAATAATTTATTATCCATCCAGACACCCATTTTTGTATACCTTTTCTTAAAATTATTCAGTTTGGTGGGATTGTTTTCATTTTAAAGAAATTTCTTACCTTTCATTTGCCAGCATCCAAAGATCACTTTATGGACGCATTTTTTCTACGAGTCCTACTGAGAAAGGCTTTGTATTTTCTGCTAGTCATCATTCCTGCAATTCAGGTGGCTGCTCTAGGTGGTTTCTACACATCCATAAACATTCCTTCAGATCTCAGGACATAACCAAGTTGTTCAAGAAACTAGAATCTTATTTTTTTTTAACAGGGACAGAGAGGAGAGTCAGAGAGAGGGATAGATAGGGACAGACATACAGGAACAGAGAGAGATGAGAAGAATCAATCATCAGTTTTTTGTTGCGACACCTTAGTTGTTCATTGATTGCTTTCTCATATGTGCCTTGACCATAGGCCTTCAGCAGACGGAGTTACCCCTTGCTCGATCCAGCAACCTTGGGTCCAAGCTGGTGAGCTTTTTGCTCAAGCCAGATGAGCCCACACTCAGCTGGCGACCTTGGGGTCTCGAACCTGGGTCCTTGGCATCCCAGTCCGACGCTCTATCCACTGCGCCACCGCCTGGTCAGGCCAAGAAACTAGAATCTTTACTTACTGTCATTGTCTTTTCTTTTTTAAGTGAAAGGAGGGGAGATAGTGAGACAGACTCCTGTATGTGCTCACACTGGGATCCACATGGCAACCCCATCTGGGGCCAATGCCTGAATCAACTGAGCTATTTTTAATGCCTGAGGTTTATGCACTCGGACCAACTGAACCACTGGCCGTGGGAGAAGAAGAGGGAGAGAAGCAAATGGTTGCTTCTCCTGTGTGCCCTGACTGGGAATTGAACCCGAGACATCCATATGCCAGGCCGACACTGTATCCACTGAGCCACCAGCCAGGGCCATGGACCTCACTCATGAATTGTATTAATTTTCTGTAACTTTTTTTAAACTTTTTTTTAAATTGGACGAGAGAGAGAGATACAGGAAGGGAGAGAGAGAGGGAGGAGAGAGATGAGAAGCAGCAACTCATAGTTGCTTCACTTTTGTTGGTCATTGATTGCTTTTTGTATGGGCCTTGGAATGGACAGGGGACCTCAAGCCAAGCAGTGACACCTTGTTCAAGCCAGTGACCTTGGGATCATTTTGAGGATTCCATGCTCAAGCCAGCGATTTTGGGTTCCAAACCTGGGACCTCAGCATTCTGGGTTGAGGCTCTATCCACTGTACCTCCAGTGGTTAGGCTTGTAACTTTTTTAAACAGAGAAAGCAACATACTCCTTGGGGAAAGGTAAGGGATTGAGAAGACAGGCCCTGGGTAAAAATTATTATGACAGCACCTGGAGTTGCTAAGCCTGCCTAGGAGAGAAAATCAGGCACCACCACATCAGCACAGGGCACAGCACAGTCCGAGCTCAGCAGGCCAGTTCACACACCACACAAAGCTGCTCTGGACCCAAGTTATAAAAATCTTCCCACTCATCATGAAACAAGTCCCACTTGTCTTCAGAGTTACATTGTGTTATTAATGGTCTTTATTTGAGCCATTACATGTCATAATGTTGAAAAGCATTACAGGCAGTAAATCTGAGTATTAAAAATTAATGGCAGATGGCCCTGGCTGGTTGGCTCGGTGGTAGAGCGTCAGCCTGGCGTGCAGGAGTCCCGGGTTCGATTCCCGGCCAGGGCACACAGGAGAGGTGCCCATCTGCTTCTCCACCCCTCCCCCTCTCCTTCCTCTCTGTCTCTCTCTTCCCCTCCCGCAGCCAAGGCTCCATTAGAACAAAGTTTGCCTGGGCGCTGAGGATGGCTCTGTGGCCTCTGCCTCAGGCGCTAGAATGGCTCTGGTTGCAACAGAGCAATGCCCCAGATGGGCAGAGCATCGCCCCTGGTGGGCGTTCCAGATGGATCCCTGTCGGGCTCTTGCGGGAGTCTGTCTGACTGCCTCCCCATTTCCAACTTCAGAAAAATACAAAAAAAAAATTAATGGCAGAATAAAGATGAGAAATGGTCTATCTATTGGCAACTTCATGGCTGTCACATTACTTGTTTTTAAAAAACTGTCAGTTACACCTGTAGACCTAGGTACTATTAATTAACATTAAATTAATTTTACTTTATGTGGACAACTTATATTTTCCCCACTTCAAGCACTATGGCAACATTTTCTTTTTTATACTTTTTTTTTTATTTTTTTATTTTTTATACAGAGTCAGAAAGAGGAATAGACAGGGACAGACAGACAGGAACGGAGAGATGAGAAGCATCAATCATTGGTTTTTCGTTGCACATTGCAACACCTTAGTTGTTCATTGATTGCTTTCTCATATGTGCCTTGACCGCGGGCCTTCAGCGGACTGAGTAACCCCTTGTTTGAGCCAGCGACCTTGGGCTCAAGCTGGTGAGCTTTTTGCTCAAACCAGATGAGCCCGTGCTCAAGCTGGCGACCTCGGGGTCTCGAACCTGGGTCTTCCGCATCCCAGTCCGACACTTTACCCACTGCGCCACTGCCTGGTCAGGCTCTTTTTTATACTCTTATAGTTGATACAATTCATTTTTATGTGGCTATATTATTTGATATGGACCTCTGGTGGAAGGTATAAAATAGCTTATTAAGTAATCATATAATTTTTTAGATTTTTTTTTAACTTTTAAAACTATTTTATTCAGGTTGGTTTGAATTCCACAAATACAGAATTAAGAGGATTTATAGATCAGAATCTCAGTCCAACAAAAGGTAAGGACAGTTGAATAAAAATTTTCTACCCTGAGCTAATTTTACTGCACTTGTTTTATAAAATATGAAGGTACATGCATTACTTTATGTTTAGTAATATTTACATACTATTATTGTGTTATCATATACCAAATAACTTGTATCATATGAAAGTGAATTACTTCTGAGAGATGGAGAGAAAGTGAATTTTCTCCATCTCTTTCCTAAAATATCTTTCAGGAACATATTTGAGTAGCGATCATATTACAGTTGAAACTATTTAAGTCATTTTCTTCTTGATATTCTTGTTTGAGAATCCTTTTTAAGTGGTTTAACTTGTAAGGAACCACAATGGAATGACTGAATATATAATTCCTGTGTCTAAATTGTGGCTTACTGGAGGAATACTTACATTAGAAAGCTGAACCACCAGTACAGGAACCTATATACAGGATACTGGTCGATTCTTTTAATATGTATTTTTCAACAGTATCTTTTAGTGTATAGAGAGTAACATACTGAAATATTTATGGTTAAAAAGATATGATGTCTGAGATTGGCTTCACAATAATCCACTGGGGTAAGAATTAAGTGAGCGGAATTTTAGTTAAAACAAAATTGTCCATGAGTTGATTATTTGTTTAAACTAGGTGATAGTTGTATGCGGTTTCATTATTTCTTTCTCTCTTCCTTTGTATATGTTTGAAATTTTCCATTATAAAAGGAGCAAAATGTATATACCATTGGGATACAAATAGCTATGAGAGAAAAACATCAGCTTCCTCAAAGTGTTTATGTCTAAGGTGAGCTATATACTTTGGAGAGAAGGTTAGAGAAATCTATATATCAGTATAAGAGTGTGTGGCTTAATAATAATGGTTTGTAGAATTCCTCTGAAGAGTTAAATACGTATTTTGAAACAAGAGAGATACTTCAAGGTTTGATGCTTCTTAGTTTTTTTTCTAAATTTTTTACTGTGGTAAAATACACTTAACAGAAAATTTACCACTTTAACTATTATTATATATATGGTCTACCGGAAAGTTCTGTCCGTTTTTGGAATAAAACAAAATACAAATTTTTCTTACCGTCAATAAACTTTATTAAATAATATAATTGCCATTATTATTAATGATTCCTTGCCAGTGTGAGGGCAATTTGTATACCCCATTTTTGAAAAATGTTTTATCTTTTGATGTGAAAAATTGAACCAGTGCTTGTTTGATATCTTCTTCATTTTTGAATTTTTTGCCATTCAAAAAATTTTGTAAGGACAAAAACAAGCGATAGTTGGAAGGTGCTAAGTCCGGGGAATAGGGTGGATGCGACAGACATGCTTCTGTAGCATTTCTTCCTTGTTGAAATTTGTAAAAATTACAGCGGCATAAATGAACTTTATCAGTAGCCATGGGTACACTATGGCTTCACACATAAGACTAACGTGAACCACCTTTGTTTTAGTTAATTTGCTATGTCAGTATGTATACATTAAGTGATAAAAATAGAGAGGCACATATGCGCCAAATAAACATGTGCTTACGTGTCGAAACTTATTGTGATAGAAACGGACAGAACTTTTCGGTAGACCTTATATATATTGAATAGTTTAGTGGTAATAAGTACATTCATTTTGTGCAACCATTAACACCATCCATCTCCATCACTCTTCATTTTGCAAAACTAAAACTCCATACCCATTAAACAGTTAGCTCCACATCCCCCTCCCCAGCCCCTGGCAGCCACCACTCTACTTTCCATCATTATGACTTTGATTACTAGGGACCTCATATAAGTAGAATCATACAGTATTTTCTGTTTTGTGACTGGCTTATTTCTTTTAGCATAATGACCTCAAGGTTCATTCATGTTTGTAGTGTGTGTTAGAATTTCCTTTCTTTTTAGGCCTGAATAATATTTCATTTTACGTATATACAGGGATAGGCAAATGTAGGTTTATAGTTATCCCTATGGAAAATAGAGGGGACCTCAGGTTACAACAGTCTCGACATAGTACGTTTTTAGTTTATGATGCTCACTCCCATAAAACCTTACAAAAATTGAGACATGAGTGTTTCAGCTTATGCTGTTAGCATTGTACTTACGGACTATGTGGGTGAACTAGTTTGGTTGAGTGCAGCAGAGTATGCAGTACAGCGTACAGTACAGTATATTTATGTCTTTTTCCTTTTTCTGTGGCTTAATTGTGTTCTAGATTATGATTTTATAACTGTTAGGATAGGTAAGTGACTTAGCCTAGGGTGTGTTTTTTTTTTTTTTATTCTTTCTTGTGAGAGAGACAGAGGGACAGATAGGGAGAGACAGACAGGAAGGGAGAGATGAGAAGCATCAATTCTCTGTTGTGGCACCTTAGTTGTCCATTGATTGCTTTCTCGTATGTGCCCTGACCGGGGGGCTACAGCAGAGCAAGCGACCCCTTGCTCAAAACAGTGACCATGGGATCATGTCTAGGATCGTGCTCTCAAGCTGGGGACCTTGTGGTTTCAAACCTGGGTCCACTGTAGCCCAATTCGAGGCTCTGTCCACTGCACCACCGCCTGGTCAGGCATAGGATCTGTTTTGATTTACACCAAAATTCGGGTTACCTCACTCATAGGAATGGAACTGTATTGTAACCCCAGCACCCCCTGTAATATAATAATTAATAAATAATAATACAAGAATAAAGTCTTTCTCATACTCATAGCTGTAAACTTACTTTTGCCCCACCCTGTATAGTAGTCCCCTACCTTATCCACAGTTACCCACAGTTTCAGTTACCCACAGAGTGAAAATATTAAGTGGAAAATTCTAGAAATAAACAATTCATAAGTTTTAAATTGTGTGCTGGTTTTTTTGTTTTTGTTTTTTTTTAGCGAAAGAGAGACAGAAAGACAGATAGGGTCAGACAGACAGGAAGGGAGAGAGATGAGAAGCATCAACTCATAGTTACGGCAACTTAGTTGTTCACTGATTGCTTTCTCATATGTGCCTTGACTGGGGGGCTCCTGCTGAGCCAGTGACCCCTTGCTCAAGCGAATGACCCCACGTTCAAGCTGATTAGCCTGTGCTCAAGCTGGAAACCTTGAGGTTTCAAACCTGGGTCCTCAGCGTTCAAGGATGCTCTATTCACTGCGCCACTGCCTGATCAGGCTTGTGTGCTGTTCTGAATAACATGTTGAAACTTCATGCTGTCTCACCCAGGACGTGAATCATCCCTTTGTCCAGCATATCCCCACTGTAGTCTTTGCCCTTTAGTCACTTAGTAGCTTTCTTGGTTATGGCATCAAATGTCAGTAATGTAGTGCTTGTGTTCATGTTAACACTTATTTTACCTAATGGTACAAAACTGCAAGCTACATAGTGATGCTGGCAATCTGGATATGCCAAAAGAAAGCCACGAGTACTTCCTTTAAGTGAAAAGGTTGTATGAATAGGAAAAAACAGTATACATAGGGTTCAGTACTATACATGGCATTCACTGGGGTCTTGGAACATATCCCTCTTGCATAAGGAGGTACTAGTATATTGTATTTTGCTTATCCATTCATCCATGATGGACACATAGGTTGCTTATTTTATTTTATTGATTGATTTTAGAGAGACAAAAAGAGGAAGAAGGGGGGGGGGAGAGAGAGAGAGAGAGAGAGAGAGAGAGAGAAGCATTTATCTGTTCTTAGTTGGGCACTCATTGGCCACTTCCCATATGTGCCCTGATGGGGGATTGAACCCGCAACCTTGGCATTTCAGGACATTGCTCTAACCAAGTGAGTTAACCAGCCAGGACCCACATGGGAAGCTTTTATGTTTTAGCTATTGTGAATAATGCTGTTGTGAACATGGGAGAACAACTATCTTCTCATAATAGCATATGGAATATAGTAAATAATATTGTAATAACTATATATGCTGTCAGATAGGTACTAGACTTATCATAGGGATCACTTCATAAGTTACATAAATGTGTTGACCGGTGGTGGTGCAGTGGATAAAGCATCAACCTGGAACACTGAGGTTGCATTTCAAATCCCTGGGCTTGCCTGGTCAAGGCACATACAGGAAGCAACTACTATGAGTAGATGCTTCCTGCTTCTCCCCCCACTTTCTCACTCCATCTCTTTCCCTCTCCAAAAATCAATAAATAAAATCTAAAAAAAAGGAAAAGTTATATAAATGTTTAATCACTATGTTGTATGCCTGAAACTAATATAATACTCTGTGTCAACAGTAACTGAACAATAAAAAATTATTTAAAAGAATATATATCTCCTCAAGACCTGCTTTTATTCTTTTGGGTATGTTCTTAGAAGTGGAATTGCTGGGCCTGACCTGTGGTGGTGCAGTGATTCAAGTGTTGCCTTGGAGCCTGACCAGGCGGTGATGGTAGTGGATAGAGCATCGGACTGGGATGCAGAGGAGCCAGGTTCAAAACCCCGAGCTTGCCAGCTTGAGCGCAGGCTCAGCTGGGCTTGAGTGTGGGGTCACCTGGTTTGAGCGTGGGGTCACTCACTCTGCTGTAGCTCCCCAGTCAAGGCGCATATGAGAAAGCAATCAATGAACAGCTGAGGTGCTGCATGAAGAATTGATGCTTCTTATCTCTCCTTTCCTGTCTGTCTGTCCCTCTCTGTCTCTCTCTCTCTCTTTTTTTGGGTTATTTTATTATTATATATATATATTTTTTACAGAGACAGCGAAAGTCAGAGAGAGGGCTAGATAGGGACAGACAGACAGGAACGGAGAGAGATGAGAAGTATCAATCATTAGTTTTTCGTTGCGACACCTTAGTTGTTCATTGATTGCTTTCTCATATGGGCCTTGACCGTGGGCCTTCAGCAGACCTAGTAACCCCTTGCTCGAGCCAGCAACCTTGGGTCCTAGCTGGTAAGCCTTTTGCTCAAACCAGATGAGCCCGCGTTCAAGCTGATGACCTTGGGGTCTTGAACCTGGGTCCTCTGCATCCCAGTCCGACACACTATCCACTGCGCCACCACCTGGTCAGGCTCTTTCTCACTTTTTTGTCACACACAAAAAAGTCAACCATGAATGTATGTTAATAATACAGTAAAGTTTAGTTATAAAGTAAAACAGTCTCAGTTTGCCCACATCTTTAAGGATGCAGATAGTAAGTTGCTCACTAATATATATGAGAAGTCAGATACTGTCTTATCATTCTATCTCTGGGACAGGTATTTCAAAGTAGCTGTCACAAACTAGTAATTTTGCTGAAAGAATGTATGTCTTTCCTTCTGTGTATAACGAGTGTGTGAGGATTAAATGAGGCAGTGTATATAAAGTCAATAAAACACCTAGCACATAGTAAGCATTCATTAAGTGTTTATTCTTTTTCCTCTTGTTACTGTTTTCATCTTCCTTTCTGGCTGTTCCTTCTCACTCGACTCTCCTAGCTCTTCCTTTGTTTGTCTTCTAAATGTTAGTATTCCATGCGATTTTGTCTTAGATTTTCTTCTCATCTTGTACAGTCTCCCCAGCAATTTCATCTATTCACATTGCTTTAGTTATCATTGACTTTTATATATGGATGATTCTCAAATTTATACAATATTTCTGGTTCAAACTTTTTGTTTTGAGTTTTTGCATACCCATCTGCTTATTGGACAGCATTATTTGAATAAATTATGTTCATCTCAGACTTAGTCTGACCAGAATTAAAGTAATTATTTTACCCTCTCAAAATATGCTTTCCCCTTCTCCTTGTGTTAATGAATAGTGGTGCCATCTACCCGTTGCTCAAACCAGAAACTGAGGCACCCATCATTTTTTACTCTTTTTTGTTCTTTCTGCTTTCTTTTTTTATTTTTTTTAATTCTTTTTTTTTTAATTCTTTTTTTTATTTATTCATTTTAGAGGGGAGAGAGAGAAGGGGGGAGGAGCAGGAAGCATCAACTCCCATACATGCTTTGACCGGGCAAGCCCAAGGTTTTTTTTGAACCTCAGTGTTCCAGGTCGGTGCTTGATCCACTGCACCACCACAGGTCAGGCTCTTTCTGCTTTCAATCAAATCAGTTATAAGGCTTGTTTCTGCTCTGTCTTAAATCTCTCAGCCCTCCCCACCTGTTTTCTGTTTCCATTGCTACTGTCTTAGTTCAGACTACTATAAACCACTTTCTAGATCACTGATGCTGTTTTATTTACTTCCAAACTTATTTCTATTTTATTCACTGTAATATAGCCCCATACTTTTTCTCGAACACAAATATGAACAAGGCTTTTCATGTTTTTTAAAAAAAAAGTTTAGTAGTTGTTTATTGCCCTCAATATAAAGTCAAAACTCCAATTTTTTTTAGTTTTCTTTTTTTAAAGGATTGTCTTTTTTATTTATTTATTTATTTTATTATTATTATTATTATTTTTTTAGAGACAGAGAGAGAGGCAGAGAGAGGGATAGACAGGGACGGAGAGATGAGAAGCATCAATCATTAGCTTTTCATTGCGCATTGCAACACCTTAATTGTTCATTGATTGCCTTCTATATGTGCCTTGACCGCGGGCCTTCAGCAGACTGAGCAACCTCTTGCTCGAGCCAGTGACCTTGAGGTCTTGAACCTGGGTCTTCCGCATCCCAGTCCCGACGCTCTATCCACTGCGCCACTGCCCGGTCAGGCTTTTTTCTTTTTTTTTTTTTTGAACGGAGAGATGAGAAGCATCAGTCATTAGTTTTTCGTTGCGTGTTGCAACACCTTAGCTGTTCATTGATTGCTTTCTCACATATGCCTTGACCACGGGCCTGACCACGGGCCTTCAGCAGACTGAGTAACCCCCTTGCTCGAGCCAGCGACCCTGGGCTCAAGCCAATGAGCTTTTTGCTCCAACCAGATGAGCCTGCCCTCAAGTTGGAGACTTCGGGGTCTCGACCTGGGTCTTCTGCATCCAAGTCTGACGCTCTATCCACTGCGCCACCGCCTGGTCAGGCCCAAACTCCAATTTAAAAGATCCTTCATGATATGGTTCTGGCTTTCACTTTAGACTTATCTCAGACACCTGTGCTCCTGGCGTACTGAACTAAATTCTCTGTTTTTGTCTCTCTGTGTGCTCTTCTTTTTTTTTTTTTCTTTTTTTCTTTTCATTTTTCTGAAGCTGGAAACAGGGAGAGACAGTCAGACAGACTCCCGCATGCGCCCGACCGGGATCCACCCGGCACGCCCACCAGGGGCGACGCTCTGCCCACCAGGGGGCGATGCTCTGCCCATCCTGGGCGTCGCCATGTTGTGACCAGAGCCACTCTAGCGCCTGAGGCAGAGGCCACAGAGCCATCCCCAGTGCCCGGGCCATCTTTGCTCCAATGGAGCCTTGGCTGCGGGAGGGGACGAGAGAGACAGAGAGGAAAGCGCGGCGGAGGGGTGGAGAAGCAAATGGGCGCTTCTCCTGTGTGCCCTGGCCGGGAATCGAACCCGGGTCCTCCGCACGCTAGGCCGACGCTCTACCGCTGAGCCAACCAGCCAGGGCTCTGTGTGCTCTTCTTTGTGCCTGGAGTGCCATGCCTCCCGGACACTGTCCTCCATTCCTCTCCTAATGTAGATACATTTCACCTGGCTAATTTCAGTTCATTTCTTAGGTCTTAATTTAGGTGTTATTTGTACCACCTATAAGCCTTTAATATCTCTACTTACTTCTATTGTAGCATTTATCACAGTGGACTTGAATTTCTGGTTTTCTTGTTTGTTCCCCCCTACTCTTAAAGTCAGAGACTTTGTCTTTTTCATCATTGTATCTCTAGGGCAGGTGTTTCACAGTGTCTGTCCTAAAGTAGAAACTTTGTTAAAATAGTGTATGTCCTTCATTCTATCTGTAATTATTTTGGCTACGGAGCAAGTTTTGGTTTACTCTTTAAAATCTAGCTGATCATAGGTTCCACCGTACCTCTTTGTTACTGTGCCCTCTTTGTATTAACCTTTAGAACCTGTACAAATTTTAATTATTGTCCTGATCACATTATATTGTTTTTTTTTTTTTTTTTGTATTTTTCTGAAGCAACAAGCAGGAAGGCAGAGAGACAGACTCCTGCATGCACCAGACTGGGATCCACCTGGCAAGCCCCCTAGGGGTTGATGCTCTGCCCATCTAGGGTGTTGCTCCGTTGCCACTGGAGCCATTCTAGTGCCTGAGGCGGAGCCCATAGAACCGTCCTCAGCACCCGGGGCCAACTTTGCTCCAGTGGAGCCTTGGCTGCGGGAGGGGAAGAGAGAGACAAAGAGGAGGGAGAGGGGGAGGGGTGGAGAAGCAGATGGGCGCTTCTGCTGTGTGCCCTGACTGGGAATTCAACCCGGGACATACACTCGCCAGTCCGACACTGGGTCCTTTTTAATATATTTTTTTCTCCTCTAGTTTGATGTCTAACAGTTATATCTACCTACTCAGTAAATACTGAACTGCAAAAGCTTGTTTGGCCATAACATTCCCAGACTTTTAGTCAAAATGTTTATTCATCTAACCTTTGAGAAGTGTATAAAGAACAACTTACCTTCTACTTTTGAAACAAAATTTTAGGGTATTTAGTAAAGAAGGTTTCTGAGTTTTTTGTCTTAGGGCACTCTAAGAATTGGAAGTTTAAAAGTTTTCTTTTTTTTTTTTTTGTATTTTTCTGAAGCTGGAAACGGGGAGAGACAGTCAGACAGACTCCCGCATGCGCCCGACCGGGATCCACCCGGCACGCCCACCAGGGGCGATGCTTTGCCCACCAGGGGGCGATGCTCTGCCCCTCCGGGGTGTTGCTCTGCCGCAACCAGAGCCACTCTAGCGCCTGGGGCAGAGGCCAAGGAGCCATCCCCAGCGCCCGGGCCATCTTTGCTCCAATGGAGCCTTGGCTGTGGGAGGGGAAGAGAGAGACAGAGAGGAAGGAGGGGGGGTGGAGAAGCAAATGGGCGCTTCCCCTATGTGCCCTGGCCGGGAATCGAACCCGGGTCCCCCGCATGCCAGGCCGACGCTCTACCGCTGAGCCAACCGGCCAGGGCCTAAAAGTTTTCATTTTTATTTTATTTTATTTATTTTTTTGTGATAGAATGGGACAGATAGGGGCAGAGAGACAGGAAGGGAGGGAGATGAGAAGCATCAATTCTTCATTGCGGCACCTTAGTTGTTCATTGATTGCTTTCTCATATGTGCCTTGACATAGGCTGGGGGCAGTTACAGCAGACTGAGTGACCCCTTGCTCAAGCCAGTGACCTGGGCTCAAGCTGGTGAGCCTTGCTCAAACCAATGAACCCGCGCTGAAGCTCGCGACCTCGAGGTTTGGAACCTGGGTCCTCCACGTCCTAGTCTGATGCGCCACCACCTGGTCAGGCTCTTTTTTTAATTGAAAGAAGAAAATCCTGAAAACAATTGTTTTCAGTCATAACCAAGGGAGTAGTGGAGGATTTAAAAGCACTTGCTCGGCCCTGGCAGTTGGTTCAGTGGTCGAGTGTTGGCCCAATGTGTGGATGTCCCAGTTTCAATTACTGGGAAGGGCACACAGGAAAAGTGACCATCTGCTTCTCCACCCCTCCCTCTCCCTCTTCTCTCCCCCCTCCTTTCA
Organism: Saccopteryx leptura; assembly: GCF_036850995.1. Taxonomy (NCBI): domain Eukaryota; kingdom Metazoa; phylum Chordata; class Mammalia; order Chiroptera; family Emballonuridae; genus Saccopteryx; species Saccopteryx leptura. The sequence continues at coordinate 45,671,925 of NC_089512.1, read as the reverse complement.
TTCTCTTCTCTTCCTGTAGCCATGGCTTGATGATTCGAGCATGTTGGCCCCAGGAGCTGAAGATGACTCCGAGAAGCCTCTGCCTCAGGAGCCAAAAACAGCTAGGTTGGGCGCATGGCCCCAGGTAAGCAGAGAATCGGCCTCAGATGGGGGTTGCCAGGTGGATCCTGGTCAGGGCACATGCAGGAGTCTGTCTGTCTTCCCTCCACTCACTTGGAAAAGAAGAAAAAATAAAAATAAATTTAAGCCCTGGCCGGTGGGCTCAGCGGTAGAGCGTCGGCCTAGCGTGTGGAGGACCCGGGTTCGATTCCCGGCCAGGGCACACAGGAGAAGTGCCCATTTGCTTCTCCACCCCTCCGCCGCGCTTTCCTCTCTGTCTCTCTCTTCCCCTCCCGCAGCTAAGGCTCCATTGGAGCAAAGATGGCCCGGGCGCTGGGGATGGCTCTGTGGCCTCTGCCTCAGGCGCTAGAGTGGCTCTGGTCGCAACATGGAGACGCCCAGGATGGGCAGAGCATCGCCCCCTGGTGGGCAGAGCATCGCCCCCTGGTGGGCGTGCCGGGTGGATCCCGGTCGGGCGCATGCGGGAGTCTGTCTGACTGTCTCTCCCCATTTCCAGCTTCAGAAAAATGAAAAAAAAATAAATAAATAAAATAAAATAAATTAAAAAAAATAAAAGCAGTTGAATATTTGTATATTCTTGTCATAAATTATATAATTGTGCTTTATTAAGAAGAATGAAAGAGCCCTGGCCGGTTGGCTCAGCGGTAGAGCGTCAGCCTAGCGTGCGGAGGACCCAGGTTCGATTCCCGGCCAGGGCACACAGGAGAAGCGCCCATTTGCTTCTCCACCCCTCCGCCGTGCTTTCCTCTCTGTCTCTCTCGTCCCCTCCCGCAGCCAAGGCTCCATTGGAGCAAAGATGGCCCGGGCGCTGGGGATGGCTCTGTGGCCTCTGCCCCAGGCGCTAGAGTGGCTCTGGTCGCAACATGGCGACGCCCAGGATGGGCAGAGCATCGCCCCCTGGTGGGCAGAGCATCGCCCATGGTGGGTGTGCCGGGTGGATCCTGGTCGGGCGCATGCGGGAGTCTGTCTGACTGTCTCTCCCTGTTTCCAGCTTCAGAAAAATGAAAAAAAAAAAAAAAAAAAAAAAAAGAAGAATGAAAGATAAGAATACTGTAGCTGAGGGTTTCATTATCTGTAGTGTTGAAAGTCCAGCTGGACCTTTGGTGAAGATCAGGGATTCCTCAGTTAGCTGAGAGGCACATGCCATTAGGTGGGCTGAACCTTTGGATATTTCTGATATGTGGAAAGAGGCCATAGTGATACCTTGAGTTACAAACAGACCAACATACGAATTTTTTAAGATACGAGCTGCGACTTGGTCCATATTTTTGTTCGAGATCTGAGCGAAATTCTGAGATACGAGTCGTGATTCGGGAAGCTTTCGCTAGTTGGCGCATTGCGCAAGAGTCCAGTATCGGCATACGAGTTGACTGACTTACCATTTCAGTTACAGAACGAGTTAAATTCATATCTCAAGGTACCACTGTATTTGCCTGCAAGCTATATTCAGTCCTCTGGAAGCTGTGCCTGGTCAGGAGCTGTTGGGAGTGTTGCACTTGTGGGATGAATTGCTGGTGTCCCTGCAGGTAGATGAGGTCTGCTGCACATCTTCCACTTGTTCATTTGTATCCTCAATCAAGCAACTCCATGTTGCCAACTCACTCATTTCTTGCACTTCATATTTATATATATATTTGTGTGTGACAGAGATAGAGAGAGGGACAGATAGACAGGCAGGGAGGAAGGAAAAGCATCAGTTCTCAGGTGCAGCACCTTACTTGTTTGTTGATTGCTTTCTCATATGTGCCTTGTCTGGGGGGCTGCAACAAAGCGAGTGACCCCTTGCTCAAGCCAGCGACCATGGGGTCATGTCTATGATCTCATGCTCAAGCCAGCAACCCTATGCACAAGGTGGTGAGCCTGCAGTCAAGCCGGATGAGCACGCACTCAAGCCGGTGACCTTGGGGTTTTGAACCTGGGTCCTATGCGTCCTAGCCCAACGCTCTATCCACTGTGCCGCCGCCTGATCAGGCTCTTGCACTTCATATTTAGAATATGTATATCTTATACTGTCAGCTCCACATCACCCCAGAGATTGCAGTAGCCTCTGGCTATGAAAATTACAGCCTATTAAAGTGAATTCAGCAGCTCAAAAGAAGGAGTAGCTCTGAATAATCAAGCAGAGTTCTTCTCTAGAGGCAGAACTAATGGAAAAGATGAGAGAAAGCTGAGCTGGGAAGAAGAGGACAAAAACTCTCAAGAGGATACTGTTGCAACCCAGAAGAATTTGTTTTGGAACTAAAAATTATTTGGAGTTCTTAAATCTAAGAAAGATTGAAAATAGATTGCCTAAACCCTGCTGAATGACTCGGTTGGTTGGAGCATCGTCCTGATGCACAGGGGTTGCTGATTCGATCCTTGCACAGGGCATATACAAGAGCAGATATTTCTGTCTCTCCCTCCCTTCCTGTCTCTCTCAAATCAATCAGTCAGTAAAATAAACGTGCTTAAGATGTACTGAGAGGAAAACAATATTGGTATCAAATAAAATATATGAAAAATATCAAGGCATTAAGGGGACAAAGAGGAATATTGTATAGTGATAAAAGGAACAAAGGATCAAGCAGATACTTAGAAGACTGGCAAAATTTAGGAATAAACAGTTCACAGAAGAAGAAATATTAATAGATCTCACACAGATGAAAAGGTACTACTCAACCTCAGTAAAAAAAACATACAATTTACTGTTTTTTACTCTGTAAGATTGGTTGGTGAGTATTAAGGAGTTTGATAAAACACTGTTGTTAAGGGTATGCTCCCTTATACTGCTGGTGGGAGCATAAATTAGAACAACCTTTATGGGAAGCAATTTCACAGTATTTATTAATTTAGCATTCACATTTCCTGTGACCTAGCAGTTTCTATTTTAGGAATTTATTCTGTTGATGTGCTTGTAAATTTGTGAAATAAAGCTCAACCTTTACAGTATTGTCTGTAATAGCAAAATATTTGAAACTATAATTCCATTGATATGATCTGGTTTAAATAAATTGTGTTTAGTACATATAATGCAATACTATGCAGATGTAAAATTGGGTATGTACAAATATGGAATGATCAAAGACATTAAGTGAATAAAAGAAAAGTTCAGAATGTGCTATGTGTATAATTCTTTTTAAAATTTTTATTTAGAAAATTAAATTTAATAAGGTGACATTGATCAATAAGAGTACATAGGTTTCTGATAAACATTTCTATAGCATTTGAAGTGTTATATTATGTACCCATCACCCAAAGTCAAATCATTTTCTGTCACCATATATTTGTCCCTCTTTACTCCCCTACTCCCACCATTAATTCTTTGTGTAAAAAGAAGTGAATACAAATACCATATGATTTCACTTAATATGTATAATTTCAAGAACAGAATAAAGAAAACAGAAACAGACTCATAGATACAGAGAGCAAACTGATGGTTGCCAAATGGGCAGTGGTTTGGGGAACTGGGTAAAAAAGGTGAAGGTATATGAAGTACAAATTGGTAGTTTCAAAATAGTCTTGGGATGTAAAGTACAGCATAGGGAATCTAGTCAGTAATATTGTAAAAACTATGTATGGTGCCAGGTGGGTACTGGACATATTAGGGGATTACTCTATAAATTATATAAATGTCCAACCACTGTGCTGTACACCTGAAACTAATGTATAATAATATTGAATGTTAATTATAATTGAAAAAAATTTTAGCCTGACCTGTGGTGGCGCAGTGGATAAAGCATCTACCTGGAAATGCTGAGGTCGCTGGTTTGAAACCCTGGGCTTGCCTGGTCAAGGCACATATGGGAGTTGATGCTTCCTGCTCCTCCCCCCTTCTCTCTCTCTGTCTCTCCTCTCTCTCTCTCTCTGTCTCTCCCTCTCCTTTCTAAAATGAATAAATAAAAAAAAATAATGAAAAAAATTTTAAATTAAAAAAGAAATGAGGAATAATGACATATATTAATTAACAACACACAATGTTTCTTTTAAGGATACACAAAGACTATTGACATTCATTATCTGGTAGTAGAGAAACAGTATCTTTCATAGAGAAATTTTTAATTTTAATGAAGTACAGCTTATCAGTTTTTTCTTTCATAGGTCATGCTTTTGGTGTTGCATCATAAAAAGTCATTGCCAAACCCAAGACCGCTTAGAGTTTCTCCTATTTTTCTTCTAGGAGTTTTGCAATATTTAACATGTAGGTCTATGATCCATTTTGAGTTAATGATAAATGTAAGGTCTGTGTCTAGATTTATTTATTTATTTATTTATTTATTTATTTATTTATTTATTTATTTATTTATTTGCATGTGGATTTCTATTATGTTACAGCCTTACTTGTTAGAAAGACTCATTGAATTGCCTTTGCTCCTTCGTCAAACTTGAGTTGAATGTATTGAATATTTGCATAGGTCTGTTCTGGGCTCTCTGTGTCATTGATCTGTTTTCCTATTCTTTTGCTGATACCACAAACTTTACACTACTTTAAGTTCTCCCAACTTTTCTTCAATATAGTGTTGGCTATTCTGAGTTTTTTGCCTTTTTGTAAAAATTTTAGAATCAGTTTGTTGACATCCACTGAATAATGTGTACCTCAAGTTGGGAATAACTGACATCTTTACAATATTGATTCTTTCTATCCATGAATGTGGAATATCTCGCCATCAATTCAGAAGATTTTGTGGATAAAGAAGTAGAAACAGAAGGAATTCAGAATTCCACCAAAGGGTTGCTGGAATGACTCCCGATAGGACATGCTTTGTTATTATGTGAAAACTTGTTGGGCAAATAAGTTTGTAAAATGTGTTTTTTAGGTTTGCTCACTTATATTTTGCATTGGCGTGGGCAGCGCCCAGTGTCTGTTGTCTGTGAAGGGCTGAGGTGCTTGCTCTCAGGGTGGCAGACTGCAAATTGCAGAATACCTTCCTGCTTGGGAGGGGCCATTGTATTGCTAATGTTTGCTGGAGAAGGGGTTTTTTCTCAGCCTGGGTTTTGGAAGAAGAGAAGGTGTGCAGAGGTGGAACCTGAGCTGAGGGGCTTTGAGAGCTCTGCTGAGGCTGGTGGGGGGCCTTTGATTCCAGGAGGAACCGGAGAGTGCGTCAGGGCTTTGAGAGCTCTGAATGAGAGGGAAGTGGTCTTCCCTGCATGTTTGCTTGTCCACGGGTAGGAGACTTTAATAAACAGAATGGCCCACCATTTTATGGCTCCACTGTTTCTTTACCATCTGCTCGAATCCAATGAGAACCTGCATGGCCAAGCCAGTGGCAGCCACTGGCAGGACAGAATTTCACTTTCTTGATGAGAGAAAGTTTGAAAGAAGCTGAAAAGGTGAAAGGGTGGGGAGTTGGTGTTAGAGATTATTTCAGTGTTCAAAATCTTAAAAATACAGTGACTTGCATATTTTAGAGTCATATTTTTAATTAAAAAGGCTGGTAACATTTGTCCATATTTATTTTCTGGGTTTTACTTTACAAATTTAAGTACTAAAATATCTAGTAAGCCTTTGTTTTATTTTCTGTTACTTTGAATGGTAGGTATAAGTAAGGTGACCAACTTTTATACAATGAAAAGGAGGACAAAAATAAATTGAAGAAAACAATATCGTAAATAAAAGAAACATTTTATTCATTGCAACAATAATACACTATAATGATAAATGCATAATAAAAACATTTTAATTTATATTGTAATTATGCTTACATGCCTATTAATTTTTAATAATGTAAGAAAAAAGTACTCATTTAGATACAAATACGTCACATCACACGCAATGGATTGACTCTGCATCGATTGAATATGGACATTTACGGATTAGTCTTCCAATATCAAAAAGGAGGACACTTCTCGAGGGAGGACACAACTTACAAAAGAAGGACTGTCCTCCCTAAAGGAGGACGATTGGTCACCTTAGTATAAGCCACATTGGGTTGCTATTTCTATAAAGTTTCTTTGGCATCCTTTTGAATCTGAGGTCATATTAGGGTGAGTTTGGCCTCTCTTACTGTGCTAGGCCTAGTAAGAGATTATATTTAAGTAAACATAGTGAATGGTTCTGGCTTTACCTTCTGAATCTGGGTTTGGTTTCAGGCTATTTAAAAATAGCTTAATGTTCTGAAAATAGACAACTATCCCATTCTGCAAATAGTTTATTGACCTGTTCATTCCATGCTTGCTTTTCCTGAAGGACCAGTGCCATCTGATCCCTTTTCTCTCTTGTATTTTTCCTATGTGTATCTACAAGATGTTTTATTTAAATAATAGTGTTTAGTTAACCTTATTAAAAATTAAAAACTAGAATTAAATAAGAATTACCTTTTAGAAACAAAACTTAAGGAATTTTTTATTTAAAGTAAAAAATAAAGGAAAAATATTAAAGTAGTTTTAAAATAGGCTGTAGTTACCACATCTCCTATCTTCCTGTTAACTGTTTTCACAACATATATTGTGGTTAGGTAGAATTACATAACTTGGCTGTGTTTTGATTGCATGTTGTAGATTTCTAAATAGTTTTGACAGTGCAATGTGTTGTTATACCTGAGCCACAATGAAATGGCTTTTTCTCCCCTCGTTTTTAATATGCATTTTTCTTCTTATTCTTGTTCATAAAAATTGCTTTGTTATAAAGAGTATGACATGATGATACTATTTTTTATAGCTCTTGAAATAACCAGTTACTGTTTCTTGAGAAAGGTTGATAAACGGAAATTCTTCTTTTTGGAGGAAAGGATATCTGTGGTCTTACTCCTGTATTATTTCAAAATTCATTTTCAGGGAGTTAGCTTTAACTCAGTTGTCAGAGTAGAATACTTTTGAAATTATAAGGTTGTTTTTGTGATTTCTTCTTACTTGCTTAGTATTTTGAAATGGAATTTATCTATTTTTATTTCCTATACCCATATGGCCCATGTCTTCTCAAGGAAAACCTTTCCACACCGTTAGTTTTAGCTAGCCGTCTTGCTTATTACTTACTACTATTGGTAACAGCTGTTGGTACTGGTTAATTTCAAAGCCACAGCAGTTGGGAAGAAAATAATTTTGATCGCCAATTGAAATTTACCTCTAAAATCAACCTTTTAAATGTTATCTTTTTTGAATTTATTTATATTTGTCTTATCATGACCAACACAAAATTTGCATAAATCTAAAAGCAAAATATTCAAAAACATGCCATGTAGGAAGTTAAATCACAAATGTTTATTACTTAGGAGAGATTAAATTGTTTATTCTGACATTCAATCTGGTTTCTTCTCCTCTTTTATTAAATTCATGGTAAATAAAAATTAAAATGACAGCTAAAATATTTTTTAAAAACTGTATATGCCTTTTATTATTTTATTTTTAGATTTTATTTTTTCATTTTTAGAGAGAAAGGGGGGGGGGAAGGAGCAGGAAGCATCAACTTCTACATGTGCCTGGACCAGGCAAGCCTGGGGTTTCAAACCCATGACCTCAGCATTCCAGGTCAATGCTTTATCCACTGTGCTTCTACAGGTCAGGCCTGTCTTTATTTATTTATTTATTTTTAAGATTTTATTTATTCATTTTAGTGGAGGGAGGGAGAGAGAGAAAGAGGGAGGTAGCAGGAAGCATCAACTCCCATATGTGCCTTGAGCAGGGATGCCCAGGGCTTCAAACCAGCAATCTCAGCATTTCGGGTTGATGCTCTACTCACTGTGCTACCATAGGTCAGGCATAGACCTGTCTTTTATTTATTATTATTATTATTATTATTATTATTATTTTGTATTTTTCTGAAGTGAGAAACAGGGAGGCACAGAGAGACAGACTCCTGCATGTGCCCAACCGGGATCCACTAGGGGGCGATGTTCTGACCATCTGGGGCGTTGCTCCATTGCAACTGGAGCCATTCTAGTGCCTGAGGCAGAGGCTATGGAGCCATCCTTAGGGCCTGGACCAACTTTGCTCCAATGGAGCCTTGGGCTGTGGGAAGGGAAGAGAGAAATAGAAAGGAGAGAGGGAAGGCTGGAGAAGCAGATGGGCACTTCTCCTGTGTGCCCTGACTGGGAATTGAGCCCGGGATATCCACATGCCGGGCCAATTATCTACCACTGAGACAACCATCCAGGGCCAGCTATCTTTCATTTTTAAAAAAGATTTTGCTTATTGATTTTAGAGAGAGGAGAGAGAGGAAGAAAGAGAAAGGAGGAGGGGAGGAATAGGAAGCATCAACTCGTAGGTACTAGTTGCTTTTCCACCAGGAAAGCCCAGGGTTTTGAACTAGCTACCTCAGCATTCCAGGTTGAGGCTTTATGCAGTGTGCCACCACAGGTCAGGCAAGCTGTGTGTGTATTCAAAAATTACTAAATAGAAAACTATTAAAAGTTGCTAAAATTTAACTATTTCTTTAGGAGTTTTTTTTTATCCACAGTAATGAAAATCCACTGCTTTGCTTCGTGTTGTAAAGGATGTTTCATATATTTGAAAGGCATAGGTTTTGGAATCCTAGAAACACAGCTTCAAATTTAGCTTCACTATTTACTAGGTCTACAATTGGTAATAAAATTCATATTACTAAATTTCTCTCTGTCTGATTTTCACACTTGTGTTCTGAGAATAATACCTACCTCATAGGTATTACCGTATATTTCTCACTTAGCGCTTACTTACAAAGTTTTATGCATAATACTTTTCATTTTGTTGACCTTAAAAAACAAAAACCACTTATTTTACCAGTAAAACAGATTTATTCAGGAATAGCAGAGGACTTGCAATTCAGGAAAAGCAAATGACGGCTAAGCATAGTCACATCCAAAGGACAGAGAAGAGGGGCTTACTTTTTGTTTTTTTTTAAGTGAGAAGAGGGGAGATAAAAAGACAGACTTCCGCATACCCTCCCCATGCCGCCCCCCTCCGCAATCCCCATCTGGGGCTGATGCTCTGGAGTAGCTTTTTCCTTTATAAGGGAAAAAGAGGAATTTGGGAGGGCTAAATGTAAAACCTGGTGCAAACAGCACTTCAGTGGCTGAATGTAGCAGTTTCTCACTGGTGGGCTGTAATCAGGAGTCCAAACCTGAAGGCAAACAGCTAAAGAGATTCTGGTAATGATTGACAAAGGTGGAGGTCTTTTGATGGACAAGGAGAAATTCTTCCTTCTGGTGTGGTTTGTCCTCCTGTTTGGAGTCTCTGTGGTAGTGCATGACCCCTTCACCATTTCCCAACTCCATTTTAAATAAAGTTTTCTTTATTTTTTTTTTAACAATGTAGTAGGTGCTTAGTAAAACAGGAATCTCCTCCTCTTTGCTTCCTTGTTTCTTTGATATCTGAGCCTTTATTATTGTATTATTATTATTATTTTGACAGAGAGTCAGAGAGAGAGACATATAGGGACAGAGGGACAGAGAGGGACAGACAGGAAAGATGAGAAGCATCAATTCTTCGTTGCAACTCCTTAGTTGTTCAGTGATTGCTTTCTCATATGTGCCTTGACTGGGGGCGGGAGGGATATAGCAGAGCAAGTGACTCCTTGCTCAAGCCAGTGACCTTGGGTTTCAAGCCAGTGACCTTGGGCTTCAAGCCAGCTATCTTTGGGCTCAAGCCAGTGACCATAGGGTCATATCTATGATCCCACCTTCAAGCCAGCGACCTCAGGGTTTCAAACCTATATTCTCCGCATCCCAGTCTGATGCTCTATCCACTGTGCTACTACTGGTCAGGCTATCATTGTATTAAATATGTTGAAAATGTCTGTAGGTTGCTGATTAAATTACTGAAAAAAGACCAGCCTGAATACATTTAAGTATAAGCTTTATTTTGAAGTAAAAGGGAATTGCTACCCAGATTTACTGGTAATACAAATTACTTTTATGTCTCTGAAGTGAATTAAATCAAATGATTTGTTTGAGTCACAGAATAAGCTAGGAACTCTTTCTTATTTTTTGTGTTTTTCTGAAGCGAGAAGGGGGGAGGCAGAGAGACAGACTCCCGCGTGTGCCCAACTGGAATCCACCCAGAAAGCCCACTAGAAGGCGATGCTCTGCCCAGTTGGGGCATTACTCCTTTGTAACTGCAGCCATTCTAGTGCCTGAGGCTGAGGCCATGGAGCTATCCTTCTCTGCCCAGGCCAACTTTGCTCCATTGGAGCCTTGGCTGCAGCAGGGGAAGAGAGAGATAGAGAGAAAGGAGAGGGAGAAGGGTAGAGAAGAAGATGGGCGCTTCTCCTGTGTGCCCTGGCCGGTAATTGAGCCCGGGACATCCACACACCAGCCAATGATCTACTACTGAGCCCACTGGCCAAGGGCTAAACTAGGAACTCTTACCATTCCTTTCTTCAGTGGCATTCTGTACATTGTCTTTAGTGAGTCCATTCAGGACCCATTAAAGTATGAGAAATAAGATGGCTAACAATGCCGATATATCTAAATCACAAATCTAATGTAAGTAGAGAAGATGAATGCATTTATCTATTAATAAGGTGTCTATTTCCCAGATGAATAAAGTAGCAATTAGAACAATAGTTTGAAAAAAATTATCTTTTTTTCCCCACTCCCTGATTAATACAGGTGATGCTTTCTTAGTATGCCTGGAGGTTTAAAACGGTCTAGGCCAGTAGTTCTTAAATTTTTGCATGTGTCGGAATCACCTGCAAGCTATGTTATAAACAGTGCCTCCAGGGTTTCTGATTTAGTAGGTCTGGGATGGGGTCTGAGAAATTGTATTTCTAACAGGTTTCTAGGTGAAGCTGATACTGCTTGCCCTGACCACACTCTGAAAACTATACTCTAAGAGTATATAGAAATGGGGATTAAGCAACAGGAAGCATCGGTCTGATTTTCCTACCTAAAAATTTTCACTCAATTCAGAAAACATTTTTTCCAGTATGTTCTATGTGTCTAATACTGAGGTGTCATCAAGTGTTACATGTTTTGGACTTTCAGACTATGGGTCTGAAAATGAGGGACTCCCTGGGCTACAGAGCACTTTCTTTTTTATTTATTTATTTTTTGTATTTTTCTGAAGCTGGAAACGGGGAGAGACAGTCAGACAGACTCCCGCATGCGCCCGACCAGGATCCACCTGGCACGCCCACCTGGGGCAGAGGCCAAGGAGCCATCCTCAGTGCCCGGGCCAACTTTGCTCCAATGGAGCCTCGGCTGCAGGAGGGGAAGAGAGAGACAGAGAGGAAGGAGAGGGGGAGGGGTGGAGAAGCAGATGGGCGCTTCTCCTGTGTGCCCTGGCCGGGAATCGAACCCGGGACTCCTGCACGCCAGGCCGACGCTCTACCGCTGAGCCAACGGGCTAGGGCCTACAGAGCACTTTCTAAAAGAAAAGACTAGAGAAGAAAGGAGGAAAGGCCCTTTTTGTTGCTTTTTCAAACCTTTGTCTTCATCTTATAGCAATATTTTGTCTTTTACTAATTTTAATGCAAAAAAATGGACCCCATGTAATTTAAAAAACTCTAGGCATCTGTCTTAAGGTACTAAGTTTTTGACATATAGTTAATGAATACGAAGACAGGTATTTACTGTAGCTTTATTTATAAACAGCCAAAAAAAGTAGCTCCAACACAGAAGTGTATAGCTGATTTTAAAGTAAATTGTAAGGCCTGACCTATGGTGGCACAGTGGATAAAGCATCGACCTGGAAGGCTAAGGTCACCAGTTCAAAACCATGGACTTGCCTGGTCAAGGCACATATGGGAGTTGATGCTTCCTGCTCCTTCTCCCCCTTCTCTTTCTCTCTCTCTCTCGCTCATGACTCTTCTCTCTAAAATGAATAAATAAAATCTTAAAAAAAACCAGTAAATTGTACATAAATGTGATAGCTAATTTTGTACTCAAATTTTGCTTATCAAGGTAAACATTTTAAGGATAGAAAATTCTTAATACACACTAATTATTTAGGGATGTTTTGATATACTTTAATATTTCATAGCTCAAATTTAAAGTTTTATGTGTTCTTAACTATGTGAAATTTATAGAAAAAATAGGAAGTATGTCAAATTACAGGTATCATTAGAAGATGAGATTATGATTGATTTAGTACTATAGATTCTTTTCTGTATTTTATAATGTATCTATAATGAGGTATTACTTTTATAGTAAAAATATTCATGTCATAGACATATATATGTAGATCTCAAGTTCTTTTTTTGTTTTTCTTGTTTTTTTTTTAGAGAGGAGAGGGAGAGACAGAGAGAGGAGAGACAGAGAGAGAAGTGGGGGAGGAGCTGGAAGCATCAACTCCCATATGTGCCTTGACGAGGCAAGCCCAGGGTTTTGAACCGGCGACCTCAGCATTTCCAGGTCGACACTTTACCCACTGCACCACCACAGGTCAGGCCGATCTCAAGTTTTAGGTGAAGTATACAGAGAAAAGTACATATAAAAATGTTCAGCATAGTGAAGGTTTACAAACCAGCACTCATATCTAGAAGCAAACTATTACCAGCACCCCAGAAACATGCCTTGTGCTCCCTTTCAAGAATTGCTGCTATCTTGATGTCTAACAGCAAAGATTATTTTTATGTTTTTGTTCTTTATATCTGGAATCATATAGTCATAGTTATTCTTTTATGACTAGCTTTTTTCCTCAACATTATGTTTGTGAGATTCATTGATGTTGTATATGTAGTTGTAGTTCATCCTTTCTCATTGCTATATAATTTGCCACGTGTGAATAAGGCATTATTTATTCTTATGTTATTGGGCATTTGAATAGTTCTCAGTTTGGGGTATTACAGTTTTTTATCTGTCCTTGGTAAGCACATGTATGCATTTCTGTAGTGCATGTACTGGGGACTGATTGTTTGGTTAGAGTGTAATTATGCTCTGTTTTAGTAGATACTTTCAGATTACCTTATCCAAAGTGATGATACCAATTTACACTTTTACAAGCAGTATATGAAAATTCCCTGTTGTTCATATCCTTGTCAATATTTGGTATTTTTCATCCTTTTTCTTATACTCAGCCTGGTGAGTATATAATGGTAATTGTGGTTTTAATTTGCATTTTATTAATGATTAGTGAAGTGAGAAATCTTTTTCATGTTTTTGGTTGTAAATTATGATAAAATATTGTTTAGTGTGCAGTTTTGTATCAGATATATTTTAGCTTCAATCCAGGGAGCTGAATTATAAGAACTATTTTACTAGTGTTTTATGCACTGAATGATACTATAATTCCAACCAATATCACAGTTATAGGTCTTAAAAAATGTTGCTATCACGTCCAGTAATATGACATAAAATGAGATTTGGTGTGAGTCTTTCAATGCTGTTTTTATAGTTGAATTTTATTTTCCTATTGACTTCAGTTATAAAATTGCAGATATGTTCTCATTTAAAAATCTTGCAGTAGACTGAGTTTAAATATTTTGGCAAAAACAAGCAAGTTGATAGACTATTGGCTGTTGTAATCAGAAACATTGCTAGACTCAAATGAAATAATGTTTACAAAGTACTACACAGATTTTTTTTTTTTTAGAGAGAGGCAGAGAGAGGAACATTGAGCTGTCCCTGTATGCCTTTTTTAAAAAATTTTATTTATTTTTATAGAGACAGAGAGTCAGAGAGAGGAATAGATAGGGACAGACAGACAGGAACGGAGAGAGATGAGAAGCATCAATTATCAGTTTTTCGTTGCGACACCTCAGTTCATTGATTGCTTTCTCATATGTGCCTTGACCGTGGGCCTTCAGCAGACCGAGTAACTCCTTGCTCGAGCCAGCGACCTTGGGTCCAAGCTGGTGAGCTTCCTGCTCAAGCCCGTTGAGCCCGCCCTCAAGCTGGCGACTTCGGGGTCTCGAACCTGGGCCCTCCGCAACCCAGTCCGATGCTCTATCAACTGCACCACCACCTGGTCAGGCTACTACACAGATTTTTGTATTACTTTTATAGTTTCAGTAAGTTTAAAATGTTTTTAATATCTTGGTTTTATTTCTGTTTTATCCACTGATAACTCTTATTCCTAACTGTGCATGTGTAGTTCTCAGAATATGTGACCTTCTTCCTATTGTCTGAGTCTTTAGAACAAGGTGGAAAGCTCAGAACAATTAAAAAACTCTCCACAAAGAAACTCAATTATATATATTTATATAGATAAATTTATAATTTAATTATATTAGTCTTGTTGATATTTTAAGATTATATTGTAATGGCAGGCTATTGAAACACAGTTGGACTTGTACTGAACACAGTGCCTGACTCATGGGCACTTAATATCTATTTGTTGAGTGGATGAAACATGACAAAAATTCTGCTCTTCAGGTTTTGTTGGAGCTTCTACTTGTTGTCCCCTACCTTCCAATCAGACTTTTGTGTGTGTGTGTGTGTGTGTGTGACAGAGGCAGAGAGAGACAGAGAGAGGAACAGGTAGGGACAGATAGACAGGCAGGAAGGAAGAGATGAGAAATATCAATTCTTCGTGTGGCACCTTAGTTGTTCATTGATTGCTTTCTCATATGTGCCTTGACATAGGCTGGGGGCAGATACAGCAGACCGAGTGACCCCTTGCTCAAGCCAGTGACCTTGGGCTCAAGGTGGTGAGCCTTGCTCAAACCATATGAGCCCATGCTCAAGCTGGTGACCTTGGAGTTCGCACCTGGGTCCTCCACGTCCCAGTCTGATGCTCTATCCACTGCGCCACTGCCTGGTCAGGCAGACTTTTTTTTTAAAAAAAATACTTACTTATTATAAGGTCGGTGGATAATGGAGGATGGTCACGTGGGGAACTCAGAGCCCCGAACTTTGGCTAGGACCTCCCACAACCAAGCATGCCAAAGGAGGCTTCACAGGAACCGTTTGGGAAAAAGCGACCGTCTGCCAGCCAGTGGGATTTCACTACGTCATGTTAGCTCCACTTCCCTAGAGGGACCCTTTAAATATCTCCCACGCGGTTTAATCCGTGCAACTTCCCTGGCCTCCATCTTACCTCAGGGCCAGGGAACCTTGCCGGGCAGGATGCGCTGTACTCAATAAAGCCGTTTACTATTCCACACTTCGTGGCTTCGAGCCCTCTTCCTTCCTTCTCGGCGGGGAAAAATACCTTACATTTTGGTGCCGAAAATCCAGAAGGAGTTGAAGTCCGCAAGGACCGCTCCTCTCCCCTTCCCTCCAAGAAAGAACCAGGATCTCCGACCTCCCACCCACTTTGGCGCACGGTGCAGTAAGTTCCCTGCCTCCGCCTTCTTCTCAGTTCTTTCCTCCGAGACTCCCTGTCCAAAACCGTAGCTACATCAGGGAAGTCTTTTCCGTCCGTCTGAGTGCGTGTGCTTCGGAGAGGTCCGGAGCACATCCACTTTACCTTTTACGTCCGTGGCCGGACCTTGAGTTTTTAGGATGCTAATACTCAAATCTGACCACTCCGAGGACTGAGGGTGGCTGTGGGGGCACAGGAATCTTCCTCCTTAAAAGAAGAAGAAATTGTTCTTCTTCTCTGCTGTGGTCAGGCCACAGAACCCACTGAATTAGCCTCCTGAAGGGACTTTCAGGGTTAACACCCTCACCAATTTAAGTATCGCCAAAAAAGCTGGGAACTGATTGGAGATCTCTTACATTTACGGCTTCTAATTATTTGCGCATCCATCCTTAATCTCTGTGCTGCCTGTTCCACCGTGCAGGTCTTTTCTGGCCAGAGAAACCTCACCTAAAACTTCCACTCCTGATCTTTCCTTCTCCGTGGACTCCCAACCCTCTCTCCCTCCTGTCTGACCACCGGGGGCGCCCCTCTCTTGGGACTTTTCTCTGGTCCCATCTGCGGACCTCTTTTGTGCTCGGATCTCTTCTCTCTGAGAGCCTCCTCCCCTCCCTTCTCAAAATCCTGTTTCTTATTCACTATACCATCTCTTTCTCCTCCCCTGCTGGCCAGGGGCCCCTCACTTCTTCACTGTGTTCTTAAGTCCCTCCTCCATCAGGCCTTTCTCAGCCTGGCATTGGCTCTTACACCGGTTTTCAGGACGTCCAACTCCAATTTTCTTGCAGGAAGTTCTGGCCCTGTCCTGCCTTTGGCTCCAGCGTTTCCTGTGGGATCTGGGTGCCGGGCTCCCCACGAGCCCCCCTCCTCTTATTCCCAATCCCCCAAACCCCTATCCAGAACCTCTGAACACGGCATTTAAAGTTTTTAACGGTCCCAACTAGTAGAAACAGGCCAAGGCTGAACGCCGGGCCCGCATGCAGCAGAAGGTATCACTCCAAACCCAGGCTCTTGTGGCAGCCCTAAGGCCGACAGAGCAACAAGGGCAAGGCACAGAGGGTGCTCGACCTAGGTCCGGGCCGCCAAGAGGATCCCCACCAGGAGCTTGCTTTAAGTGTGGCAAGGAGGGTCATTGGTCCCGGCAGTGCCCCTGCCCGAGGCTGCCCATTAAGCCCTGCCCTACGTGCAAGCAGCCCGGTCACTGGCGGAGCGATTGCCCCTTTGGGCAACAGGCTTTTCCTCGGTGCCTCTACGTGGAGGACAAGCCGCCCGAATGGGAAGGCCAATCCAGCCAGGTGGGTGCATCGCTCGAACTCCTAGGACACGGCCTGGACACGGAGAACCCAGGGTATGCTGCAACAACTGGTTAAGTCCATCTCATTTCTTGTGGACACGGGGGCTACCTTCTCTGTTTTGCCATCACTCTCTGGACCTCTAGTTCCCTCACAGGTCTCGGTTATGGGAATGGATGGGACCCCTTCTTTTCCCCTTTTACGCCACTCCTAACATGCAGTTTTGCCTCAAGCTTGCCTCCTTACAGGACCACTGGCAGTCGGAACCACTGGACTCCATCCATCTCCAGTTCACCAAAAGGCTGAACCCTACAAATTCCCCTATTAAACCCCTTTTTTAAAAATCCTTACAGGACCGCATCCGCGAAGTTTCTCAACTCAAGGCCACACAGATGGTCCTCCTGACACCCCTCCAAGCCACCACCTTCTGATCTCCCCCTCCCCACGACGCCCCTATTCAGCAGGAAGTAGCCAGACGAATAAACGGCGCCCCTTTTTCTATTTAACACAAAAGGTCAGAATGTAAGGTTGGTGGATAATGGGGGATGGTCACGTGGGGAACTCAGAGCCGTGAACTTTGGCTAGGACCGCCCACAACCAAGCGTGCCAAAGGAGGCTTCACAGGAACCGTTTGGGAAAAAGCGACCGTCTACCAGCTAGTGGGATTTCACCACGTCATGTTAGCTCGACTTCCCTAGAGGGACCCCTTTAAATATCTCCCACGCAGTTTAATCGGTGCAACTTCCCTGGCCTCCATCTTACCTTGGGGCCAGGGAACCTTGCCGGGCGGGATGCGCTGTACTCAATAAAGCCGTTTACTATTCCACACTTTGTGGCTTCAAGCCCTCTTCCTTCCTTCTCAGCGGGGAAAAATACCTTACACTTACATTAGTAAATTATACTACCTAGAGATGTAAGCCCTTTAAGATAATGTTTTTGCATTCATTTTTATGAAATTTGAATAGGGGATCTTGTAAAATTATTGTGACTACTATTTACAGGCCATAAGATGAAAAGTGACTTCTGATGTATCTGAATACAAACCTTAAAGAATATCAGCTTAAACACATACTAAGCTCATTTGGTATTGAACTGGCTTGGAGGAAAATATGCCATAATAGCATGAACCTTGAGTTGGTTTAGAGAGAAAATTGTTCTGTAGTCACAGCTGAGTCTGGGGGCTGTGGTCAAAGAATATATCTAGCATCTCCCTGCTGCCATATTTAGTTTAGTTATTACCTGCTCCTTTTCAACTCATTCTGTATTTTTGGAAAAGTGAAATGTCTTTCTGGGAGATTTATCTCATCATATTAGATAGTTTGAATACAGTCACTTAAACATAATCTATTGCTGCCTGACTTGTGGTAGCTCAATGGATCAAGCATCGACCTGGAACACTGAGGTCGCTGGCTCAAAACCCTGAGCTTGCCCGGCCAAGGCACATAATGGGAGTTGATCCTTCCTGCTCCCCCCTTCTCTCTCTCTCTCTCTCTCTCTCTCTCTCTCTCTCTCTTGCTCTTCTCTACAATGAATAAATTTTAAAAAATTAATTTAAAAAATCTATTGCAATAAAATAACGATGGAATTCACAACACTCATTGCTTCACCCCAAGTACTCATAAAATTCTGGATTAGTTGATTATACACAGTTCATCGCTCTTCAGCTGCACATTATCCTTACTTATTATTCAGAAATTCCTTTCTGAATGGGAGCATCAAAACAACCCAGGACCAAGTTATTTTCTTGGTTGGCAGAGCAATATCAATTCTTAGCCCACATGAACTCACCAACTAAGAACCACAGTTAATCCAAGATTTGGAGTTTTCTTAGCTGTGATAATTTTCTCTATTAATTTGCTTTATTTCTATTTTCATACAGTTCTCTCTAGTGATTAAGCTGAACCCAGAAAAACATTTTTTTTCTTTTAAAAAGGTCTTATTTTAATTATTTTGTTTCAGAAAGGAGATGTGTGTTAATAAACTTTTTTTTATCCTGTGGCAACCATGGAAATATACCATTCACATCTCCTGCTGGTGAGAGGCATAATTGACTGACAGTTGCAGCTGTGGTCCCTCTGGATCCACCATCTCATGCTTACTGAGGCCACCCACACTAGCTATGGCTGCTGTTCAGCAACAAATTAGCATGATGGAGTAATACTGTAGCCCATTCTTACAGAATACAGAACTCCTCTAATAGGCAGAGAATGACTTCATGTATTGATGTGTTAAAAATTCTGAGAAACCTAACCACTTAAAAACAACAAACTTTTATTATCTCTGAGTATCTGTGGGTCAGGAGTGACGTGGCGTGGCGTGTGATTCAGCCCCAGGGTCTCTCCACCTAGTGTAATCAGGCTGTTGGCCAACAGTGTAGTCACCTGAGGGCTGGATTGTGGCTGGAAGATCAACTTCCAAGACTCAGACTCACAAAAGTGGCTCTAAACAAGCCCTCAGCTCCTCACTGGCTGTCAAGAAGTTTCAGATTTAGATCCTGGCCACATGGATGTCTCCATAGGCCAGCAACTAATATTCATTTGTTGGGGACAAGTACTAATTTAGTTTTCATATTAGGTATCATTTCCTCTGTGACCCATTTCGAAACATCATTCCTAACTAAGGTTGCCAGATGTAGCAAGTAAAAATTCAAGACAATATTTGGGACATACTTATACTAAAAAAGTATTCATTGTTTATTTGAAATTTAAATTTAACTGGATGTCCTGTAGTCCTATTTTCACCCATCCTGGGTTTAGTTTGTCTTGTCTGTGCTTATATGGCACACTGTGCTACCTACCCTGTTTTTACATTACTACACTTTATTTTCAATGTCTATTTAGTTGTCAGTATTTTCCCACTAGAGCAAAACTTCTCTGTGGGTAGGAACTGCATGTTTATTTTATTCACTGTTGTATCTCCAGTGCTAAGTATTGTGCTGAACCTTTATAGGTACTCAAATATTTGTGTGCTCTTCAAAGAAAGAAAACACTCTCCATGGTCTTAAAATTGCATGGACTTTTTCTCTTCCATCTTTCTTCGTCATCTTCCTGATCATGATGAATGGCAGAGGAATGCTAATGTAGGTAAATGACTAGGGATTCCAGGGTTCAAAAACTTGTTTTATCACTTTGTATCTAAGTTTTATTTTCTCCTTCTAAGAGCTGGAGGTAACACCTGTTTCCTGCCTACCTTAGATAATACCTTCTGGCTACCATGAAAGAAAAACAAAATTTTTTAAAATATTTTTTATTTATTTTGGAGAGAGAGAGAAAGGGGGAGAGACAGACAGAAACATTGATTTGTTTCTGTATACGTGCCCTGACTTGGGAATTGAACCCATAACCTCTGCATATCAGGACAACGCTTTAACCAACCAAGCTGTCCAGCCAGGGCAAAACCAAAAGTTATTGTCTTATTTTCTAGGAGTTCTGCTGGCTTTAATGATTAGAAGCTGAGCTTTTTATATGTGGTAATAAGTATTAAGTAGCAGTAAGGACATAATGCTCTGAATTTGAATCTTAGCCTTGTCACATAATAATATTGACTGCTTACCGTATTCCCCCATGCATAAGATGATTGTGTAAGGCAGGGGTCCCCAAACTACGGCCCTGTGGGCCACATGCGGCCCCCTGAGGCCAGTTATCCGGCCCCCGCTGCACCTCCAATAGGGGCACCTCTTTCATTGGTGGTCAGTGAGAGGAGCACAGGATCCATCCTCATCCTGTGCTCTGGGAGTACTGTATGTGGCGGCGCCACAAAGCGCAGCATGGCTCACGTACAGTACTTCTTCCAGGGACATGGGATGCACGCATCACGGTTCCGGAAGCGCGTCATATCATCTGTTACGGCTAACAGTGACAAATATGGAACCGGACATTGACCATCTCATTAGCCAAAAGCAGGCCCATAGTTCCCATTGAAATACTGGTCAGTTTGTTGATTTATATTTACTTGTTCTTTATTTTAAATATTGTATTCCCTTTTTTTTTTTTACTTTAAAATAAGATATGTGCAGTGTGCGTAGGGATTTGTTCATAGTTTTTTTTATAGTCCGGCCCTCCAACGGTCTGAGGGACAGTGAACTGGCCCCCTGTGTAAAAAGTTTGGGGGCCCCTGGTGTAAGGTATTTTCCGCCAATGAAGAAAGAAGGATGTAGCCACCAAGTGTGGACAAGCAAAAGCTTTATTTAGAGCGCATCCCGGGCAAGGTTTACTGGTCCGCAAGACAGGGGCCAGGGAAGTCGCACAGTTTCTCCCGCCCAGGGGGTAATTTATAGCGTTGGTAAGGTGGTGGTGGGTTGATATGACGTGGTGAAATTTTATTGGCTGACAGATTTTTCAAAATGCTCCTGTGCTGTTTCTTTTGGCGGTCATGTGTGTGGGCGGTTTTGGCCAAAGTCCCCATACCTGGTTCCTCGTGTGACCTTCCCCCATTGCCAGCCAACCTCACAGATTGCATGTATAAGACACACCTTAATTTTGGAGCCTGAAATTTGAAAAAAAATGTATTACATAAAATTATTGAACTCAAGTTTTATTCATCATAAAATTCATACAATCACTGTCAAAACTTCCATCCATTAGGTTGTCCTCATCTGGGTCTGATGACGAATCACTGTCTTCAACAATGAGCACAAAAACAAGCGTGAAAAAGCGGGAAATGCAAGTAAAAAAAATCTACAACCACTGTATAAGACACACCCAGTTTTTAGACCCCAAAGTTTTTGGGGAGAAAAATGTATTTTATACATGGAGAAATACAGTAGTTGTGTTCTAGAATGTCAGTTTTCTCATATCGAGACAGGAATAATAATCTCATCTCAAAAAAGTCTACCTCATAGGGCTATAGTGAAGATGAATGATAAAACCTATGACCTTACCTAGCACAGTGCCCGTTTTTGGCACAGGGTAGAGACACAGCAAATCCCCAGTGAAGCTTCTTGGCCCTGGCCTATTGTTACTCCTTGAGTCATTCTGGCTTTTGCTTAATAGACATTCGTATTTCTTCCAACTGTAGATTCTCAGCCAAATATATACCAAATACCTGAACCAGTGATTTCTCTCTTACTGAGATGGATTACTATGACAACAACACTTGAGTAGAGTAAAGCTAACCTTTTTATATCAGTCTAGCATAGCTAATTTTTTATATATGTAGAACTTTTTAAATCCTATTCCCAATGATGGAAGGAAACTACTTTGAGGGATCAAAAATGGCTGTTTCAATGATTCGTTGTCTGCCACAAACCAGTTATCCCTGTGGTAACTTTTCTGATAGTGTCCTGCTTAAAACCCAAAAGATAAATCTCATAAGATCCCACTCAGTCTGTGTTTCTTCTGAAAAATCACGTTCAAGTGTAACTTACGGTCCTTTGCTTCTCGGGAGGTTTCTGTCCTTATTGTCCTCCCATGCAATATCCCCAGTTATGTTTTTTCCTATATTATCCAATGTTTTTCAGTTTAATGAGTATGGAAATTGAGTCTCATATATATTAAGTGACTTAACACAGGTCATTCATGTAGACAGCTGGGATTTGAAGCCGGATCTCCTGGCTCCATTGCATTCCAGTTGTTTCATTGAATGAGAATTATGGAACCTGTGCATTGATATACAAATGTGAGGTGTTAATTTTTTAGTATTGTGAAGTGCTATGCATAGATACACAATAACACTTTTGGCAGAGGGGTTTGTTGACCAGCACATAAGTTAAATAACAAAAGATAGTAAGTGTCAACGATTCATATAACAAAAAATAAAGCTGCTGAATATCAGAATTATTTCTAGTCATGTTGAATTTTTGGATATTTATCATTTGTGTCTAGATTCTTCTATTTAGGATGATGCTTTTGAGATTTAGTCATACTGTTGTGTGTATCAGTTCTTTTTTTATTACCTACTAGCATTCCATTTTTTGGATGTGTACCTTAATTTGTTTATCCATTCACGAGTTGATGAACATTTGTGTTGTTTCCAGATGTGGACTATTATGAATAAAGTTGCTATGAATATTCAAATACAGGCTTATGTGTTGACATAGTTTTCATTTCGCTAAGGTACCTAGGAGTAGAATTGTTGGGTCATATGGTAAGTGTATGTTGAACTTTATAAGAAATTGCCAAACACGGGTCCTGAAGTGTCTGTACTAATTTGTATTCCCATCAGCAATATAGAAGAGTTCTAGTTGCCTTGTGTCTTTGTGAGCAGTTGGAATGGTTAGTCTTTTTTCATTTTAGCTATTCAAGTGGGTTTATGTGGTATCTCAGTGTGGTTTGAATTTGCATTTTCCTAATGACTAATGAAGTTCTGCATCATTTCATGTGCTTATTTGCCATCGGCATATCTTCTTTGATGAAATAATTTACATTTTTGCCCATTTTTAAAATTGGGTTGTTTGTCCTTATGGGTTATTATGTTATTTTGGATATGTAAGGCCAGTATATGTGGCCATGGCCATGCAGATGCAGGTTCTCATTGGATTTGGGCAGACGGGAAATTAACTGTGGAGTCAGAAAATGGCGGGCCATTCCGTTTATTAAAGTCTCGTAGTGGCAGACAAGCAAGCAGGCAGGGAAGACCGCTTTCCTTTTTCACTCCAGACTCACAGGCCCCACAAGCAAAATAGCACTCTCCAGACAAACAGTCCAGGTGGAAATCTCAGGGCTCCCAAGCCCCTCAGCCCTCTCTCTCTCTCTCTCTCTCTCTCTCTCTCTCTGGTTTTCCAGCAAAACAGGATGGTGGGGGTAAAAACTCTTCTCCAGTAAACAATAGCAAACAATAGCCCCTCCCAAGCAGGAAGGCAATCCACAGTTTGCCATCTGCCACCCTGAGGGCAAGCACCCCCAGCCTTCCACAGACCACACACATGGCACTGCCCCTTGCCAATGCAAAATACAAGCGAACAAACCTAAACACACTTGTTTATCCAACAGGATATAAGTCTTTTATTAAATATTTTACAAATATTTTCTCCTAGCTAGTAACTTGCCTTTTATTTTTAACAGTAAATTTGGAACAGCAAATATTTTATATTTTAATGTGCAATTTATTAATTAAAAAAGAGACTTTGCGTGTTTTCATGCCCTCTTTAAGAGATCTTTGCCCAAGCCAAGATTACTAAGATTTTCTTCCATATTTTTTCTCACAGTTTTATAGTTTTTGGTCTTAAATTTAAGCCTGTCTTCACTTTTTTTTAAAATGTTTGAGTACAATCAGGCTTTCTTTAATTTTTTTATTTATTTTCATTTATTCATTTTTTTTTTTAATTTTTTTTTTACTTTTCTGAAGTTGGAAACAGGGAGGCAGTCAGACAGACTCCTGCATGCACCCGACCGGGATCCACCCAGCATGCCCACCAGGGGGCAATGCTCTGCCCACCTGGGGCTTCGCTCTGCTGCAACCAGAGCCATTCTCGTGCCTGAGGCAGAGGCCACAGAGCCATCCTCAGCGCCCAGGCCAACACTGCTCCAGTGGAGCCCTGGCTGCGGAAGGGGAAGTGAGAAACAGAGAGGAAGGAGAGGGGGAGGGGTGGAGAAGCAGATGGGCGCTTCTCCTGTGTGCCCTGGCCAGGAATCGAACCTGGGACTTCTGCACACCAGGCCGACGCTCTACCACTGAGCCAACTGGCCAGGGCTTATTTATTCATTTTTTTAGAGAGGAGAGGGAGAGAGAGAGAAAGGAGAGACAGAGAGAGAGAAGGGGTGGAGGAACTGGAGGCATCAACTCCCATATGTGCCTTGACTAGGCAAGCCCAGGGTTTCGAACCAGTGATCTCAGCATTTCCAGATCGACGCTTTATCCACTGCGCCACCACAGGTCAGGCCTCTGTCTTCACTTTTGAGTTAACTTTTAGATATAGAGTGAGGCGAGATGTGAGGTGCATATGAAGAATTAATCATTGCAGCATCATTTATTGAAAAGAATACCCTTTCACGTAGAATTACTTTGTACCTTTGTCAAGTATCAGTTGACTATTAGTTGAGGATCTGTTTCTAGATTCTGTTCTGAGCTAAATGTCTATGTTTATGTCAGTAACACTGTACTTAATGTAGCTCAGTAATTCTCAAGGACGTGCAGTCATGCCCCCAGGGGACATTTAGCAGTGCCTGGAGACATGTTTGATTGTCACAACTCAGGTGGATTTACCTCTAGTACTGGTAGAGGACAGGGATGCTGCTAAACATACAACTATGCACAGGGCAGTTTCCTAGAACAAAGAAATGATGCAGTAGTGCCAGGTGAGAAACTCTGCTATAGCTGTATACCTGAAATCAGGTAGTGCGAGTTTTGCAACTTTGTTCTTTTTGAAAGTTGATTTGCTGTACTGTCTTTTGCATTTTTATATACATTTTAGAATTAAGTTTGTAAATTTCTATCAGAGTGCCATTGAGATTTTTACTGGGATTGCATTGACTCTATAGGTAAATTTGGGAAGAACTGACATCTTAGCAATGTTGCGTCTTCCACTTTGTAAGCATGGTTTGTCCTTTAGTCTTCTGTAGTTGTCAGCAAAATGTGGTTTTGATTGTAGAGATCCTTTACATATTTTGTTAAATTTATTTATAAATTTTCATATTATTGATGTCATAATTATCTTTTATTTCAATCTCTGATTTTAATTGCTACAATATAGAAATGCAGTTATTTAGAGCGCATTATATCTTGATCTTGTTGCCTATGAACTTGCTATAGTAAACTCACTACTAGTACATTTTTATAGGTTTCATAGGATTTTCCATACAGACCAACATTTTGTTTGTTTTACTTACTCTTTTCTTATTTGTATACCTTTTCCCTTTTTTCTTGACTTGTTACATTGGCTAAGGCTCCTTTTCAATGTTGTAGTGAAAGTGAACGCCACGTCTTGTTCCTGATCTTGGTGGAAGGCATTTGGTTTTTTACCATTATGTATTTTTAGCTATAGGTTTTTTGTAAATGCTTTTTTGGCACATTGAGGAGTTTCCCATCTATTCCTTGTCTACTGAAAGTTATTTTCATAAATGGTTGTTGAATTTAGCCAAATACTTCATCTATATATATATCAAGATGAGAGTGTAGTTTTCCTTTTTTATTCTACTTATATATAGTGAATTACATCAACTGATTTTTTTTTATGGTAAACCAATATTATATTCCTGAATAAACCTCACTTAGGCATACATTATCTTTTTTATATATTCTTTACTAAAATTTTGTTTAGGATTTTTGAGGGATATTAGCCTGTAATTTAGTTATAATGTTTTATTTGCCTTGATACTTTTTCTGAAGTATCTTTGACCTTAGCTGCCACCTTGTTTTTTGTGGGGTTTTTTTTGTTGTTGTTTGAGAGAGAGAGAGAGAGAGAGAGAGAGAGAGAGAACCAGAAAGGGAGAGAGAGAGGGAGGAGAGAGATGGGGAAGCATCAACTCATAGTTGTTTCCTTTTAGTTGTTCATTGATTGCTTCTCTTTGTTTGTTTTTATTTAGTGAGAGGCATGCGCCTGACCAAGATCCATCTGGCAAACCCAATAGGGATGATGCTCTGCACATCTGGGGTGTTGCTCTGTTGCTCAGCAGCCGAGCTCTTCTTAGTGCCTGAGGCCATGGAGCCATCCTCAGTGCTGGAGGCCAACTCACTCCAATTGAGTCATGACTGCAGGAGGGGAAGAGAGAGAGAGAGAGAGAGAGAGAGAGAGAGAAGGAAAAGCGAGAGGAGGAGGTGTGGAGAAGCAGATGGGCGTTTCTGTGTGCTCTGAACTGGAATCGAATCCAGGACATCCACATGCCGGGCCAATGCTCTACCACTGAGCCAACCAACCCGGGCCCATTGATTGCTTCTCATACATGCCTTGAAGGGGGGCGGGGGATGGTGGTGCTCAAGTCAAGTCATCGACCCCTTGCTTAAGCCAATGACCTTGGTATAATGTTTGTGATCCTGTGCTCAAGCTGACAAGCCTGTGCTTAAAGCGGCAACCTTGAGGTTTTGAACCAGAGACTTTAGTGTCCCAGGTCAGTGCTCTGTCCATTGCGCCACCACTGGTCAGGCAGTTGCCACCTTGTTTTATCTCAGTATTATCAAGGGATTAACCTCTGAAAGAAGAGTTCTATTTACTAATATTTTTTTTAATTATTTTATTTATTGATTGTACAGAGAGAGGAGAGGAAAAGGGCAGGGGAGTGAGAAATATCAACTCATAGCTGCTCCATTTTAGTTGTTCATTGATTGCTTGCCTTGACCGGGGCAAGCCCAGGGCTTCAAACTGGTAACCTCAGCATTTCAGGTTGATGCTTTATTCACTGCACCACCACAGGCCAGGCCCATTTACTTATTATAAAAATCCTGTTGTGTTTTGAGTATTATTTGTCAGGAACTGTGCTAAGTTTGTTATATTTCTTATTTCATATAATCTTCATAACTTCCTTGCATAAGAAGTACTCTTAATACACCCATTTTAGAAATGAGAAAACTGAGGCTCAGAGCAATTAATTTTTCCAAGTGGTAGAGACAATTCAAATCATGTCTTTCATATCAGCAATTAATTTTCTAAGTATGTTGCTCTGTGTGCATATCTTTCTTAGGAAATCTTTTATTAACATGGAACATTCTTTTTTTTTTTAGATTTTATTAATTCATTATAGAGAGGAGAGAGAGAGAGAGGAGAGAGAGAGAGAGAGAGAGAAGGGGGGAGGAGCAGGAAGCATCAACTCCCATATGCGCCTTGACCAGGCAAGCCCAGGGTTTTGAACCGGCAACCTCAGTGTTTCCAGGTTGACACTTTATCCACTGCGCCACCACAGGTCAGGTGGAACATTCTTGATAATACCAGAGGACTTTGAAGAACTATACCTCTAAATAAGAGATCATTCACCCATTATGCTAATTGCCCTTTTTTTTTTTTTCAAAGAGAGTCAGAGAAAGGGATAGGGAGAGAGATGAGAAGCATCAATTATTAGTTTTTTGTCACAACACCTTAGATGTTCATTGACTGCTTTCTCATATGTGCCTTGACCGTGGGCCTTCAGCAGACCGAGTGACCCCTTGCTCGAGCCAGCAACCTTGGGTCCAAGCTGGTGAGCTCTGCTCAAACCAGATGAGCCCACGCTCAAGCTGGCAACCTCAGGGGTCTTGAACCTGGGTCCTCCACATCCCAGTCTGACGCTCTATCCACTGCGCCACCGCCTGGTCAGGCTGCTAATTGATCTTAATATTGTTTGTGTGCTCACTCATTTTTACTTTATTTTGAGAGTGTCTCTGATAATTAGCGTATTAGCTCACCAGTGTGGGAGTTTTATCATGTGCACTTTATTGTGGAGAAACCTGAATATTTCTAGGTGGTGCTGCACTGCTTCAATTTCAACCTTACATCTTTTGGCAGTTTCTTCAGTTCATCTGGATTAGAGCTTCCTTGAAAGAAAATAACACTTTCTTTTTTACTATGCTTTGTTCTATTTGGTCAGTAGTATCAATAAACATATTTCTGCCTGACCGGGCGGTGGCGCAGTGGATAGAGCATCAGACTGGGATGCAGAAAACCCAGGTTCGAGACCCTGAGGTCACCAGCTTGAGCGTGGGCTCATCTGGTTTGAGCAAAAAGTTCACCAGCTCTTGAGCTTCAGCTCACTCACTGGTCTGCTGAAGGCCCGCAGTCAAGGCACGTATGAGAAAGCAATCAATGAACAATTAAGGTGTTGCAATGTGCAATGAAAAACTAATGATTGATGCTTCTCATCTCTCCATTCCTGTCTGTCTGTCCCTGTCTATCCCTCTCTCTGACTCTCTATAAAAAAAAAAAGGCATATTTCTGTTTATCCAGAATTGTAGTGTGGTTGAGAGTTAAGGGAGGAAAAGTAGGTCAGGAGCTGTTTCTTCCATTTATCTGTTGTGCATAGATTGAACATGTGCCAGGTTATTGTAAGACCTTTTATTTTAGCCTCAATAATTAACTCTGGGAAGCCTGGAATTAGCTTTCAGGCAGCATGTGGGACCCTTAATCTCTTCTGTTACTCCATAGTAAAAAAGATGAAAAAATACAGAGAAGCAGAATTACAAATAGAATCAGAAACTAGAAATATAAATTAAAATATCCTATGTCTCAGGAGGATTTTCTGTGAGTAAAAGTAAAGACAGATCCTTGAGACTGAATAGCAGGGGCAGGCAGGAGAAAGGTAAGTTTTCTACCCATCTGTACTCTATCCCTACAATTTAAGGAAGCTGGGTCTTTGCCAACTAGAAACTTGGCAGCTGCCCTCTGTGGTGCTGCAGCAGCTATCTGCAGCACCCAAGACTCCTTTTCTCCCTCTCATCTCTCTTATCATTACCTCACTGCTTCCCTTGGTGACCACAGTTCTGTAAAGGCAGAGGCAGGAGTGGGCTAGTTATGGTGCCTTTTCAGATGACCAGGGAATGGTAGTAGGAAGGGGCAGAGAGAAGACACTTAGGGGGAGTGGTATGTATTTTTTTAGGCCTTGCTGCAAATAAACACACACATGAAGTTTTTGTTTGTTTGTTGTATTTTTCCAAAGTTAGAAGTGGGGAGACAGTCAGAAAGACTCCCGCATGCGCCCAACTGGGATCCACCTGGCATGCGTTGCTCAGTTGTGGCCGGAGCCATTCTAGTGCCTGAGGTCGAGGCCATGGGGCCATCCTCAGTGCCCGGGCCAACTGTGCTCCAATGGAGCCTTGGCTGCAGGAGGGGAAGAGAGAGACAGAGAGGAAGGAGAGTGGGAAGGGTGAAGAAGCAGATAGGCGCTTCTCCTGTGTGCCCTGGCTGGGAATCGAACCTAGGACTTCCACACGCCAGGCTGATGCTCTACTGCTAAGCCAACTGGCCAGGGGCTGAAGGTTTTTTTTTTGTTTGTTTGTTTTTTGTTTTTTGCATTTTTCCAAAGCTGGAAACGGGGAGGCAGTCAGACAGACCCCCGCATACGCCCAACCGGGGTCCACCTGGCACGCCCACCAGGGGGCGATACTCTGCCCATCCGGGGCGTTGCTCTGCCGCAATCAGAGCCATTCTAGTGCCTGAGGCAGAGGCCACAGAGCCATCCCCAGCGCCCGGGCAAACTTTTGCTCCAATGGAGCCTTGGCTGCGGGAGGGAAAGAGAGAGACAGAGAGGAAGGAGAGGGGGAGGGGTGGAGAAGCAGATGGGCGCTTCTCCTGTGTGCCCTGGCCAGGAATCGAACCCAGGACTCCTGCACGCTAGGCCGACGCTCTGGCACTGAGCTAACCGGCCAGGGCCTGTTTGTTTTTTTTACAGAGACAGAGAGAGGGATAGACAGGGACAGACAGACAGGAATGGAGAGACGAGAAGCAACAATCATTAGTTTTTCGTTGCGCATTGCGATACCTCAGTTGTTCATTGATTGCTTTCTCATATGTGCCTTGACTGTGGGCCTTCAGCAGACTGAGTAACCCCTTGCTCGAGCCAGCGACCTTGGGTCCAAGCTGGTGAGCTTTTGCTCAAGCCAGATGAGCCCGCGTTCAAGCTGGCAACCTCGGGGTCTTGAACTTGGGTCCTCGGCATCCGACGCTCTATCCACTGTGCCACCGCCTAGTTAGGCCGAAGTTTTTTGTTTTTTTTTGTTGTTTTTTTTTACAGAGGCAGAGATAGACAGGGACAGACAGACAGGAACTGAGAGAGATGAGAAGCATCAATCATTAGTTTTTTGTTGCGCGTTGCGACTTCTTAGTTGTTCATTGATTGCTTTCTCATATGTGCCTTGACCGCAGGCCTTCAGCAGACTGAGTAACCCCTTGCTGGAGCCAGCAACCTTGGGTCCAAGCTGGTGAGCTTTTTGCTCAAACCAGATGAGCACTCGCTCAAGCTGGCGACCTCGGGGTCTCGAACCTGGGTCCTTCCGCATCCCAGTCCGATGCTCTATCCACTGCGCCACCACCTGGTCAGGCTGAAGTTTTTTAATTATGGAAAATTTTATATATTTATAAGAGTAAAGAGAACAGTTTAATGAATTCCTTATACCAATCACCAACTTAAACAACGCTTGGTTTGGCCCTACTTTGACTGGGGAAGACATTTCTAAGTGTCCAGAATTAAATAACCGAGTACATATATCATCATGTGATGAGACAGTGGGATCAGGAGAGTCTTCTCTGAGTCATAGTAAATTGGGATTCTTAAGCTCGAGTCAAGCCATGATAGACTGAATTGATTATCAGATTCTTTGCTCTGGAGAGAGAGTGTATAATTTTAATGGGATCCCAACAAGATCCTTAATCTCCAAAATAGATGAGAACCATCATATTATCTAACGGCTCAACACCAGAAATTTGATTAAGAGTTCTGTGAATCTATCTTTTTTCCAACTTAAAGACTCAAAGTTGCCTCACCAGGCGGTGGTACAGTGGATGGAGCATTAGACTGGGATGCAGAGGACACAGATTTGAAACCCCAAGGTCACCGGCTTGAATGCAGGCTCATCTGGTTTGAGCAAGGCTCACCAGCTTGAGCCCATGGTCCCTGGCTTGAGCAAGAGGTCACTTGGTCTGCTGTAGCCCCGCCCCCCTAAGGCACATATGAGAAAGCAATCAATGAACAACTAGGGTGCCGCAATGAAGAATTGATGCTTCTCATCTCTCTCTCTTCCTTTCTGTCCTTATCTATTCCTCTCTCTGACTCACTCTCTGTCTCTGTCAAAACAACAACAACAAAAACTCAAAAGCTAAAGTCAAATAATACCCAGGTGGACAGTAAGGGGAGAGGTCAACAAGTATTTACCCAATTTTCTCTTAGCAGATACCATACCTAGATAATTTTTTCACTGTTCAAAATGGACAGTATTTTTTTTAAGCCATCATGGGTTTAGTAAGAAATTCTGAAAAACTCAAGAAGAAAATCTTGTACTTAGGACACAGAGGAAAATGATAGTTGGAAAAAATCGAGAAAGGAAAGAAGATAATATTAGATAGTATTTGCTTTCTTGAAATTATTTAATGAATCTGAAATAGTACCTAAAAGACAGCAGATTGACACAGAAGGGGAACCAACTGAATATCAGCAAAGATTATAGTAATAGCTAAATGTTTATTGAGTATCAGATACTGTATTAAAACCTTCATGAATTAGTTGATTAGGTCTGATTATTCCCAAGAAAGTTAAAGTAAGTAGGTTAAATCACTTCCCCCAAATTATACAACTATTAAGAGATGGGGCTCAGATTTGAATCCTAGTAGAGTGCCTATTACAGGGCTTTGAGCTTAGGGCATAGAAAGATGATTACAAAGGATCTCGAGTCAATTTTTGTACTTTCCTGTATTTTAAAAAGATAATCAGTGCTGAAAATTAAATCATTGATGTAGAAAAGAAATTAAAGTTCTTCCAAAATGCAGCAATGGAAAAGGATAAAAAAGATAAAAATTGTAGATACAGAGAATAAAGACTCAGTATGTAGAGAAATAGTATTCCTGAATAAAGGAGAATAATAAATAAATAGAAGAGAAACAGTAATCAAAGGCAAAATGGAAGGGAGCATCCTAGGGGTTAAGAAAGATACAGTTACAGTTTAAAGGATTTCACAGATATATGGAGAATACTAGATATATCAGGTTGAGGAATTTGAAAGTTCAAAGATATAAGCATGTAGGCAAGGGGTAAATAGGAGAGTGCTACAAAAAGCTATAAATAAAACTAATCACAGGCCTTGGTCAGTTGGCTCAATGGATAGAGCATTGGCCCAGCATGCGGAAGTCCCAGGTTCAATCTTTGGTTAGGGCACACATGGGAAGCGATCATCTGCTTCTCTTCCCCTCCCTCTCCCACTTCTCTAACTCTTCCCCTCTAGTTGCCAGTGGCTCCACTGGTTTGAGCATCAATCCCGGGCACTGAGGCTAGCTCAGCTTGTCTGAGTGTTGACCTCAGGTGCTGAGAATAGCTCGGTTAATTCAAGCATCAGCCCCAGACGGGTTGCTGGGTGGACCCTTGTTGGTGGGCATGCAGAAGTCTGTCTCATTCTCTTCCCTCATCTCACTTAAAAAAGAAAAAAAAACTAATCACAGATTTTCTGTTTACTACTAAATAGCAATGACACTGGAACAATATTTATAGTATTATTAGGAAAAAGAAAATGTCTAAAGTTATTAGCAAAAAACCCTCAGAAAATAAAGGAGGTAATATTAAAGAGCAGCAAGAAATATAGTGGCAGAGTATAAGCCTACCTTATCAGTAATTAGAATAAAGATGACTATGTTAACATATGAACTTAAAAGACAAGAGACTCAGGTTGGGTAGAAACCAACATCCTTGGCCCTGGCCGGTTGGCTCAGCGGCAGAGCGTCGGCCTGGCGTGCAGGAGTCCCGGGTTCGATTCCCGGCCAGGGCACACAGGAGAAGCGCCCATCTGCTTCTCCACCCCTCCCCCTCTCCTTCTTCTCTGTCTCTCTCTTCCCCTCCCACAACCGAGGCTTTATTGGAGCAAAGATGGCCCGGGCGCTGGGGATGGCTCTGTGGCCTCTGCCTCAGGCGCTAGAATGGCTCTGGATGCAACAGAGCGATGCCCCAGAGGGGCAGAACATCGCCCCCGGTGGGCATGCCAGGTGGATCCCGGTCGGGCGCATGCGGGAGTCTGACTATCTCCCCGTTTCCAGCTTCAGAAAAATGAAAAAAAAAAAAAAAATAGAAACCAACATCCAAGACTCACACACTTCCTGATTTTGAAGCTACAATAAAGCAACAGCAATCAAGGCAGTATAGTACAGTAGTCGCCCTTATGTGGTTTTGCTTTCTTTTTTTTTTTTTCCCATTTTTTTTTTTTTTTTCCTGAAGCTGGAAACAGGGAGAGACAGTCAGACTCCCGCATGCGCCCGACCAGGATCCACCCGGCACGCCCACCAGGGGCGATGCTCTGCCCATCCTGGGCGTCGCCATGTTGCGACCAGAGCCACTCTAGCGCCTGAGGCAGAGGCCACAGAGCCATGCCCAGTGCCCGGGCCATCTTTGCTCCAATGGAGCCTTGGCTGCGGGAGGGGAAGAGAGAGACAGAGAGGAAAGCGCAGTGGAGGGGTGGAGAAGCAAATGGGCGCTTCTCCTGTGTGCCCTGGCCGGGAATCGAACCCGGGTCCTCCACACGCTAGGCCGATGCTCTACCGCTGAGCCAACTGGCTAGGGCTCTGGTTTTGCTTTCTGAGGTTTCAGTGACACATGGTCAACTGTGGTCCAAAAATATTAAATGGAAAATTTCAGAAATAAACAATTAAATTTTAAATTACATGCTTTCTAAGTTGCGTAATGAAATCTTACACCATACAATCCAGGACATGAATCATGCCTTTGTTCAGTATATCCACGCTTTGTATGCTACCCACCACTTAGTCATGTAGTAGCTGTCTGTGTTAACAGATTTACTGTTAAGGTATCACAGCGCTTGTGTTCAAGTAGCCCTTATAGTAGCCTAACAGTGTGTCACAGTGCCTGTGTCATTCACCTCACTTCCTCTCATCACATAGGCAGTGTATCATCTCACATCATCATAAGAAGGGTGAGTACAGTACATTAAGCTATTTTGAGAGAGAGAAGTCACATTCACATAACTTTTACTACAGTATATTCTATTTTATTATTATCGTTAACTTCTTATTGTGCCTAATAGTATGTATAGGGTTCTGTACCATCCACTGGGGATCTTGGAATGTATCCCCCACAGATAAGGAAGGGGGCTAGTATATAAGTGAAAGAATGGATATATAGTGTAGAGAAGAGAGCTCAGATGTAGACCTACACAAATATAGGTAATTGGTCTTTGACAAAGGAAGAGTGGCAGTTGAGTGAAGAAAGGAGTCTTTTCAACAAATGAGTCTGCAAGGAACAATTAAATTAAAGTCCACATACAAAAATGGACACAGCCCTTACACTTCAAAATGTAGCATAGATATAAATGTAAAAATCACAAAACTTCTAGAAGAAAAAAACGAGAAAATCTAGGTGACCTTGGCTTTGGCTAAGTATCTTGAGATATAACAACAAAACACATTATCTGATAAAGGATTGCGAAATTAGCCAATCGCAAAGTTAAAGAGCAGTATTCAAAAGGCTGGCCTTATGTCTGATAGCAGTTGCAAGTTCAAGGGTCTCTAAAACCACCTGTAGGTTGGACTGTAGAATTCATTGAAAGCTGTTTATACTTGTTGCAGGAAAGCAACCCAGTGAAGGATTGACACTCAGATAACTATGAGGAAAAGAGAACTTATTAAAGTCAGCAGAGCACGCGGGGCCTGTGGCTCCAAAGACACGTGCTTCCGGAAATTAGATTTCTTACATCTTATATACCCTTTACAGAACACAGGTTCTCATACATGGATCTCGTGATTCCTTGTCTACAGGTACATACGTCAGTCACGCGATTTCAGGATGGGATGGGGCTTACATGATGTCAGAGGATAAGCGTTTGTAAATCGCCTATTAGGAGAAAGAAAGGGGAGAGGAAAGGGCTACTCAAATCTCCCTTCCCCCTCCCGCATTCCTGGCTGTTTACCTTCTTCCTCACAGGTGTGGGGAAGGGAGGGGTCCGAGTCTCCTTCCTCCTTCCTTTCAAAACCTTCTAATACAAAAACCTCTCCATTTACAACATAACAGCCCTTCATGAGCAGGAATGCGATAGGCCATCTTGAGCTGGTGTAAATCACACACAAGTATAAAAATCATATTTACAAAATCTCTCTGAACACTTGGCCTAAATAATAAAATGCCTTTTAAACCTCTTAGTAAAAGGGGGTGTTTCTTATCTCATACTCACAGTATTTACTACAGTGGAAAGATACAGATTTAAATAAATCAGTTAAGTAAAAAGGTGCATAGGGCAGAGTCCAGAAAAGTATCAAATGTGGATCTTCCAGTTGTCCTTTTCTCATGAAGTCAGGTACAGCTTTACTTTGCCAGTATTGATGTTTGACATCATGCACACAGTATTGCCAGCCAGAGAAGCTTGCGTGAGCTTTGGTGTCCAGAGTCTTTATTGGGGTTCAGTCATGTAAACCTGACTACTCATGTGGCTGGTTTAAGTCTTCGGTCCCTCTGGAGGTCGAGCTGATACTACATGGCACAAATGCCCCCCACTTAAATCACGTTGGTGTGACTCAAAGATTCTACCCTAAATCACACTGTTACTATCTGGCTGGCCCAATGCCCTCAGTTAAAGACATTTTTATCAGACATGACACTTACAAGGTTTTTTATTTTAATTTTATTTTTTTAATTTATTAGTTTTAGAGACAGAGGAAGAGAGAGAGAAACACTGATTTGTTCCAATTATTTATGCATTCATTGGTTGATTTTTGTGTGTACCCTGATTGTGACATTCCAGTGTTTTAGAGATTAATTTCCAGAAGCTAAGGGCAAAAGCCGGACCTCTCTTTGGGTAAAATTAAATTAGTGCACAACCTAAATTTGTATCTAAAATATAAAAACTCAAAAAGTGGGCAAAAGACTTGAACACACACCTCACCAAAGAGTGTATACAGAAGGCAAACAAGTGTGAAAGATGAAAAGATATGAAAGATAAGACTATCATTTGTCATTAGGGAACTATAAATGAAAACAATAATGAAATGGCATTAACACCTGTTAGAATGGCTAAAATCTCAAAAGCTGACAGTACCCAATTGCTGACTAGTATGCAGAGCAAGAGACTTGTTAATTGTTGGTGGGAATGCAAAATGGTGCAGGCACTTTGAAGACAGTTTGGTAATTCCTTATAAAGCTAAACATTTTGGCTCCCATTTCTCTTTATATATTTATTTATGTGATTAATCTCCCATATATAACCAATTCCCCATCTCTGCCACCCCACTAACTGAACATTCATCTCACAGTACTTCAACTCCAATTTACAGAGAATGTCTCTTCTTAAACAGTCATGGAACATTTACAGAAGGTAACCATAATAGAAAACAAAAACATTTCGATATAGTCTGTGAAGCAGAAATTTGATAGATCCTTGTATCTGGCCACATTGTAATAAAATTTGAAATTCCAAGAAGAAAAGAAAATTAAACGAAATCAAGAAAAAGAAAAAAGCCTGACCTGCGGTGGCGCAGTGGGATAAAGCGACGACCTGGAACACTGAGGTTGCCGGTTCGAAACCTTGGGCTTGCCTGGTCAAGGCACATATGGGAGTTGATGCTTCCAGCTCCTCCCCCCCTTCTCTCTCTCTCTGTCTCTCCCTCTCCTCTCTAAAATGAATAAATAAAAAAAATTTTAAAAAAAATGAAATATGAGGAATGTTAGAGTTTTTTATATAGAAATTTAAAAATGATCAGATTATCATATAGCAGTTATGTTGAATTTGAAAATACAGCTGAAAATTAGATTATGAGAGGGGAAATATTTCAAGATTGATTTTTTTTTTTTTTTACAGAGACAGAGTAAGAGAGGGATAGACAGGGACAGACTGACAGGAACGGAGAGATAAGAAGCATCAATCATTAGTTTTTTGTTGTGCGTTGCAACACCTTAATTGTTCATTGATTGCTTTCTCATACATACCTTGACCGCGGGCCTTCAACAAACTGAGCAACCCCTTGCTTGAGCCAGCAACCTTGGACTCAAGCTGGTGAGCTTTGCTCAAACCAGATGAGCCCTCGCTCAAGCTGGCGACCTCAGGGTCTCGAACCTGGGTCTTGTGCATCCCAGTCCGATGCTCTATCCACTGCGCCACCGCCCAGACAGGCTGATTTTTTTTAAATAGGAAAATTTGGAAGTCTAATATGTTGGAAGAAATATCAATAGAGAATGTCTGGAAAATAACTTTAAAACAGACTACTGCTGACAGTTTTATGGGCAAGTTTTTTCCTGTTTCTATGAATAGATAAACCAGGCAATAAAACATGCAGAGTGTAAAACTAAAGGTTTACCAGTACACGAAACAAAACTGATTTAGCTATATAATAAAAATTAACAATACAGAAAGTTATAAACCAGCCATATACTATAGAAGCAAAAATTTTTAAATAAAATTAACATATTATGAGAATTATATACCTTGAACCAAGCAAAATGTATCTGAAAGTAAAGATGGTTGATTTAATATTAAGAAATTACCAACAATATGTTTATATCAGTAGATCAAAGAACTATATTTTTGTATAGGATACTTTTCATGCTGTATTTAAAAACTTTTTGATAACCTTACAAATTAGGAATTAAAAGATACTTTTACATATATTTTTTAAAACCTATCAAGTTATTAGCATATACCTTATTTATTTACTTATTTATTTTTAGCAAATACCATATTTAATACTTTCCCATTAGAAGCAGACATTCCCAGCCTGGCCTGTGGTGGTGCAGTAGATAGGGTGGGGACCCGGAACACGGAGGTCACCTGTTCAAAACTCAAAGTCGCTGGCTTGAGATGGGCTGCTGGCTCAACTTGAGTGCAAGGTCGCCAGTCTGATCCCTGTTCAAGGTATATACGAGGAGCTATCAATGCACAACTAAGTGGATCAACGAATTGATGCTTCTCTCTCTCCCCTCCTGTCTCTTTCTCTGTCAAAAAGAGAAACAGACATTCCCATTGAAAGCAGGAACAAGATAAGGAGGTCCACTGGCACCACAATTATTTATTTAGTTTTCTGTTGTTGTTTTTGTTTGTTTGTTTGTTTGTTTTTTTAGAAAATGAATTCAGTTTTTATTCTTTTTTTTTCTTTTTTTTTTTTTGTATTTTTCTGAAGCTGGAAACGGGGAGAGACAGTCAGACAGACTCCCGCATGCGCCCGACCAGGATCCACCCGGCACACCCACCAGGGGCGACGCTCTGCCCACCAGGGGGCGATGCTCTGCCCCTCCGGGACGTTGCTCTGCCGCAACCAGAGCCACTCTAGCGCTTGGGGCAGAGGCCAAGGAGCCATCCCCAGTGCCCAGGCCATCTTTGCTCCAATGGAGCCTCGGCTGCGGGAGGGGAAGAGAGAGACAGAGAGGAAGGAGGGGGGGTGGAGAAGCAAATGGGCGCTTCTCCTATGTGCCCTGGCCGGGAATCGAACCCGGGTCCCCCGCACGCCAGGCCGACGCTCTACCGCTGAGCCAACCGGCCAGGGCCTGTTGTTTTTTTAATGTTAGATTTATTGAGGTATAATTTACATGCAGTAAGTTTGTTTGCTCTTTTTGGCCTGGCCGAATGCTGAGTTGGTTAGAGTGTCGTCCCAGTAAGCAATGGTTGCAGGTTCCATCTCTGTCAGGGCACAACAGATCCATGTTTTTATTTTGCTCTCTCACTCTCCCTTCCTCTCTCTAAAATCAACAAATTAAAAAAAAAATTTTTTTAAATAAAGTTTACTCTTTTTGTTTTTATTTTAAATTGATATTTAGAGAAAGAGGAAGGGAGAGAGACAGAGAGCGAGCTAGAGAGAAACATCCATTTGTTGTTCCACTTATTCATTCCATAATTGGTTGATTCTTGTATGTGCCCTGACCGGGGATCAAACCCACAACTTCATGTGTCAGGACAGTGTTCCAAACAACTGAACTACCCAGCCAGGGTCTTTGTAGTTGTTTTTTGTACATTGTATATTTTGGACCCTGCTGCCATGTTAAACTTATTAAAATTAAAACATTAAAAACTAATATTTGCAAGGAGCTGATTCTTTGAAAAGATCAACAAAATTGACAAATCCTTGGCAAGACTCACTAAGGGAAAAAGAGAAAAAGACTCATATAAACAAAATCCAAAATGAAAGAGAAATCATCACAGATAGCATAGATATACAGAGAATTATTGTAGAATACTATGAAAAACTATATGCCATCAAATTTAACAATCTAGAAGAAATGGATAAATTCCTAGAACAATGCAACCTTCCTAGATTGGGTCACAAAGAAGTAGATAGCCTGAACAGACGCATAAGCAGGGAGGAAGTAGAAATAGCTATCAAAAACCTCCCAAAAAATAAAAGTCCAAGACTGGATGGTTATACTAGTGAATTCTATCAAACATTCAAAGAAGACTTGGTTCCTATTCTACTCAAAGTCTTCCAAAAAATTGAATGAGAAGCAATACTTCCAAACACATTTTATGAGGCCAACATAACCCTCATACCAAAACCTGGCAAGGACAACACACAAAAAAAGAAAACTGCAGACCAGTATCTCTAATGAATACAGATGCTAAAATTTTAAACAAAATACTAGCAAATCGAATACATTAAAAAAATAATTCATCATGATCAAGTGGGATTCATCCCGGAATCACAAGGATGGTTCAACATATGTAAAACAGTTAACGTAATACACCATATCAACAAAACAAAGAACAAAAACCATATGATCCTATTAATAGATGCAGAAAAGGTATTCAATAAGATATATCATTTTAGCCTGACCTGTGGTGGCGCAGTGGATAAAGCGTCGACCTGGAAATACTGAGGTCGCTGGTTCAAAACCCTGGGCTTGCCTGGTCAAGGCACATATGGGAGTTGATGCTTCCAGCTCCCCACCTTCTCTCTGTCTCTCTTTCCTCTCTGTCTCTCTCTCTCCCTTTCTCTCTCCTCTCTAAAATGAATAAATAAAATTAAAAAAATAATATTCAAATAACTTATAAAAAAAAGATATATCATTTTATGTTTAAAACACTCAACAAAATGGATATAGAAGGAAAATATCAACATAATAAAGGCCATTTATGACAAACCATCAGCTAACATCATATTAAATGGCAAAAAAAACTGAAAACTTTTCCTCTAAAATCAGGAACAAGACAAGACTGCCCACTCTCTCCACTCTTATTCAATGTAGTGCTGGAAGTTCTAGCCAGAGCAGTCAGACAAGAGAAAGAAAGAAAAGGCATTCATATTGGGAAAGAAGAAGGCAAAGGTTTCACTTTTTGCAGATGATATGATCCTGTACATTGAAAACCCCAAAGACTCCACAAAAAGACTATTAGAAACAATAAACCAATACAGTAAGGTCACAGGATACAAAATTAATATACAGAAGTCTATTGCTTTCTTATATGCCAACAATGAAACTTCAGAAAATGAACTAAAAAAAATAATCCCTTTCACGGTTGCAACAACAAAAGTAAAATACCTAGAAATAAACATAACAGAATATAAAGGACCTATATAATGAAAACTACAAAGCATTGTTAAGGGAAATTGAAAAAGATACAATGAAATGGAAAAGTATTCCTTGAATACTTTTAAGAATAAATATAGTTTAAATGACCATATTACCCAAAGCAATATACAAATTTAATACAATTCCCATCAAAATTCCAGTGTCATTTTTTAAAGAAATGGAACAAAAAAATCATCAGGTTTATATGGAACTATAAAAAACTCCAAATAGCCAAAGTAATCTATAGAGTAATATATAGAGTAAGGAAGCAAAATATTCTCCCTTACGGTATTTCAAAAAAGGTAAAACTTGAAGCTTTGGCATTTCATAGACCCACAGTGTTTCTGCAGAGGAAGGGGGAGGTGATCTGTGCCTAGTGGAGGCAGCTTTGTTACTCAGCACTACTTAACTGAGAATGAGCTTTTAATGAGGCACATTAAAAGCTAAGGCTCTGCTGGACCCGTGGTGGTGCAGTGGCTAAAGCATTGATCTGGATGGAATGCTGAGGTTGCTGGTTCAAAACCCCGGGCTTGCCTGGTTGAGGCACATATGCAAGTTGATGCTTCCTGCTCCTCCCGCCCCCCCTAAAATGAATAAAGTCTTAAAAAATATTTTAAAAAAGGAAAAAGAAAATTCTAAGAGAACAAACAAAAAAACCAACAACAAAAAAACTGAGCCATAGTAGGTTTGGCGAGGTTTCATATACCCAAAGAGAATGTCAGGACACAATAGCTGCTTACAAGCTAAGCATCAGCCCCAGCCCAGTCAGACTGATTCCCCTCAAGAAGCACAGATAATTCAGGCCAAGAATAGAAGAAAAACAGCCCTGGTTGTCAAAAAATGAAAAAAGGAGATCGCCAAGAATCATCATCCATATGAAATTAGAAATTGTTGGCTACCTGTATTATCCGGGGGGATCAGTCTTTGTATTATTGGAACACACTGTAAAGAAATAGGAACAAGGGACTTCTCCAGATTTATAAATGACGATTTAAAAACCTTTTAAAAATTTTATATATTATTTTTATTTATTTATTTATTTTAGAAAGGGGGGAGGGAGGGAGGGAGGGAGGGAGGGAGGGAAGGGGGGAGAAGGGGGGAGAAGCAGGAAACATCAACTCCCATATGTGCCTTGACCAGGCAAGCCAGTTGTTTGCAACTGGTGACCTCAGCATTCCAGGTCAATGGTTTATCTACTGCACCACTACAGGTCAGGCAGATTTAAAAATATTTTTATTAATCCTTCACCTTTGCCTGTTTAAAGCTGGGGATATTCAAAGGATGACCCAGTATGTGCATGACAAACATTTTGAAGTTCTGCATTCTGACTTGGAACTACAGATTAGCTCAGTCCTTCTAGACTGGCTTTTAGAAGTATGTGAAGTATACACACTTCATAGGGAAACATTTTATCTTGCACAAGACTTTTTTGATAGATTTATGTTAACACAAAAGGTTATAATTAAAAATATGCTTTAGCTCATTGGAATTACCTCATTATTCATTGCTTCCAAACTTTAGAATATCTGTGCTCCTGAGTTCCAAATTTGTTATGTCACTGATGGTCCTTGCAGTGAAGAGGATATCTTAAGGATGGAACTCAGAGGCTTCAGAATGGGAACTTTGTCATGTAACAGTCATCTCCTGGCTAAATCTCTGCTCCTAAAGTTCTACCTCAGTATTCTGAAGAAAAGTTTCTTCAGATAGCTCAGCTTTCAGATCTGTGTATTCTAGCCATTGAGTCATTCGAGTTCCAGTAGAGAACACTAGCTTCTACCTTGTGCCATTTTCTTCTATTGAAGTCATTTAAAAAGCCTCAGTTTTGGAATTGGACAGCATTTCTGAATGTGTAGATTGAATGGTGACTTTTACTTTTGTCAGTGTAGTGAAAAGTACTAGTCCAGGAAGCTGAAGATTTTGTTTTGCCATTAATTTGAGAGAGAGAAAGAGAGAGAGAAGCATCAACTTCTTGTTTCACTTAGGTATTCCATTTAGTTGGGCACTCTCTGGTCGCTCCTCACCCACGACTCGACGTGTTAGGACCATAGTCTATCCACTGAACCACACCTGTCCAGGGCCGAAGCTGAAGATTTTAAAGATTTCTATGGAACACAGACACAATATTCAGGTACATACAAGTTATTTGGCTATGCTGGAGGAACTAAATTACATAAACACCTTCAGGAAGGGGGACAGTTGTCACAAGTATTTAATGGAAGCATTATGACACCACTAAGGAGCACTGAAAAACCACCAGGAAATACTAAAGAAGTTAACTAAGTAAACAGTCATTCACGGAGTATTGAGTAGAATTTCATAAAAATTTAACTACTAAAGCTTTATAGGAAAATAGTGCTATATCTGTCCTAGCCCATTCAGTAATTTCACTGCTATTCTTTAATTTAAAAAAAAGAAAACACTTAAAATCGGCACTAAGGAAGCTGTTTAAAGAAACAGCAGGACTTGTTTATAAAAATGAATTCATTCCCAAGGTGACTGGATAGAAGCCAGCTACAATTTACCGTATTTCCCCATGTATAAGACACCCCTTTCAAAAAATTTGGGGTCTGAAAACTGGGTACATCTTACACAGTGGTTGTAGATGTTTTTACTTGCATTTCCTGCTTGAGAAGTTGTATGAATTTTATGATGAATAAAACTTAGTTCAATAACTTTATGTAATTATTTTTTTTTCAAATTTCAGGCCCCAAAATTAAGGTGCATCTTATACATGGGAGCATCTTATACATGGGGAAATACGGTATAACATAAAAAAATTTTGACCCAGTGTTACTATGTTTACCTTGATAAATGAGGAACTTTATCAATAAATTTTAGAGTAGATAAGTGATACTTTAAAAGGCATATTAGCCTGACCAGGCAGTAGCACAATGGATAGAGCATTGGACTGGGGTGTGGAGGACCCAGGTTTGAGACCCGGAGGTGGGGCTCATCGGCTTTGAGCAAAGCTCACCAGTTTGATCCTAAGTCAAGCAAGGGG
Source organism: Saccopteryx leptura (assembly GCF_036850995.1). NCBI lineage: Eukaryota > Metazoa > Chordata > Mammalia > Chiroptera > Emballonuridae > Saccopteryx > Saccopteryx leptura. The sequence goes on along the minus strand of NC_089512.1, from coordinate 45,628,351 downwards.
TTACTCGGTCTTCTGTAGCCACCTGATCAAAGCACATATGAGAAAGCAATCAATGAACAACTAAGGAGCCCCAACGAAGAATTGATGTTTCTCATCTCTCTCCCTTCCTGTCTGTCCCTCTCTCAGACTCTGTCTCTGCCACACAAAAAAATAAAAAAATAAAAGGTATATTAAATGATGTAGTACTTTGAATCTATTTTTTAGATGCTCACAATTCATGTACTCTTGCAATTGATTTTTTTTTAATTTTTTATTTATTCATTTTAGAGAGGAGAGGGAGAGACAGAGAGAGAGAAGGGGGGAGGAGCTGGAAGCATCAACTCCCATATGTGCCTTGACCAGGCAAGCCCAGGGTTTTGAACCGGCGACCTCAGCATTTCCAGGTCGACGCTTTAGCCACTGTGCCACCACAGGTCAGGCTGCAATTGATTCTTGAAAATAAAATTTAAACCTGTTTACAAAGAAAAAGGCTCACAGAACTTCTCGCAGGCTGTTGGAGACTTTGTAAGGTCTGGAAGATCTGCACTAGTAGATGGAGGAAATATTAAGTGACATTTAAATATTATCACTAAGATATACTAGAAAAAGCAATTGTTTTATTATGTACTAACAAACATAAAAGACAACTCAGTAAATGAAAGTCATTTTATATTCCTGGAAGGGAAAAGTAAGTATTTTAAAATTGAAAGTTCTTTTCAAAGCAAATAAAAATTATGTAATGCCATTTCAGTCAAATCTTATTTGAATTTTTACAAACTAGTAATGTTGGCCCTGGCGGGTTGGCTCAGTGGTAGAGCATCAACTCAGCGTGTGGAAGTCTCGGGTTCGATTCCCAGCCAGGGCACACAGGAGAAGCGCGCATCTGCTTCTACACCCTTCCTCTCTTCTTTCTCTCTTATCTTTCTTTTCCCCTCCTACAGCCAAGGCTCCATTGAAGCAAAGTTGGCTTGGGTGCTGAGGATGGCTCTGGTTGCAACAGAGCAATGCCCTGGATGGGCAGAACATTGTCCCCTAGTGGATATGCTGGGTGGATCCTGGTCGGGCGCATGCAGGCGTCTGTCTCTCTGCCTCCCCGCTTCACGTCAGAAAAATACAAAAAATAAGTAAAATAAAATGAAAACTGGTAATGTCTTCCACCATCCAGATCTTGGTTTCTAATACTATTCTCTTATAAAGGGATCCAAGGCTTCTTGGAAAAATAGCTAATCTATAGGATCATTTGGAGTATTTTTATTTTATTTTATTCTTTTTTTTTTTTTAGAGGAGAGAGAGAGGGAGAGAGAGAGACAGAGAGAGAGAAGGGGGTAGGAGCTGGAAGCATCAACTCCCATATGTGCCTTGACCAGGCAAGCCCAGGGTTTTGAACCAACAACCTCAGCATTTCCAGGTCGACGTTTATCCACTGCGCCACCACAGGTCAGGCCTGGAGTATTTTATAGTACCAGAAAATACAGAAATATTAAAACAAGCAAAGTGATGGAATATGTGAAAACAATGCAAGAGCCAACCTGAAAAAGCTTCCAATGGCCAAAACTGGAACAATTTGAGCAACAAAATAAATAATGATATTGGATTTTAACCTAAAGTATAAAATAAATGCAGATCAATACATACTTACGTAAATGATCTTTCTTTTTTTTTTTAACTAGGGAGAGAAATGAGAAGCATCAACTTATAATTGTGGCACTTAGTTGCTCACTGATTGCCTCTCATATGTGACTTGATGGAGTGGTTCCAGCTGAGCCAGTGACCCCTGGCTCAAGCCAGCAACCTTGGGCTCCAGCCAGCGACTTGTGGGCTTAAACCAGTGAACGTGGGGTAATATCAATGATTCCATGCTCAAGCCAGTGACCCCGCACTAAAGCTGGTGAGCCTGTGCTCAAGCCAGCAACCTTAAGGTTTTGAACCTGAGCCCTCAGCATCTTAGTTCAATACTTTATCCACTGCACCACTATGGTCAGGCTTATGTAAATAATTGACTGAATAAATATGTGGGGGAAAGAGTCTCCCATATAGAATCACAAATAACACGGGAATAAAATTTTTGTTGCATCCACAAAAACACTTGTTCTTATCTAACTCGAGTGTGCTGATCTTAAATCTGACATTAGTTTTTCTCTGTAAGCTACAGTTTTTTTGCAATTCAAGATTTTAGGTTTTCATCTTAATGTAACATTTTCAACATTTAGTCTAACATAATTAAGTAGAATGTCTTCTTGGGCATCATCTTTGTGAAAATATAATAATTTATATAATGCAGTAAATATACTAATACACTAAAAGATATGATTGCATCAATTTGTCTACAATTTCAAAATAGAACATATTAATTATTTTTATTTATTTATTTATTTATTTTATTTATTCATTTTAGAGAGGAGAGAGAGAGAGAATGGAGAGACAGAGAGAGAGAGAGAAGGGGGGGGAGGAGCTGGAAGCATCAACTCCCATATGTGCCTTGACCAGGCAAGCCCAGGGTTTTGAACCGGCGACCTCAGCATTTCCAGGTCGACGCTTTATCCACTGCGCCACCACAGGTCAGGCAATAGAACATATTAAAACACTTATTTTAATCATAAAACTCCAGCAGTAGTCTGCCATCATATTTCTGTCCCATCGCCCCTGATAACACTCTTCCATCATCTTCCGATCTTGATGAAAGCGTTCTCCCTGCTCATCACTAACAGCTCCAAGATTTTCAGGAAACTTATCAAGGTGACTGTTCAGGAAGTGAATCTTAACGCTCATGTTACATCCAATGTCGCAGAAAGCCAACAGCATCCTTCGAACCAGAGTTCATAGTTTTCTGCTTTTTTGTTGCCAAGGAAGTTCTTTGTAACTGCCACAAAAGACTGCCATGCTGCTTTCTCCTCGTTATTCATCTTCCTGGCAAATTCTTCATCACGTATGAGGGTTCAAATTTGAGGTCCATCTAATATACTTGCTTTTATCTTCTCGAAAGACAAGGCAGGAAAAGCAGAAATATGTTGAAAGCATTCATTTTCTCTATTCAAAGCCTGAACAAACTGCTTCATTAAGCCAAGTTTGATGTGAAGTGGGGGAAAAATGATCCTGTCTCGATTAACTACAGGTTCATTCACAATATTTTGCATTCCTACTTCCAGAGCTTCATGTTTCGGCCACTCCTTCTGTGTCCAGTGTTTCTCCTGAGCTCGGCTGTCCCACAAACACAGAAAGCAAGGATACTTCGTGAAACCTCTCTTTTGTCCTAGCAGGAAATTTACCATTTTAGGATCCACACAAATGATCCAGTTATGCTCCTCATACTTCAGAAAGTCGAGGACAGTTTTTATGTTATTATAATCTTCTTGCAGATGAATTGAATAACCAATTGGAACTGCTGCATAAACATTACCGTTGTGTAGGAGAACACATTTCAGACTCCGTTTAGAGCTGTCAAGAAATAGCTGCCATTCTGTTGGACTGTAAGTGGTAACACCTAGCTGGCTAAGAGGACTACTGATATCATGACAGTAAACAAAGTGTTTGTTTTCAGAGAAAGAAGTCCACAAAAATTTGTTCACGCTTCCTGAAATGGGATACTTTAGCTGACCGGTGAAGTACATTCTTTTCTCGAAGTCTGGAGGCTAATATCTCAGCTGCTTTCTTTGATAGGCCTAAATCTCTTACTAAGTCATTCAATTCGAGTTGACTAAACTGCTGATGGGTTAGTGACTGCTTGGCATCAGAAAAAGACCCTTCAAATTCTACAACCATTTCCTCATGCATCTTATCAAAGTACACTTGATCACCGTGTTCACTTTCTTTGTCCTTAGAAGAAATAAAACCATTGAAAACTGGAACTGGGAGTGTCTCAGAGTGTGGGATAGGTCATATTGCTGAAGGAATATTAGGATATGCAATCATATGCCGTTTTTTCTTGCCAATGCCCTTTGTATGGATCAGACAGAAATAACAGTCACTGCTGTGGGCCTTATGTTCACACCAAACCATGGAAATACCAAAAGGCATTCCTTTGCGTTTTCCTTTTGGCCAGTCACGAAGCATTTCCTCTCAATTATGATACACAATATGAGGAGCCCAATTCTTGTCTTGATCGCCAAGGGGAACTTTAAAATAGGCAATATATGCACGTGTCACAAATGATGAAATATTGCACCTTTGACGTTGAAGTGTGTAACAGCCACATATATAACAGAAGGTGTCAGGACTATTCTTACATTTATGCCTACTCGAAGAAGCTATGATTCAATCTTAAAACAAGAGGGTGTTTTTATCAGATAATAATTTTTTACCTTTAAAAACAACTACAATTATGTAAAAATGATGTTTGTAAAACATTAATTGCCTTGTGGTTATGTTCTATCCAAGAGTCACTGCCCTTTAACTCCAATTTAAAAACCAATGCATGCCAATAACTGTAACAAAAAGAAATTAAAATTGCATAAAAACTAGAGCATGCACCAAAAAAACGGATTTCAGATTTGGAATGAGCAATGCAGAAATATATAGAAACAGTTCTAAAACCTCATGCAACAGAAAATGAAAAAAAAGTTGTTCCCCAGTGTGATTTATGTAGATACACCTACCCGGGGGGTAAAGCTTAAATCCTCTAATCCCCCCTTGAATGTGCACTGCAGTAGTGTTGTGCTTCAGTTTGTGGAGACATGGGGTGGCTTTGGAGGAGTAACTTTATACAGTGGAGAAACCTAGAAAAACACCATGTTGGCCAGGTGAGCCTCAAGATTACTTATATCGTAAGTCATGTTGATTGTATGTGCCCATGATATGATGTAATGTCACCTTTCTCCCAAAAACCCATTATAATCTTAGTCTGACAATGAGAAAAAGAATGAGATAAACTCAGACTGTATAGCATTTTAGAAAATACTTGACCAGTACTCCTCAAGGTCATCAAAAACAAGACAGATCTCCCTGGCTGGGTAGCTTAGTTAGAGCATTGTTCTTGTATGCCAAGGTTGTAGGCACATATAAGAATCTACCAATGGAGGCCCTGGCCGGTTGGCTCAGCGGTAGAGCGTCGGCCTGGCGTGCGGGGGACCCGGGTTCGATTCCCGGCCAGGGCACATAGGAGAAGTGCCCATTTGCTTCTCCACCCCCACCCCCTCCTTCCTCTCTGTCTCTCTCTTCCCCTCCCGCAGCCAAGGCTCCATTGGAGCAAAGATGGCCCGGGCGCTGGGGAAGGCTCCTTGGCCTCTGCCCCAGGCGCTAGAGTGGCTCTGGTCGCAGCAGAGCGACACCCCGGAGGGGCAGAGCGACACCCCGGAGGGGCAGAGCATTGCCCCCTGGTGGGCAGAGCGTCGCCCCTGGTGGGCATGCCGGGTGGATCCCGGTCGGGCGCATGCGGGAGTCTGTCTGACTGTCTCTCCTCGTTTCCAGCTTCAGAATAAAAAAGAAAGAAAAAAAAAAAAGAATCTACCAATGGAAAAGAAAAAAATAAAAAGAATCAACCAATAAATGCATAAATAAGTGGAACAATGATGTTTCTTTCTTTCTCTCTCCTCCCTTCCTCTCAAATCATATTTTTAAAAAAGAAATATTAAACAAAAAAATAGAGAGATCTGAGAAAACTGTCACAGATCAGAGGAGGCTTCATACAGTAAACATGGTAACAAAATGTAATATAAATAAATAAATTAAATGATGGCATGCAAGAAAAAACAGCATAGCAGAATGGGAAATTCACAAAAGAAGAAATGTAAATAGATAATAAAAATTTTAATATGTTCAATTTCATCAGTAATCAAAATCAAATTTAAATGACAAAAGCCCATGTCACATTAGCAAAGTGATTTATTTGTTTATTTTTTTGTTAATACACATTTCCCATATGTGCTCTGACTGGGTATTGAGCCCACAACCTTGGTGTTTTGGGATGATGCTCTAACTGGCCGAGCTAACCGGCAAGGGCACTATATAGTAGGGGAGAGTATGGAAACTCAGAATGATACAGCCTCTCTGAAGGATAATTTGTTCAGTACATCTCAAAAGTCTTAAAAATATACATGCTCTGACCCAGCATTTTCTCTTCTATGGATTTACCATAATTAAAGAAAGATATGTGGAAAGATATTAGCAAAGAATGTTTACCATAACCTTCTTAGTAAGTGTGAAAATTTGGAAGCAATGTGATAAATAACTACTCTATATAATAGTTATTTTTTTAATTAATTGATTTTAGAGAGACAGAGAGAGGAGTGGGGAGAGATGAAGGGGAGTAGCATTCATTTGCTGTTCCACTTAGTTGTGCATTAATTGGTTGCTTCCCATATGTGCTCTGACTGGGTATTGAGCCCACAACCTTGGTGTTTTGGGATGATGCTCTAACTGGCCGAGCTAACCGGCAAGGGCACTATATAGTTATTTTTAGTGTAGCTGAGTATTTTTGACATTTGAACAACAAGGGTTTGTTATGTGGACTTTTTTTTCAATAAATTATTTTTTCTTCATGATTTTCTTAACATTTCTTCTAGCTTTATTGTAAGAATACAGTATATAATAAATATAACAAACAAAATGTGTTAATTGACTGTTTATGTTATTGATAAGACTTCCCTCTGATCAACAGTAGGATAGTAGTAATTAAGTTTTGGGGGAGGCAGAAGTTATACATGAATTTTCAACTGCATGGGGCTTGGTGCCTCTCACCTCTGCATGTTCAACGGTCAAATGTACATTGTGACACTAGCATGGTGGTTGTCTATAAATACTATAAACTAAGTAATTTATTAAATTTTAAAAAGTTACTAAACCAACACATATAGTATGATCTACCCCCCTTTTTTGAAAAAGAAAAATATGTAGCATGGAAAAAAATGATATGTGTATTGATATATTAATATTCTTGTTTGAATTGTAGATCATTTTTATTTTCTCCTATATGCTTTTATATATTTTAATTTAATTTAATTTTATTTTGTGGCAGGGAGAGACAGATAGGAAGGGAGAGAGATGAGAAGCATCAGCTCTTAGTTGTGTCATTTTAGTTGTTCGTTGATTGCTTCTCATACATTCTTAAGCCAAGCCAGTGACCCCTTGCTCAAGCTAGTGACCTTGGGCTTTAAGCCAGTAACCACGGGATCATTTCAATTATCCCACGCTCAAGCTAAATGAGCCTGTGCTCAAGCTGGTGACCTTGAAGGTTTGGAACCTGGGACCTCAGTATCCCAGTTTGATGCTCTATCCACTGCACCACCACTGGTCAGACTGTAAAAAGCTACTTAAAAACAACCTTTCCCTATATCAGATTAACGAAGACTTTCTTAAAATTGTGACCTGTGTTGGCAAAGGTGTGAGAACATGATGTCTTCATTTCATCTCCACTTCTTATTCTACTTCTATTATTATCTTCTTAGCTACTTATTTTTCATATCTACTTCTAGTGTTAGTGTGAGTCAGCACAGACACTCTGGGAAGCAAATTGGTAATGCATACTAAACCCCTTAAGATAGTTAATAGTCTTTGACCCAATAGAAACCTTTTTGGTAGGTTGTGATTAGAAAAGAGTAAGAAATTTGAGTGTAGAAATGTTTATTACATAATTATTTATAATGACAAAATATGGAGGCTGTATAAATATTCATTTTATGGAAATAAAAATATGACACATCCAGTGCAATGCATTATTATGCATTCATGATTGTGATTAGAAAATATTTATTGAGGCCTGATCATCTTTGTGTTCCATTTTAGTCTTCTGCTCAGAATGACACCTGATTGATTCTTTTTTTTTTTAAGCATTTTTTTATTATTTATTTAATCATTTTAGAGAGGAGAGAGAGAGAGAGAGTAGGGAGGAGCAGGAAGCATCAACTTCCATATGTGCCCCGACCAGGCAAGCCCAGGGCTTTGAACCAGCGACCTCAGCATTTCCAGGTCGACACTCCATCCACTGCGCCACCACAGGTCAGGCAATACCTGATTGATTCTTTCCCTATGTTCTTTGCTGTAGCCCCAGATAAGCAAATAAGAATATTTTGTATAAATAACCAAAATTAGTTACTTTTTTCTATAAGCATTTCATTATGTGTATTTTCATTTGACTTCCTCAGTTTCAATCTGTTTACTTTACTTTTAGTTATGGGTAATGTGAGCCTCTTCGCAGTTCTATTCTTCTGCTTGAAATTCTCTTTCCCCCACTTTATGGGGTGACACTTCCTCATCTTACAGGTTGCAGTTTAAATATCACTCTGCTCAGAAAGATCTTCCTGGACCTTATCTAAAACAGCATACATGTAATGCCTCTCTCAGCTTTCTAATGTCCACTAGGTTCTTTCATGGCAATGAACACAATTGATATTTTTGTATCTGTTTACTTGTGCATAGTGTTTCCTCAGTTAGACTCGGACTCCTTGAGGCTATGGATTATATCTTTTCCTTCACCAGTGCATTTTTCAGCCCCCTTCTAATGTCTGGCACATTGTCAACAGTTACTAAATATGTATAGATTGAATAAACATACTTTAGCAGCTTTGGCAACAGCTTCTTAAGACTATCATGTAACTTAACTAAAATATTTATAATTTAGGTTCTGGCTGTGTAGCGCTTTTGGTTAGTGTCATCCCTATACACCAACATTGCAGGTTCGATCCCCAGTCAGGGCACATAGAAGAATCAAGCAATGAATGCATAAATAAGTGGAACAACAAATCAGTGTTTTTCTTTTTTCTTTTTATTTATTTATTCATTTTAGAGAGGAGAGGGAGAGACAGAGAGAGAGAGACAGAGAGAGAGAAGGGGGGGGGAGCTGGAAGCATCAACTCCCATATGTGCCTTGACCAGGCAAGCCCAGGGTTTTGAACCGGCGACCTCAGCATTTCCAGGTCGACGCTTTATCCACTGCGCCACCACAGGTCAGGCCCAGTGTTTTTCTCTGTCTCTCCCTTCCTCTCTCTCTCTAAAATCAATCAATAAATTAAAATTTTATAATTTAAACTGTACCAAGTTTTATTAACACAATTTATCTTAGCCATGTTGGTCTTGATGTTTTTATATATTTTATATAGGAATTTAGAGGAAGGTGGTTAGGGTAGACTATAGGCATAGATGTAAGAAAGGTTCTTATAATAGAGTTGGAACTACTCTGGGATGCTGCACAGCGGGTAGACTTTGAAAAGGTAAACGGGAGGGGGAAAGACATTTTGGACTAGATAGGCTGCTCTTGTCTAGACCAGAAATGTTTAATGGAACTCTCTGCAGTGATAGAAATGTTTTGTATCTGCAGTGTTCAGTACAGTAGCTGGTAGCTACATGTAGCCCTTGAGGTTTAACGTGTGTCTAGTACAATTGGGAAATTACAATTTTAACTTTATCTAACTTAATTAATTTGAATTTAAATATCCACATGTGTCTAAGGCTACAACCATTTTGATACTGTAGCTCTAGACATTATGAGGTCATTGGAAGTTGTATTTCTTAACTCTTTTGTTTTGTTTTTAAATCAGAGAAGTGGTGTGTATTTTAGGAAAAAATCCTGGAAACAAGATTAGACATTGTACTTGAAAATGTATGTGTAGAAAATCAGCATAGCTAATTTCCATGCCCTCATAATATGGATCTGGTAGATAGTTACATTTAGCAGCAGTGGAGCAAATAAAGGCTATTATTGTGCTATTATAGTGTCATTTAGAATATAAATGTATTTGTAAAATGTAGTTAATATTTGGTTAGGTTTCCAAGAAACCTGGCCAACTCTGGTCCAAATAAATTAGCATATAAATTTAGGGGAGAGAATGCCTAACCCTCTTTGGTGTTTTCCAGATACTTAGTAGTTGTAAATAATATTTTACTTCAGTGGATTTTTCTATGTAAGGGAAATTATTTGAGAGGACTTACATAAGGTGCATTTTATTTTGCAATTGGGAAGACTCATAAATTTCCCCACACTGTGTCGCTCACTTGTGGGCAACAAGTATAAAGGAACACAGAAGGTAGAAGTTATGCTGCCTGCTGAGAAAGGTTTGGGAGATTGAAGGGCAGTGCAAATAAAGAATTGGGACTGGAGAAAAGGCACTGCCAAGGAAGGCAGACAGGGAGAAGGAAATATAATGTAGATTAGAGACAGGCTTAAGGTCAGATCTGTGGAGTAGAGAATAGGGAGCAGGTCAGTTTGCTGTCTCATTCAGTGCCTGGTGCTAAGTATTGGTAAAGAGAGGAGTGAATGATAGCTAGGGAAAAGAAGGCTTGCTCTTGCAGGGACAGTGGAATCCCACTTTGGTGCCACTTCATTTTGTCTGTACTTGACCTCATCCATCACATGTCTTCCTGACCTTGGGGTGCTGTTGAGTTTTTTGTTAGAACATATACTAAATGTATGGATATTTTATTTGAACTTGTTATCATTGTCCAGCTCTGGGGAATCGGGGTGGGGTGAGGTGGGATTGCTCTGCTGTTTAAAAGTAGGGTGCGTTGCCTGACCTGTGGTGGCGCAGTGGATAAAGTGTCAACCTGGAAATGCTGAGGTTGCTGGTTCAAAACCCTGGGCTTGCCTGGTCAAGGCACATATGGGAGTTGATGCTTCCAGCTCCCCCCCCCCCCCTTAAAAAAAAAATAAAAGTATGGTGCGTTTACCTGAATACTGGGAAGATTTAATTCCTTTTTTTTAAAGACTGTAACAGAGTAGGTGTGATCATATCTAGCCCCTGTCCTGGCCTCGAGTAACATGGTGAGCACTATTGGCTGACCTGATGGGTAGACGCCTGCACTCTTTTCTCTGTGTAGTTTTTGGAAGGCAATCAAGATGATTAGAAGCAGGATGGAGAGTTAAACATCTTTTTCAGTGCGGGCATGTAAATGCATGTAAACATGTAAGATTTTAATATACAAGAATGATTGGATGCTGTGTAATTTCCAAGTTTCTTTTTTTTTTGTATTTTTCTGAAGCTGGAAACGGGGAGAGACAGTCAGACAGACTCCCGCATGCGCCGGACCAGGATCCACCCGGCACGCCCACCAGGGGCAGACGCTCTGCCCACCAGGGGGCAATGCTCTGCCCCTCCGGGGCGTTGCTCTGTTGCGACCAGAGCCACTCTAGCGCCTGGGGCAGAGGCCAAGGAGCCATCCCCAGTGCCCGGGCCATCTTTGCTCCAATGGAGCCTCTGCTGCGGGAGGGGAAGAGAGAGACAGAGAGGAAGGAGAGGGGGAGGGGTGGAGAAACAGATGGGCGCTTCTCCTGTGTGCCCTGGCCGGGAATCGAACCCGGGACTTCCCCACGCCAGGCCGACGCTCTACCACTGAGCCAACCGGCCAGGGCCTCCAAGTTTCTTTTTTAATTCAAAACTCCTCTGAAATCTGATAGTCCATAAAAACTTAGTGTATGGAATATTAACCAATTCTTTTATTCAAATATTATAGTGATTTCACATCTGATAGTGAAAACAGATTTTTAGAAGCTGAAAAGATACAAGTCCATATAGGTTGTATTTTCAGTTTTAAAAATATATTTGCAGCCCAATTTAATTTGCACCTTTTACTGTATCATTTTTGACATACCTCTTTAGGCATATAAGCAGTGGTGAGATTCAGCCGGTTCGCACCAGTTCAGTAGAATCGATACCTAATTTTTTGTTGAGTTTGGTGAACCTGTGGTTAAATGGCACTTGTAATCAGGGTTCTCTCTAAGGTGGGTGCATGGAAATCACAAATTTACATTCCTTACTTTTTTTTTAAGAGTATTTTTTTAAACATTCTTTTTTTCTCCAAGACTTTATTTATTCATTTTAGAGAAGAGAAGAGGAGGGGGGGCAGGAAGCATCAATTCCCATATGTGCCTTGACCGGGCAAGCCAGGACTTGGAACCGGTGACCTCATCGTCCCAGGTTGATGCTGTTATCCACTTTGCCACCAAAGGTCAAGTCTCCTTACTCTTTGTTTTTGGTATTTTTCTGAAGTGAGAAGCGGGGAGGTAGAGAGACAGACTTGCACATGCACCCAACTGGGACCCACTGGCAAGCCCACCAAAGGCGATGCTCTGCCCATCTGGGGCACCATTCTGTTGTGGCCAGAGCCATTCTAGAGCCTGAGGAGGAGACCATGGAGCCATCCTCAGCACTGGGCCAACTTTGCTCCAATGGAGCCTTGGCTGCGGGAGGGGAAGAGAGAGAGAGAAAGAGGAAGGAGAGGAGGAGGGGTGGAGAGAAGCAGATGGGCGCGTCTCCTGTGTGCCCTGGCCAGGAATCGAACCTGGGACTTCCACATGCAGAGCTGAGGCTCTACACTGAACCAACCGGCCAGGGCCAGTTTTATTGTTTTTTTTGTCAGGGATTATTTAATATTTTTACTAATATTTTAAAACTCTTATAATCTAGTTTTGTGTACCTCTTTTATTGTTCTTATTTAAATATTAAATGCATGAAATAATAAACTACCTTTCAGTATATCTTTTTTATATTTAAAACAGTCATTAAAGCAGAGAATCGGTTGTTAAATTATTTGAATCCCACCACTGCATGTAAGTGTAATGTGGTACATAGTCTGCATAGATAAATTGGACTAAGAAAAGCCTCTCTTTGATCTATTTCATTCAATATATATTTATCTGAGTGTCTAACAAGCACTGTTTTAGACACTGGGGTCTACAACAGGCAACAAAGCACAGCTCTCCTGGAGCTGTTGTTACGGCATACTCTCAGAGGGGTAGAGCTCAGAGCAGGTGGTAACTGATCAATGAGCAAAGGTACCTTAGTCATATATATAGGAAAGTTGTACAGGGAACTGTGATATAAACTAGTAAACTCACTGAAGACAGGGATTTTTGTTTGGCTTTCATCTGTTGTGTTCGCTGCTCTATCTCCAGAGCCCCAAATAGTGCTTGGATTATAAATAGGCATTCAGTAAGTATATGTTGTTGATTAAAGAGTTTATTGTTTTAAATTTGTATAATCATAGATATGTACTTTAGTAAATAATGTTTATATTTAGCTAGTTGAAAATTTTTAATCTGTTACCTTATTTTTATGTTTTTGTTACCTCCTTTTTGTTTGTCCTTGTGCCAGATATCAGGGTGCAGGAAAACTTATTAATATAAATACTTAGTCATATGGTGGTCTAATATTGCAAAGGATAGATTTGGAAAGCTACTTAAGAAGTTATCTTTTATTTGGCTTCCTGCCTAGGAAAAACTGAGTGAAATGGTGAGGTATGTATTTTTAATTAATCATTAAAAAAACTAGGACAGCATAATTGGGTTCTCTTTTGAGAAAATGGAGAAAGGTACTTAACCCTAGATACAAAGATACTAACCTGAAAATTTTAGAACTTCTGTGTGGGAAAGTGGAAAAAAAAAGAGAGAGAGCCAGCTAAGCTGCTCTTTGTTGATATCAGAAATGGGCCTGTCATTCATTTTGGCATTGAAGCATAGCCTCCTATCTCAGGGGGCAGGACCAGTACTTTTTTTTCCTCCCTAAAGAGGTGGACAGTTATTACAGGTTGAAACGCCCTGACCAGTTTTTCAAGAGTTTCTCCTCTTTTTTTTCTCTGAAACTCATGGTCCTTTTGCTTTGCTTTCAAGATGCAGTAAGGTCTACTGCTTTGGAGCCAGCATATTCCCTGACATGTATAATTCGGATTATGCAGGTTTCACGAGTAAGTTTAATCTTATTTTTTTTATCTAGTTAAAATTCAAATGCTTTTTGGAAAAATGGAGTTAGGCATTTTATCTTTTTACCACTTTTATTTTAGATATATTTTAAGCAACCTTTACTTTTAAAAAAGCAAGATTTTACATTAAAAGATCCCTTTGTCTCAAAAGACCTGCACTTTTAGTTTCTTTTGAAGTGTCTTTCCTTGCATTAGGTAGCATTCCTATATCTTCTGAAAGACAGTTAACAGTTTTCTTGAGCATCTTTTTAGTTTTCCTGAGAAGTATTTTAAATTGAGCTTTCTGAGCTCGATTGCTTATGTCTGACACAGTCTCAAGTTTCCAGTGAATGGTAACAAAGACTGTAGAGTGTTGTTGGTACTGCAGTGAGAGGCATGCTTCTTTAGACCAGGTAAGAGAGATCATTTTGTTTCTTACTCTTGGGTGAGTTTCTACAAGCGCTTATTTTATATTCTTTCAACAGCGGCAGTATTAAGTGGATAAATAGCAAGGAGCACGCTGAATTCAAGACGTCCTTGCTTGTTGCAGACAGGAAAACTACAGAGTATGGGGGTTGGGGAGGGTGGGGGGGGAGGGGTAGAGTAAGCTTAGTTTATCACTTAGTGTTACTTATACAAATCAATTAAAATGTGAAAATTATTCCGGAGTTCAGTTTTTCTTCATTCAAGAACTAAGGAAGCAGTTGAGGAAATGCATCATTTTAAAGGTACTTCATGGTTATTACTTGTGAATGCAATTCAAATGATAGTTTTTACTTTCATTTTTTCCAGTAGTTTAAAATAAGCTTTGCCCTCAACTATACATTTTTTTCCATTTATGAAAACTTTAAAGTTGTCAACAGCAAAATATGCTTCCTCAGGATCCTTAGAATAAACCCGACACTTAAAAAAATATTTCAGCTTTTATAGCTGTTTTACTTTATTTTTTTCCTAGTACATTTTTCTTAAAAAGTATTTGTGCTTTGAAAATGTCAGCTGTATTCTAATGAAGCTTGGGCATTGTTTGCTCATAAAGGGGCCGGTGCATTCCACTGCTTTATGGTTTATTATGAGGCACAGTGTGAGAGTGTGGGTGGCTCCATTCGGTGTCTGCCTCTTGGGGTAGTGACTGCCATTATGTTAGTGTTGCATTGGCCAAGAAAATATAGCATGCAAGAAAGAGCCTATATGAATCTGGATACTGTGAAGAAAATATTAACCCTAAGCAATACTGAGTGAGCCTGGAATGTGTGACAACTTAAATTGAGTTGATCACTTCAAAAATACTCTTGAAGTCTGTGTTTTTAGTTACAATTTCTACCAGTCTCATCTCTTGGGTTTTGGGTTTTTTTTCTTTTTTAATGTATGTAACATTTACTCATTGTTTGAACTTTAATAAGGAAGTCAATGTTTCTGAATAAACTATGACATTTTAAGTTGATACAGTAAAATGTTAAATAATACATTTACTTAAAAAAACTTTTGAGCAACTTAGTATGGGTGGGGAGGGGGAGAGGGGGGGAGGAGAGAGAGGGGGAGAAAGAGAGAGAGAGGGAGGGAGGAGGAGCTCAGGCAAGACCCTTTCTTTCAGTTAGGAAAGCCCTGGTGAAGAAAAAAAGCAACAGATGTTTCTTCTGTTACAATTGAGGCTGTTTCATTCAAAATTCACAGTAGCTGAAATGGGGAAAGGAGGTCATAAATCTGACTTAATCAGTGAATAAATAAGTCATTTAAATTTATTCTTTTATATCCAGAATTTGAGAGTCAGTATAGGGAACACAATTCTGAGTAACATACCTTTTGATATTAAAAAAATTATGTGTAATTAATGGAAATGTGAAAAAGTTAATTTTAGTGCATAAAAGTGGCCATTAAGTCATATGGAATATTAGGACGAAAACTAAGCCATTATAAAATATGTAAGGAATACTGAGGTTGCAACTTTTTGTAATTTATTAAGGTTTAAAATGAAATTGCAGTATAAAACATCATTTGCATATAGTGATAGATCATTTTCTCTTCAGTGGGCAGCAGGAGACTTATTCCAGCAGATCTTTGAATAAGAAATGTGGGAGAAATATTTTGATGTATTTGAAATACTGTGTTCCATTTTGCTTTTAAAAAGATATAAGCTTAGATTTAGTTGTTAATGGAAAGAGGGGAAGAGGAGACTGTTTATATGCTCAAAAGAGTGGGAAGGAGGGGTTTGGAAGCCGTAGCATGCAACGAGAGCGGACAAAATTAAGAAAAAAAACTTTGAATTTGTGGAATTCATAATGAGTAAAGTAAAAACCTTTCTTTTTACTAGTAACACGAGAAATTCTGTGCTCTTTGAAAGTTTGTTGAATTAATGTACATTACAACTTGATGCAATTTCTTAAAAGTTAACTCTTGTAAAGCAGTATGCGGGATCTATCACATTAGGCACTAATTAAAAATCTGGCATAGCCAACACTGTAAAATTAGTAATAATATGTAATAGCCAAAAAATTAGAGATTTTTGAAGATTTTCAGATTATTGCTTTAATTAAAAAGATTCTAAATTGATCTAGGTACATTTTCCTTTTTAAAGGAGTAGCATTATTTAGCAGTCAAGGGGTTTTCAAACGTCTTAAGATAAATAAAATAATTTACATGGAGTTTAAAATGAATTTATAAACCATAGATTTGACTAAAGTAAGAACTTTTACAATTTTGACCAAGAAAAAATATATATATAATTTTGATGAAATAGACTGCTGGTGGCCCCCCATGGGACATTCGACTGTGGCAGCATTATAGAATGTAGTTATCAAAAATGTGTATCACTTATGATTATAAATGTAGGCACAAGTTAGTTAACAAGGAAAACAGCAACAGCCACAACAATGCAGAAATAATTGAGACTGTTGACCCTTCAAATTAAAAGCAATATACTGAAAGGAGACGTCTGAAGTGAGGTACCTGCGGTTCTTGCCTTATGTATGAACTCTAGCACAAAACTGTGGTCTGAGCCTGACCAGGCGGTGGCGCAGTGGATAGAGCGTCGGACTGGGATGCGGGAGGACCCGGGTTTGAGACCCGAGGTTGTCAACTTGAGCGCAGGCTCATCTGGTTAGAGCAAAAAAACCCCTCACCACCTTGGACCCAAGGTCGCTGGCTCGAGCAAGGGGTTACTCAGTCTGCTGTAGCCCCACGGTCAAGGCACATATGAGAAAGCATTCAATGAACAACTAAAGTGTCGCAATGTGCAACGAAAAACTAATGATTGATGCTTCTCATCTCTCCGTTCCTGTCTGTCTGTCCCTGTCTATCCCTCTCACTGACTCTCTCTCTGTCTCTGTAAATAAATAAATAAATAAAAAACAACAACTGTGGTCTGAGGAATCTGAGCCTTACCTATTCAAAATACCCAGAGAGTGACCCATCTCTCTGCCTTTCATATGTATAGTATGCAATTAGAAACAGTTTCTGGAGTGGAAGTCAGAAGGAAGAAACATGTATATCTAGGTGAGAGGAGGGGAGATAGGCATACTCCTGCATGTGCCCCACCAGGATCCACCCGGCAGCCTCATCTAAGGCTGATGTTCAAGTACAGAGCTATTTTTAGTGCCTGAGGCTGATACGCTGGAACAGAGCCACACTCGAATCAATCGAACCACTGGCTGTGGGAGGGGAAGAGGGAGAGAAGGGGGAGAGGGAGACGAAGAAAAACGATGGTTGCTTATCCTGTGTGCCCTGACTGGGAATTGAACCCAAGATGTCCACATGCCAGGCTGATGCTCTATCTACTGAGCCACCAACCAGAGCCTACATATATATTTTTTTATTTTGAGAATTTTTATAAGAGTTTGAGACAAACTGTCTAAAGCAAGATCTCAAATGCTTGGCTTATGCCTATGTGTTTTGAAAAGAAACTTTTATATTATTATTTAGGAGCAGGTAAAATAGTATGCGTATTGTGCTTTAAGTATATATTTGAGTATATTAACTCTATTGTGCAAATGGGTCCAGGAACCTAACATGTAATAGAATTATTTCTTTCTATCAAGTTTCAAGCAACCAATTTTCAAATGAAGCTTTTGGATCTTGACTATAAAGTTAGAGATCATCAGCAAGGGGGCTTTGTTTTTGGCATTTTGCTTGCTTGCGTTGTAAAATTTGGCAACTCTCTTGGCAATTTCTTTGACAGAAAAATGAAGACTGTTAACTGAGCACTTACTGTATGCCAAGTAGACCCAGTAGAACTTACAAAGGTTTGCAAAGTCTTTTAATGGATAAAATTTTAATGAAGATTTTGTTGATACTGATATCCAACTTTAAGATTTCTTGCTCTTCACAATATGACTTAAATGTAGCTTCAGGCCCTGGCCAGTTGGCTCCATGGTAGAGCGTCAGCCCAGCATTTGGATGTCCCAGGTTCGATTCCCCGTCAGGGCACACAGGAGAAGTGTCTATCTGTTTCTCCACTCCCTTACCCCCGCCCTGTTCCCCTACTGCATCCATGGCTCAATTGGAGTGAGTTGGCCCCCAGGCGCTGAGGATGGCTCCATGGCCTCTGCCTCATGCTCTAAGAAGAGCTCTGTTGCTGACCAATGGAGCAATGCCCCAGATGGGCAGAGCATCGCCCCCTAGTGGGCTTGCAGGTGGATCCTGGTCAGGGTGTATGCAGGAGTCTGTCTTTCTGCCTCCACTCCTCTCACTAAAATAATAATAATAAAAAAGTAGCTTCAGTAATAGCTGTCAAGTGGAACACCTTGAAATAAGAATATTGATAGCATTACAATTTTGAATGAGTTATATAATATGGAATACAGTGAGCCTCTTTTTTATTTGCTAAGGAATAGAAAGAATCTCTTTGAAACTAATGCATGGGTCTTTGGTTTTTCTGAGTTTGTGTCCTAAAGCTTTAAATTTATTTTAAGAATGGAACTTTTAAATTCTAGATCTGTCTGCAGTCATTGGCATCTTTTATAAATATCAGAAAAAAATATCTCTCTTGACAGTATATTTAAAGTGATTTCTTTGTTAACACTGTCTGGGGCAGGGTACCATTTCAGCGGGACTGTGGGCTTCTTCATAAGAATGGTTTCCAATTAAGAGCTCTTGGGTATTCTGATACTCATAAATTCTGATCATTATGGTTGCACCCAGCTGTCTTGATCTACTCTAGTCATTCAGTGGCTGTTGGTACAAGATAAAATGTGCTGCTCTCTGCTCGCTCTCTTTTTCTGAGCACACAGACACTGTCTATGTGCCATCTGGTGCATGTACTGGCTGTGGTGATGGTGCTAAAAGTAGTGGTTAAAAATAGGTTAAACATTGAAAAGAGATTTACGAAAAAACTGAAGAAACGAGGGTCAACCTTTTCTCTTTTTGAAATGAAAATAGAGATAAGTGTAGTAGAAGGATTCTACTTATATTTTATTACTTCCTTCACTTGAACAAAGAGCAAAACTTGAATCAGTCTTTCCCAGCCTTGTCTGATCATAAGAATTATCTGAGGCATTTGTTAATAATATGCGTTTCCACCTAGTTTCAGATTCTTTAGGTGTTAAGTGAAATTCAGGAATGTGTATTTTGAGTAAGAGCGACACTACTCTCTCTCACTCCTCACACTCTTTGCATTTTATAAGCAGGCACATTTGAGAAGAATTGCTGTGAAGGATTGGAAGAACCACGTTGTTTGAGGCCATATGATAAACTTTCAATAATTAGAAGATCTATTGTCCTAAAATTGGGAATTCTAATTGAGCAGGTGAAAGAGAAATGAGAAAATTAAAGAGTTAAAAGGTTTCCTTGGCCTTGGCTGGTTAGCTCAATAGATTAAGAGTGTCGTCCCAAAACAACAAGGTTGCAGGTTTGATGCCCAGTCAGGACACACACAGAAGCAACCAATGGCTACACAACTGAGTGCAACAACAGATGAATACTTCCCTTCCTCCCTCTCCCTTCTCTCTCCCTACCCTCTCTTCCATCTCCTTTCCTTCTTCTTTCCCTCTCTCTTCTCCCTTCCTCTCTTTGTCTCTCTCTAAAAAAAAAAAGAATCCAATCACTAGGTTAAAAAAAAAAATGTGCCTGACCAGGCGGTGGCGCAGTGGATAGAGCATCGGACTGGGATGCAGAGGACCCAGGTTTGAGACCCTGAGGTCCTCTGCTTGAGTGCGGACTCATCTGGTTTGAGCAAAGCTCACCAGCTTGGACCCAAGGTCGCTGGCTCGAGCAAGGGGTTACTCGGTCTGCTGAAGGCCCATGGTCAAGGCACATATGAGAAAGCAATCAATGACCAACTAAGGTGTCGCAAGGCGCAATGAAAAATAATGATTGATGCTTCTCATCTCTCTGTTCCTGTCTGTCCCTATCTATCCCTCTCTCTGACTCTCTCGCTGTCTCTGTAAAAAAAAAAAAAATTAAAAAAAAAAAAAAGTTACACCGTGGCTGGATAGCTGGTTGGTTGGAGTGTCATCTGGAAGTACAGAGGTTGTCGGTTCGATCCTTAGTCGGGCACATATAGGAACAGTTTGATATTCCTGTCTCTGTTTCTCCCCCCCCCCCCCCGCCTCTCTCTAATAAAACAAAACAAACAAAAAAAGGTTTCCTTGACTGAGCAAGGTAATAGAAAAAGGACAAAATGATATATTTTAACTAAATATAAAGAAGCCAGTGAAAAAGCAGTAGGATCAAATTTGTAGATGAGAAATATTTTTGGATGGACATTAAAATATATAAAAAGGGAAAAGTCTGACAAAAGGAACTCTTAGTCCTGGCCGGGTGGTTCAGCGGATAAGTATCGACCCGGCATGCCAATGGTCATGTTTCTACCACCCAGTCAGGGCATGTATAAGAAGCAGTCAATGGGGCCTGACCTGTGGTGGCGCAGTGGATAAAAGCATCGACCTGGAAATGCTGAGGTCGCTGGTTCGAAACCCTGGGCTTGCCTGGTCAAGGCACATATGGGAGTTGATGCTTCCAG
Organism: Saccopteryx leptura; assembly: GCF_036850995.1. Classification (NCBI taxonomy): domain Eukaryota; kingdom Metazoa; phylum Chordata; class Mammalia; order Chiroptera; family Emballonuridae; genus Saccopteryx; species Saccopteryx leptura. Next base: position 45,607,821 of record NC_089512.1, on the reverse strand, counting down.
CTCCTCCCCCCTTCTCTCTCTCTGTCTCTCTCTCCTCTCTTTCCCTCTCTGTCTCTCTCCTCTCTAAAAATGAATAAAAACAAACAAAAAAAGCAGTTAATGAGTACACAACTAAATGGAACTAAATGAAACAATGAGTTGATACTTCTCTGCTTCTCTCCCTGTCTTCCTTCCTCTCTCTTTCTCTCTCAAATCAATGGAAAAAAAATTTTTTTTAAAGAAGAAACATAGGATGGATAAAATGATTTCTGAGATCTTTGGAGGTTTGATGAACTAGATAAAAACAATTATAATAGTCCAGATACCAGAGCTTGAAATATGGAGTTCATTTAAGAAATGAAGAGGTACTGTTTAAATCCTGACATGTGGGAAGATGGAGAAAGAAGTTTTTTTCTCCATTCAAATTGAAGAATCCATGACATTTATGATTCTGAATACCAGATAAAGAAGGAGTTTGCTAATCGGTTTAAAACATGTTTTCCAAGTAAAAATGCTTATCAAAGCCAAAAGAACAGATTTGATCCTCCAGGGAAGGTATGTAGGAAAGACTGACGAAAAAGATTTATTGACCCATTTAGGAGTATGCCCTTAAGGCTATACTGCTATTTCTTGTTCTATTTGAAAGATCCTTTCTTTGGTTCATGGGAAAATTCTGGTTAGGTGGTCTATTGGGGGGAAATCCTAGAAGTCCTGTGTTCTGACAGCTGCAAAAACATTCAAGCTTTTGCTTCCATGACTATGATCTGTAGGAATGTGCATTTCAGATCTCCTGTCCTTATCTGTGTACTATAGGATTCTTGATTTCTGTTTTGGAACCAAATACAGAGGAGGAGGGTTCTAGAAGTCATTTTAACCATTGTACTTTGGAGATATTATGAACTTTTTTTTTTTTTAATTTTTTAAGTGAGAGGAGGGGAGGTAGAAAGACTCCCACATGCTCCCTTACTGGATCCACCCCACAACCCCAGTCTGGGGCCAATGTTCGAATCAGCTGAGCTATCCTCAGTACCAGGGGCCAACACTCAAACTAATCAAGCCACTGGCTGCACGAGGGGATGAGAGGTGAAGGGGAAGAGGGAGGTGAAGAGAAGCAGATGGTTGCTTCGCATGTGTGCTCTCACTGGGGATCAAACGTGGGACATCCACATGCTGGACTGATGCTCTATCCACTGAGCTGACCGGCCAGGGCCGGTATTATGAACTTTTATCTTCTGTTTCTCATTCTCTTATTTATAGTGATACTGTGATCACCCAAGGTAGAAGTTTAGCAATGGTGATAGCCTTTGGATTTACTCTTAGGACATTTGGTGAGTCTGATTGAAAAAAAATGCAATAAAATACAACACAACAGGGTAATAAAGAACAGATAGGTAACGCACATTATAGCTATAGTAGTAGCTAGCTATAAATAAACTTAAAACTGTAAAATTTGAGGAAGTCAGTAACTTCAAGGTTACATTTACTTGTAATCCTGACCTACACACTATACATGGATATGCTATTTTACTTACAGGTTTGGTATTTCCAGTTAGATATACTATCTTTTCATATTAATTATGAGTTATTAATGTTTTAATATGTGTTTTCATTTATGAAGATAGTGCTGTTGATTTATTGGGTCTGACTTATTATTCTTTCTTTTTTTATTTTTTACAGTCAGAGAGAGGGATAGACAGGGACAGACAGATAGGAATGGAGAGAGATGAGAAGCATCAATCATCAAGTTTTTCACTGCAACACCTTAGTTGTTCATTGATTGCTTTCTCATATGTGCCTTGACTGTGGGCCTTCAGCAGACTGAGTAACCCCTTGCTCGAACCAGTGACCTTAGGTCCAAGCTGGTGAGCTTTACTCAAACCAGATGAGCCCGCGCTTAAGCTGGCGACCTCGGGGTCTCAAACCTGGGTGTTCTGCATCCCAGTCCAATGTTCTATCCACTGTGCTACCACCTGGTCAGGCTGACTTATTTTTCTAAATAAAGATGATAGATAGTCCCTGAGCCATCCATATCCTTTCTCCCTGGTCCACTGTCTTCAATGACATATGCTTTCTAGATGGCTGACTGAAGGTTATAGAATCTTTCCTCATTGCAAAGTGAACTGGCCTATTCCAGAATCAACCTGTGACTTGATCTTATTAGTAATATATTTGAAAGTAATCGATAGTCCTTTTTAACAAGTATTAATAAGTACTTTAAAGGGTAATATGGGAAAAAATGTTTGACACTTTGTGACTTTTGTGACGGCTTATTCTCTGGTGGAAATGTTAATCACTAATGAAATAAAGCATCTTATAATGTCACATAAATAGCAAATCAGTGGAGCAAAATAGAAAGGCAGTAAATTGACCCAAATAAATAAAACGATTGAGATAGCACATCATATCAGCATGGGGAGGGGAGTAGATTATTCATTAAAAAATAGCCATCTGGGGAAAAAATCAGAACTTGCACTTCTCACATCAAATAATTTCAGATGGATCAAGGATGTAAAATTTAAAATGAAGGCAGTCAAGTATTATAAAAAAACATAGAGGATATTTTATATCATCTTAGCATATAACTAATGAAAATTAATTTCCAGGAGCATATGCAACTGGAAATACAAAACCTAGGAGATGAGTAAAAAAAGCATAGCATGTTCATGTACAATGTACACTTCAGGGTGGAGAGAAAAGATAAGCTTTGTAATTACTCTGACTTCGTTTATATTTATGTTTAAATATACTTACAGACCTTTTTATGTACGATGTAAAAGTCATAAAAGGAAAGAACTATAAAAATGACTGTACTTTTTTCGGTGTGTGACAGAGACAGAGAGAGGGACAGATAGGGACAACCAGACAGGAAGGGAGAGAGATGAGAAGCATCAATTCTTCGTTGCGGCACCGTAGTTGAGTTGTTCATTGATTGCTTTATCATATGTGCCTTGACCAGGGGGCTACAGCAGAGCAAGTGATCCCTTGCTCAAGCCAGTGACCTTTGACTTCAAACCAGCGACCTTTGGGCTCAAGCTGGCGACCTCTGGGCTCAAGCTGGTGAGCCCACACTCAAGCCAGCAACCTCGGGGGTTTCGAACCCGGGTCCTCTGCACCCCAGTCTGATGCTTTATCCACAGGGTTACCACCTGGTCAGGCTACTTTTTTTTTTGCTTTTTTTTTTTTTTTTTTTAAGATTTTATTTAGTGTAGGTATAACACAGAATGTATTTATTCCTTCAATATTTAAAGAGGGGCTAACAGTAAAAAAAATCAGCAGCCAATAGGAAGAAGGGCTTAATTCTCAGGAAGGAAAATTTAAACAATGACCTTTAAACAAAACAAGTCAGCCTTATTCATACTAATAGAACCAAAATAGAATTAAAATCAGATACTATTTAAAAAATTTTTTTTACTGATTTTAAGTGAAAGAGAGAAAGGATGAGACAGAAATGAGCATTAACTCGTTCTACTTAGTTCCATTTATTTCTGCATGCATTGATTATTGACTTCTCCTACGTGCCCTGACCAGGGGTTGAACCCGAGGCTTCTGGCCTGCCAGGTTGACACTTGATCCACTGAACTACCAATCCAGGGCTAATTAGATACTATTATTAACCTAAAAATTGACAGAAGTAAAGTTTAATAACACACTGAGCTGGTAAAGATATGTAGAAATGGACACTTTCATATATTTTGAAGATTAAGTTGGTACAGCCAGTGTGTGTAAAGAGATGTATAGTCATTGCAGTATTATTTGTAATAATAAAAAATTTTACTATTACAAATGCTGGTAATACTTAGTTCATTCAATAAACTGCTATGGCCATAAAAAGAAATACTATGTAGCTAACAAAGTAAATATTGAGGCAAACTACATATACAGGTATGGAAAGCTATCTAAAATAAATACCTGTTATTAAGTGGGGAAAAAGCAAAACACAATCTGATACAGTATTCAACCATATATGTATGGAAAAAAAACATACATATATGTTTATATATTGCTCACAAAAATTAGGGGCTATTTAAAAATGAATATGAAGCTATAAAATATCCCCTAATTTTTGTGAGCAGCATATAGGCCTAGAATATTTCTGGAAGGCTTTAAATGAACTGACATCAGTAGCTGTCACTTGGGAAGGGAATGTCACATGGTAGTTGGGTTAGAGAGAAGACTTAGTTTTCACTGTATACTTGTCTCGTTAATTTATACCATAGGTTTTCATCATACATTCATTCATTCATTCATTCATTCACTTACCCAACAAATATTTGTTGAACTCCACTATGTCCCCAGTACTAGGTCAGGTGCTAGAGATAGTGAATGAGATAAAACCCGTATCCTTCAGCTTAACATTCTGAGAGTGGATGGACTATGGACAGGTAATAACTATATAAGCAAGTAAATATAAATATGCAGTATGTCAATAAGAGGTAAATACAGGCATACCTCATTTTATTGTGCTTTGCTTTATTGTCCTTCACAGATGTTGCATTTTTACAAATTGAAGGCAAGACTCTCCAACAGCAAAACAATTATGACTAACTTTATTCTGACCCTTGCTTTATTGCGGTGATTTGGAACTGCACCCTCAATATCTTTGAGGTATGCTTGAATTTGGGGGGGGAATTATAGTAATTTAGAAAGTGCTGACATAGGCTGGTCAGGCATCTCTGAAGCAGTGATGACTGAACAGAGACTTGAAGGAAGCTGGAGAATAAGGCACTTGTAGATATATGGGGGGAGAAAGTTACAAGCAGAAGAAACTAACATCAGAGGCCATGAAGCATAAATCTGCTTGGCATGTTTTGAGGAACAGCAAAGAAATCTCTGAGTGGAGTAGAATGAAGTAAGGGAAGATGGACAGGTAATGAGGTCAGAAATGAGTGGTACAGTAGACATAAAACTCTTTAAAGCAGCAGGAGCATTTATACTGACAGATGCAAAGCCAGCCAGAGTGGTTTGAAGATAATTGCTCCACATAGTAGTATGGCTGACTGCTGTGTGGGGGATAGAACAGTGCTCTTCACTGGTATAATGTGAGCCATGGACATAACATAAAAATTTCTAGTGGCCATATATAAAAAGGTAAAAGGAAGCAGGTAATTTAATTTTAACGATACTTTATTTAGCTCAGTATATCCAAAATACTGTCATTGAATATGTAATCGATATAAACAAATTATCAATGCAATATTGTACATGTATAGGGTATTTGTCTTCAAAAGCTGATGAGTACTTTACACTTAGAGGACATCTCAGTATAGATGCTAAACTTTTAACAGTTAAGGTGAAATGTAGTACTATCATAACAATAAAGCTGTATTTAATGGGGAAATATTTTATATTGCTTTAGTTTTTTAATTAAAATTCAGGTTCTCATTTATGTTAGGCACATTTCAAGTGCTTAATATCCACGTGTCTAGTGAGTACTGTATTGCACAGCATGGGGATTGAATTGGGGGGTGGATAATATAGAAGCAGGTTGATGAATCAGTAATTTAAGCAAGAGATGGTGACTTGGACCAGAGTGATACCAGTGGAGTGGGTGAAAAGTGGTTATAGTCACAATCTATTTTAAAGATAGAGCCAACAAGCCTGACCAGGAGGTGGCGCAGTGGATAGAGCGTTGGAATGGGATGCAGAAGACTTAGGTTTGAAACCCCGAGGTCGCCAGCTTGAGCACAGGCTCATCTGGTTTGAGCAAAGATCACCAGCTTGAGCCCAAGGTCTCTGGCTGGAGTAAGGGGTTACTCGGTCTGCTGTAGCTGCCCCAGCCTACGTCAAGGCACATCTGAGAAAGCAATCAATGAACAACTAAGGTGCCGCAATGAAGAATTGATGCTTCTCATCTCTCTCCTTTCCTGTCTGTCTGTCCCTATCTGTCCCTTTCCCTGACTCTCTCTGTCTCTATAATAAATAAATAAATAAACGAATGAATGAATAAATAAATGAATGAGTGAATAAATAAATAAATAGAAAGATAGAGCCAGTGTCATCTATTACTGGATTGAATTTAAGGTATAAAAGGAAGGGAGGGGTCAGCAGTTATCTTTTTCTTGTTTTTTGTTGTTTTTGTCTAAACAGTTGAAGCATGGAGTTGACATTTACTGAGATGAAAAACTAGACAGGAGAAGAAGGCTTCTGGGTAGGATGGGAATCAATCAGGAGTTAGATTTGGAGTATTAAGTTTGAGATATTTATGAAACATTGAGGTAGTTATTTAAATGGAGATGTGAGAAATGACAGCTGGATATGTGAATCTGAACTTTAGGAGAGGGGTTTAATCTGGAGAAATACCCGTGAGAGCCATCAATTACCTACCTAGTGAGGAGGAACTGACGGAGAAGAGTGGGGGGGCCAAACCAAGGTGCTTCTGAATGGTTTTAGAGAGAGCAGGAGCCAGCAATCGAGATTGAGAAGAGGAAACTGGTGAGTTAGGAGTACCAGTAGAAAATGGTGGTTTGGATGCCACGTGAAGAATGTCTCAAAGGAAGGTGTGATTTTTTTTAAAAATTTTTTATTTTTATTTTATTTTATTTTTTTGTATTTTTTCCGAAGTTGGAAACGGGGAGGCAGTCAGACAGACTCCCGCATGCACCCGACCAGATCCACCCGGCACGCCCACCAGGGGGCGATGCTCTGCCCATCTGGGGCGTTGCTCTGTTGCAACCAGAGCCATTCTAGTGCCTGAGGCAGAGGCCACAGAGCCATCCTCAGCGCCCGGGCCAACTTTGCTCCAATGGAGCCTTGGCTGCGGGAGGGGAAGAGAGAGACAGAGAAGAAGGAGAGGGGTAGGGGTAGAGAAGCAGATGGGCACTTCTCCTGTGTGCCCTGGCCGGGAATCGAACCTGGGACTCCTGCACGCCAGGCTGACGCTCTACCACTGAGCCAACCGGCCAGGGCGATTTTTTTTTTTAATGTCAGATATGGCTGTTAGGTTAATTGAAAGCTAAGAGTTGACCACTGGATTTAACAACATGAAGATAATCATGACAGGACTTCAGGGAAGTTGTGGGGGAGAAGTGGGAATGGGTTAAAGAAAAAAGTAGAGAAGTGGAGGTGGCAAATGTTGACAAATTTTGTGAATTTTTCTGTAGAGTGCAACAGAAATGAGTTGGGAACAAGAGAGCATTGTTGTTTTTTTAATTTTTTAAAAATTTATTTTAGAGAGAAAAGAGTTGGGGGTGGAGAGATTGATTTGTTCTTCTACTTATTTACGCATTCATTGGTTGATTCTTTTTTTTTTTTGAACAGAGATAGAGAGAGTCAGAGAGAGGGATAGATAGGGACAGACAGGAACAGAGAGAGATGAGAAGCATCAATCATCAGTTTTTTGTTGCGACACCTTAGTTGTTCATTGATTGCTTTCTCGTATGTGCCTTGACTGCGTGCCTTCAGCAGACTGAGTAACCCCTTGCTCAAGCCAGCGACCTTGGGTCCAAGCTGGTGGGCTTTTTGCTCAAGTCAGATGAGCCCATGCTCAAGCTGGCGACCTCGGGGTCTCGAACCTTCCACATCCCAGTTCGACGCTCTATCCACTGCACCACCGCCTGCTCATGCTCACTGGTTGATCCTTGTATGTACCCTACCAGGGATTGAACCTGCAACCTTGGTGTATTGGGACAATGCTTTAACCAACTTAGCTACCCATCCAGGGCCCCATTGTTTGTTTTTTAGATGAAAGAAATAACGCATGTTTAAGTGCTGATAGAATGATCTAGCAGTGAGGGAAAGATGGTGATAATTAAGGAGATTTAAAAGAGACAGTAACTGAAGGGAAGTCATTTAGATAAAAATATATGAACTACTTGTTTTAAAAAGTAAAAAATTTAAAAATAGCCCCAATTGAGGTAACAGAAGAGGAAAAGCAAGAGAGTTGTATAATCTGTAATTAACCTCTTACTAATAAATATAAAATTGCATGGACCACTTTTTTGCATCATTTTTTTATATTAAGGTATAATCTACATGTAGCAGAATTACATTTGACAAATACATATACCACCACCATCTAGATCATTTTGAAACTTATTTAAGGCTGCAGCTTAGTTTGTCCTGTGAAGTTGGGCCCTGTACATATGGGATATATACCATTACTGTCTTGAAATATTAGTAAAACCATAAAATTGGCATATTCTTTCCTTCAGTGAGTTACTACTGATTTGTTTTTTCTAGGAAGATGTGGTACAGGCTTGGGTTAAGAAGGTTTTACCAAAAGCTAATTCAGGAAAACTTAAAAAAAAAATTCTTTTTTACTAGAAAGTCAGTGTTGTGAAAAAATAATTTACACTGGCATTATGGAGACAACCACAATTATTTGACTGAAGTTTTTTCATTTTAATTAGACATATTGAAGGTGATTAGCAGGAACTAGAACCCCCAAAGGAATGAGTGAAACAAAGGTTTTGTGTGTAGACAATTCTAATGGAAAACAGAAAGTTCCATTCACTGAAAAAATGGAAATAAAGAGCAAAATTTTGTGCCTGTGCCATAATTTGGCGTAAAGTTTTACCTCTTTTTTTTAACCACTTCCCTAGGTGATTGATCTTATTTAGTTGATTCAGGGAATTGCCAGAACCAAAATCCAGGTACAAATTTAATTTTTTTTTGTTTTAATCCATCAAGTACCAAGAATTGGTCTCTGGGCAGTATTGAGCCTTTGTTGTCAGGAAGCAGGAATTAAGGCCAAGCACTTAGAAAAAACTGTGTGTACTTGGTCTGGTTTACTTCTCTTAACCTGGCTGAAATTTCGGGAGACTGGGTATTTGTAACCTATTTAAATATGTCCTTTTGAGTAAAAAAAGAAAAAAAGGTATATTTTTGCTGCTGAACCTAGTTTACCCTATGAAAATAAATTGTCTAAATATATACATGGCTTTTATTTCTGAATATTACAGCTATTGAAATTCTAGTGGAACCCCTTTAATTGCTTCTAAAACATTTTATTTTTATTAATTAAATGCAGATACCTTATTTATAGACCTTCATATTTCATCAGCTGTAGCTGGTTCTGTCTTTCATTCTCTCATTTTTCTTGAGAATGGCAATAGCTTTTTAAATTCTAAAACAAGTGCATGCATGTTCATAAAATGTTATTTTCAATAATTAAAAAAGTATTAAAACAAAGTAAAACATTTCTTTACAGCATTTACCAGAGCTAACCTCTATTAAATTTGTTATCTTGCCCAACATTTTACACATGTATAAACTTATGTATTTATGTAGTGTTTTGTTTTTTAATTTTTAAATTTTATTCAGAAAACCAACTTTAACAGGGTGGCATTTATCAGTAAGAGTACATAGGTTACAGGTGAACATTTCTATAGCATTTGAACTGTTGATTATGTTGTATACCATCACCCAAAGTCAAATAACTTTCCGTCACCTTATATATTTGTCACTCTTTACACCAGGGGTCTCAAACTCGCGGCCCGCGGGCCACATGCGGCCCGCCGAACAATTTTGTGCGGCCCACAGACTAATCCACGAAGTTCAAATAATTTGGATAAAATTAAGTAAGCCTAGGGGCCTACTTGTATTTTTCATTTCTCTAGCATCCTAGCTAGATATTAGCTTAGTTAACAGCAGTTGTGATGCGAACTACAGTTTCTGGTCGTTTTGTGACACTGAGTAAACTGCATGTACGATTGTGCTTGTTGTACTGATTTTTTTTTGTTTTCAACTGCAGTGAGAAAAGTGTTGCGTAACAGTTGCCTTTTGTAGACCTAGTGCGGCCCGCCGAATGGCTGTGATCTTGCTCTGCGGCCCACATGCTGAGTTGAGTTTGAGACCCCTGTAAGCCTTCATTGATTGAGTCTTGTATGAACCCTGACTGGGGATTGAACCCACAACCTTGATGTATGGGGAGGACACTGTAACCAACTGAGCTACTTAGCCAGGGCTAGGTCAGTTTTTAAATCCATCTGGCCTGACCTGTGGTGGCGCAGTGGATAAAGCTTCGACCTGGAACGCTGAGGTCGCTGGTTCAAAACCCTGGGCTTGCCTGGTCAAGGCACATATGGGAGTTGATGCTTCCTGCTCCTCCCTTCTCTCTCTCTCTCTCTCTCTCTCTCTCTCTTTCTTTCTCTCTCTCCTCTAAAATGAATAAATAAATAAAGTTTAAAAAAAAAAAATCCATCTGTGAGCCAGTGTTTTTCAGGGCTGTGTCCTTCCTCACATGGATTTGTGGTATGTTCTTCTGCCTGGGACTGAGTTTGTGGCATGTGTCTAACAATTACTTAGCTATTCCTCCCCTAGAATCAGAGATTATTATGCTCCAGTTTGGTGGATTCTTACACTAGTGAATAACCATAGTTAGGGAGTTTTGGTAAAAACCTTAATCTTTAGCAACTAATATGTTATTTTAAGAAGTTAGTTGCACAGTTATACAGTAAGGAAACTTTATTTCATAATACTGATTGTTCAGTCATGTTTTAAAAACACTAAACAAAGGACCTGGTATTTAAATTTATTTCAGACATAGTGTAAATTATGATACCTGTTAAAAAGTAAGAAAAGATACAGTGTAAGCTACTTTACAGAAAGTATGGCATCCAGATTAAGAAAAAATAGCTCCAATCTATGCTAATCAGTTTTTATAGCTTTGTGTGCCGATTTTATACCAGGGACTAAACCAGGTGTTCAGATACAAAGCTAAGAGACATAGCCTACTTTTAGAATAGCTACTGGTAAATGATAATAGGTTTTATGTAAAGTCAGAAGAAGGGCATCCAGGACAGAGACCCCAGAAGCCAGGGACAGCTTTAAGGAGGAGGCGACAATAGAGCACAGGCCAGAGAGGCAGGTGCATGGCTCTCATTAGCTAGGAGACCTCAGACAAACCATTTGACCTCTATCTCAGTTTCTTCATGTGTCAAATGAAGTCAGTAATAATGTATTTCATACTGTTGTCCTAAGTATTAATGAGATGATGTATATATGGGAAGACTCTAGAGCAGAGTCTGGCACGTGGTGATAACTCAGAAAATGGCATGAAATCCCGTTTTGAAATGTTGGGAGGTAGGACTTGTCCCAGCAGAGAGAGACTTCCCAACAGGGGTGGTAGAACTCGGCCTTCCTGGAACTGCAGAGTATTTCCTGATGGAAGTGTGAGGTGCTGTGGCTGGAGGACCTGTAGACGAGGCTGAGAGGGGAGGCAGGGCAGAGAGCTCCAAACGGGAGCTTTGTGTCGTGTTGAGGAATCTGAAAGGCATTGGAAGGCCTTAAGTTTAAGGGGCGCATCCAGTACAGTTAAAAGAATGGTTTGCTGTAGATGTGTGGAGGGGCTAGGAAAGCTATGGCTACCTGGTTAGAGCAGCAGTGCCTCGCCCTCCCTGGGTGCACACTGGAACCATTTGGAGAACTTTTAACAGTCTGGTGCTCCAGTTGACTCCATATTAATTATATCAGCAGCCCTGGGGGTAGGATACAGGCATTGGTCTTTATTATTGCTTCCCAGATAATTTCACTGCACAGCCACGGTTGTGAACCATGGTAACTGCAGTCAAACCAACTTTGATAAAGTTCCCAATTAAAGAAGTACCTGCGACCTAAAGAAACCAGGAAAAAGAGATAACAATTAGGATATGGGTGGTCATTTGGTTGAGGATGGGGTTGACTATTTCTGGATTGGGTCACTGGGTGGACATTGGTCAATGCTCAGTTGTATTCCAAGACTGAGAGTGTGAAAGAGAAGCAGATTTGGGTAGTAGGCTTTATTAAGTGAGCATGAGAAAGATAAAGAATGTGACTTTAAAATGTAGATATTGAGGGAAAATGATACATAACAAATGGACAGAGAGAAACTGAACGGAAGAGTTAATGGTATAGTTGAAAACTCAGGGGACAAAGTACAGTACATAATTGATGACTGAGATCCTTGAGGAGGCAGAAAGTGGATAGCAGACATGAAAAGGGTAATTTTTTTTTTTTGTATTTTTCTGAAGTTGGAAACAGGGAGGCAGTCAGACAGACTCCCACATGCACCCGACTGGGATCCACCCGGCATGCCCACCAGGGGGAGATGCTCTGCCCATCTGGGGCATTGCTCTGTTGCAACCAGAGCCATTCTAGTGCCTGAAGCAGAGGCCACAGAGCCATCCTTAGTGCCCGGGCCAACTTTGCTCCAGTGGAGCCTTGGCTGCGGGAGGGGAAGAGAGAGACGGAGAGGAAGGAGAGGGGTAGGGGTGGAGAAGCAGATGGGCGCTTCTCCTATGTGCCCTGGCTGGGAATCGAACCCAGGACTCCTGCACACCAGGCCGACGCTCTACCACTGAGCCAACTGGCCAGGGGGAAAAGGGTAATTTATATGAGAGTTTTCACTCAGAAATAAGTAAAAATATGTGAGGATGAAGTTCACAGTTTGAGGAAGAAGTATAATTTAGCCCAATGGTCTGATATCCTTACTGCAGGAGATCAGAGTATCTGCTGAGAATTAGGTAAGAGAAGGGGATTAAGGAGTATGGGCAAGTTTTGAGAACTAAAGAAGGGGGGTTCCCTGAGGAAGAAGACTCAGAAGGGAGGTGTCTTTGTTATCCTGCTCTTTTTTTTTTTTTTAATTCAGTGAGAGGAGGGGAGGCAGAGACAGACTCCCACATGCGCCCCATCGGCATCCACCCAGCAGGCCCACTAGGGGCGATGCTTTGCCCATTTGGGGTATTGCTCTGTTGCTCAGCAACCAAGCTCTTCTTGGTGCCTGAGGTGGAGGCCATGGAGCTATCCTCAGTGCCCTGGAGCCAACTCGCTCCAATCGAGCCATGGCTGCCAAGAGGGTAGATGGGGGGAGGAATGGGGTAGAGAAGCAGATGGGCACTTCTACTGTGTGCCCTGACCAAGAATCGAACCTGGGACATCCACACACGCGGCCAACGCTCTACCACTGAACCAACTGACCAGGGCCGTTATCCTGCTCTTAAATGTTGTGTGTCTCCCCGCCGCCCCCCCCCCCCCCCCCAGTTTCAGTCTTGACTTCCTTTCACATACTTCCTGGGTGATCTCCTTTCTTATACAGGTATCAGATTACCCTGTTTAACCTTCTAAGAGAGCCCTGATAAACTGAAGTTTGCCTGGTTGACAGGGTGGTTCAGAAGATTATTGGTTGGCTTTTTTTGGGGGGAGATACTTTGATACCTTAATTTAAAATTTAAAGTGTTGCCTGACCAGGCAGTGGCTCAGTGGTTAGATGTCGGACGGGGACATGGACGACCCAGGACAAAATCCCAAGGTCGCCAGCTTGAGCAAAGGGTCTCTAGGTCTGCTGTGGCCCCCTGGTCAAGGCACATATGAGAAAGCAATCAATGAACAACTAAGGTGCTGCAATGAAGAGTTGATGCCTCTCATCTCTCTCCTTTCCTGTCTGTCTGTCCATCTGTCCCTCTGTCTCTGTCACACACACACACAAAAATTTAAAGTGTTGAAATCACTTGAAAACACTGTACATTGAAATCCCACAAATTTCAACATCATTCACCTAGGTAGCATCATTTATTTTCTCTGTTGTAATAAAACCTTAAACTACCAACTCAGTATTTTGAAAACGTGTTAATTTTTAGTATAAATATTTTTTACTTATACTGTAAAGAAATTCTAATAGATATTTTACTTCATGATATACATAATACTTTTTTTTGTTCTGTGATGTGTAATAAAGATCTAACTGTATTTCTCAACCAGCTAATTATTCAATAGTTAATTGTCAGACTGAACTATTTGTTTTATAGATTTCCTATTCAGAACTAATTGCATTCACTACAATGAAGTAATCATTGGTATGACTTTTCAGTAAATCTTCTTATTCATAATTTACTTATAATTATAAATGACTTAAACAAAACTGGGATTAGGACTGTGAGATTAGAAGGTTGCCTTGATATTGCAGAACATTAACCCCATGTTTTGATATCATTTCAGGTAATATATCTTTTGTTGCATTTCCAGTTTCCAGCACCAACTCACCAACAAAGATTTTACCAAAAACCCTAGAACCAATTAATGTGAATGTTGGACCCCAAATGGTAAGAAAATCATCAAATCTTAGAATTTGAAACTTTGCTTTGATAAGACTAATATAAAGGATAATTGTACTAAAGATGGTCAGATATTCCAGTTAATTTTTTGTGTTGGTCACTTCTTTAAATTTTGTTTTTATCTGAATGTAACTGAATAAGTCTTGAGAAAATGAAAGCCATTGTACTTTTTTTTTTTTGTATTTTTGTGAAGCTGGAAATGGGGAGAGACAGTCAGACAGACTCCCGCATGCGCCCGACCAGGATCCACCCAGCACGCCCACCAGGGGCGATGCTCTGCCCACCAGGGGGCGATGCTCTGCCCTTCCGGGGCGTCGCTCTATTGCGACCAGAGCCACTCTAGCGCCCGGGCCATCTTTGCTCCAATGGAGCCTTGGCTGCAGGAGGGGAAGAGAGAGACAGAGAGGAAGGTGGTGGTGGGGGGGGAGGTGGAGAAGCAAATGGGCGCTTCTCCTGTGTGCCCTGGCCGGGAATCGAACCCGGGTCCCCCGCACGCCAGGCCGACGCTCTACCGCTGAGCCAACCAGCCAGGGCCTTTTTTTGTTTTTTAATTTTCACACATTTGAATCTGGATTTTGGATATGTGGTAAGGTTTTTGCTCCCTATATGAAGCTTTTCTTGTTTCTAATTGGTTAAATTGATCTGAAGTCTTATGTTATGTTTTCTTCCCTTTTTTCTTCTATGAAATAATCTTTACCAAAAAATAAAATAATCTTTACCACCCTAAATTATATTATCATATAAAGTGAACATGACCTATTCATTAGTCAATTATATGGAGCTATTAACTTAAATTATTTGATTAAAGGACATTTGGGAGAAAAGAACATGTTAATTCAATTTAATCTTTAACAGTAGAAATAATGGATGAACAATAGGAAATATTTAACTTTCTCTGAAAGTAGGTATTTTATTAATTATGTTAGAGCTTGAAGTGTAAGCCTTATTTATAAATGAAGTGAGTGCAGCTGCTTTAAAATACCTAATTTAATTGGCTTCATCCACCATTAGCAGAAAGTATGTAACATTTGAGCAATAACTCCTCATTGTCAGTGTTTATGTTTTCTTATCTATAGAATAATGATAAAATTTGCCCATATAATGTATACAGTACTATGGGCTTTGTTAAACACAGTCATTTAGACAAAAATATCTTTATATTTTTAATATACTTAATGGCTCCAGAAAGTCTTTAAGATTTTAAGACATTCTAGACATGACATTTTTCCTGATTGCTTGAGGACTGTGAATTATCTCCAGAATCCAAGCCAAATATCTTACACAATTTACTGTAACTATGTGAAGAATGTAATCTAGCTCCAAACCTCCTAGAGACTTAAGCTCAGATAAGTGTTCTCATTTCAAGGTAGTTCAGGGTATATTTTCAAACATTTGCTAAGCATTTGCCCTTCACCAGCCACTACAGTAAGTACAAATGAGATAAGTAAGGCACCTTACTTTAAAGTCTGTATTTTGACTGCTTCTGGGTCGGGTTTCGAATGTAGCAGAACAGCTCCCTCGCTGCAATCTACTGAAAGTCAGCCCTGGACGCAAGGGTTTGTCGTTACTTCCTCCCTTGCCCGCAGCCCCCTCCCCCCGTGGAGGAGTGGGGGCAGCTGCGTCCGTCCATGCTCGCTGCGCTCTCGGTGGTGCGGCCACGCCTTCTGCGTGGCCTGTGCGTGGCCCGGATCGTCCGAGCCAGCTCGGAAGTCGCGGGCTGTGCAGCCGCCTTCGAAGAAATAAAAATAAAATCGTATTTTGATATGGGATGATTACATAAACACCAAAATTATACAGTCATACCCGAACTCTTATGAGTTTGGCCCTTACAGTACTCCTCTGTTTTAGGATACTGTCTTAAATTGATATTTTAGGGACGCTACTATGGCTCAAGTTCCAGTTGCTCTTTTTGGAAACATTATTGCTCTTCCCATTGTCAATTTGAACTAACGTAGTGGTTTTCAACCTTTTTACCCTTGGGGACCGGTGACCTAGCCAGCCAGAAAAGGAAACATGCAACAAAGTATCATACCACATATAACAGTGCATAAACATAATCAAGCTGGTGCTTGATTTCCAAACTCCACGCGTAGAATGCATTGATTACTACATGTTTGTCAGAATGCTTTTTGTCTGTTTTGCGTGACTTGTAAATGCAAAACATTATTTATATGAGCCTACAAATTCCAAAGACATCTAAGACAACTTTAGTAGTATTTTCATCAATAATTAGCAGGCTGGTAAGTGGCAATCACCCTGAGCATACATGAATTCCACTAAGATCACTGGGTCTAAAATTTTCATACATCAGGGTGATTAACTCTATATCGCAGACCAGTAGCTGAAAAACACTGAACTAGTGTATGTGAAAATCTTTACACACTTCAGTTCTGACAGTGATGAGTAATCAGGTATACTACTTACCCAATTACTGCAGACCTCAGAATCAGCAAGAAAAGGCCAGAAGGAAAGACCTGCCAGCCCAAAGCCTTTATTTTTATTGGTCTCCTTAATCTCAGGGGCTTTTGCATTTCTTAAGTCTTGGGTCAGAATCCTTTCTTTTTGATTTCCAGAACCTCAGTTAGAGCCACTTCTTTCTTCTTTTGCTTGCGAATTTTGAACATTGTCCCTTTGCCTTTAATTTCTCATTTATGATTTTTAAAAATATTTAGTTAGAAATTCTTGAGTAAAACCTCCCACATTTCTTCTTACAGCAAATTTAAATTTCATGTCTCTTTGGAAGCCAGATCGTAATGGTAGACAGAAATTTCAAAAGGCCCTGAGAAAAAAATTGTTTCCTGTGTTTATAGAAACTAGCAGTAACTGTTTTAGTTGGGGATAATTGCCCTTTTCTTCAAGGTATCTGCTTATGTACATAAGAAACTCTCATGATTATCTTTATTTTAATATGGTTAAAATGTCATGTTTCTTATATTAAAAACTAAAATTTTGTCAAATAATGAAATCCCTTAATATAACACTTTATAATCATACAGATTGTTTTTCCCTTCAGAATACAGATACTCCCTTGGCTTTTCTTACTGTAGATGGCGGTAGTACATAAGCTATGTTGACTGAGGGCAGAGAATCTCTAGAATGAGGTTCAATTGCTATATGATTTTCATTGCCTCACTGTAATCTATTGTCAAAGAACCCATGATTCCATTTAAATTAAGGTTAAGGTTATCTTTGTTTTTGGGGGGGGGTTGGAGGTGAAATTTAAATACTCATTTTCCTTATCAGATCAACTGAATTTTAGATGTAATTACCTTTAATTATCTCTTATTTTAATTTGGGGTTTCAAAATTAAGGTTCAGTTTTATTAAGCATGTCTGACTTATCATCACCTAAATAGTTTTTCCATATTCAGTGGTTGATCAGTCTGTTGACTTTCCTTTGGTTTTGTTTCTTAAGACTCACTGTCTGTCTTAGTTTAAGAACTCATTGCACCTGACCGGGTGGTGGCACAGTAGGTAGAGCGTCGGACTGGAATGCAGAAGACCCAGGTTTGAGACCCTGAGGTCGCCAGTTTGAGCGAGGGCTCATCTGGTTTGAGCAAAAGCTCACCAGCTTGAGCCCAAGGTCGCTGGCTCGAGCAAGGGATTACTCGGTCTGCTGAAGGCCTGTGGTCAAGGCACGTATGAGAAAGCAATCAATGAACAATTAAGGTGTTGCAATGCGCAACAAAAAACTAATGATTGATGCCTCTCATCTCTCTCTGTTCCTGTCTGTCTGTCCCTGTCTATCCCTCTCTCTGACACTCTCTCTGTCTCTGTAAAAAAAACCCAAAAAAACCCAAAAAACATTGCATCGCACATGATCTTCTAGCTTGTCTTTCCAATTCAGGTCTATCATCTCTCCAATTTGTTCATTCAGGAAATGTTTATTAAGGACTTATATGTACCAGGCCCTTTGCTAAGAGAAGGGAACAGAGTATTGATAATTGCTGCCAGATCAGAAGAGCATGTCAGCTGACAATCTGCCCTGAGGAAGAAAAAATAAACTAGAATGCAGCAGTTCATTTCCAGAGTCATTCTCAGTGATGACAACCATGTTTTCCTGTGTCCTGTTTTCCTTTCCTTTCATTCTTATTTTTTTCTGCAAAGTCCTTTAAATCAAGTAAAACCGAGCCTGTAGGCTACTAATAACAGAGAGAAAGAGTGCCACAGTAATAATACTGCACAAGTAACGCAATCTGTTTCAAGGGTAGGTTTGAACACTTAGATTTGCTTTTTGGAGACCCCAGCTCTTGAAATAGTAGACCAGAGATTGATAAAATACTCATATTTTCATTCTTAAACTGTCACATTCAAGGTCAGTGTGATAGAGGGCATTTGAATGTGTGCTGTAGTGATTGGTGAAAACTGTCTTTTATATTGTATTTTCTTTTTTTTTTTTTAAGTGAGAGCCAGACAGTGACAGAGAGACAGGAAGGGAGAGAGATGAGAAGCATCAACTCATAGTTGTGGCACCTTAGTTGTTCATTGGTTGCTTTCTTATATGAGCCTTGACTGGTGGGCTCCAGTCAAGCCAGTGACCCCTTGCTTAAACCACAACCTTGGGGTCAAGCCCGTGACCATGGGGTTATGTCTGTGATCCCACACTCGTGCTGAATGATTCCGTGTTCATGACCTCAGGGTTTCAAACCTGGGTCCACAGTGTCCCAGGTTGATGCTCTATCCACTGTGCCACCATCTGGTCAGGCTATTGTAGAGTTGCTGTTTTTTTTACTGGATTTTATGTACTCCTTTCTAGAATATCAGTGAATAAAGAAGCTACTTTTCCCCCATCATTTTAGCTGAGTCTTGTCGCTGTTTTGTAAATTTTTATTGTGCCTTTCCTGTGAGCACTGTGCTAAGTCCTGCAAACACTCTCTCTGCCCTTAACACTTGGAGTAATGAGTTTTTTTTCATGCTCGCTGACCTCCGGGAGTGAGGTTTTTTTGTTGTTGTTGTTTTCAAAAAATGAAATTAGTTCCAGTTCCAGTTTTATTAACTTAAAAATTATGTTTGATAACCAACTTATGAAAACAAGAAGAACATACATTGCCTTTTTTTAATGTTGCCTTACACATTTTTAAAATAAATCAATCATACTCTGGATGGTCAGGAGGCACAAGGATGTACGAATGTTCATGCTACTCAAAGGGTTAAAGATCTTGCATGGCCTGACCAGGCGGTGGCGCAGTGGATAGAGCGTCGGCCTGGGATGCAGAGGACCCAGGTTCGAGACCCCGAGGTCGCCAGCTTGAGCGCGAGCTCATCTGGTTTGAGCAAAAGCCCACCAGCTTGAACCCAAGGTCGTTGGCTCGAGCAAGGGGTTGCTCGGTCTGCTGAAGGCCCGCAGTCAAGGCACATATGAGAAAGCAATCAATGAACAACTAAGGTGTTGCAAAGCGCAATAAAAAGCTAATGATTGATGCTTCTCATCTCTCTCCATTCCTGTCTGTCTGTCCCTGTCTATTCCTCTCTCTTACTCACTCTTTGTCTCTGTAAAATAAAAAAATAAAAAAAGATCTTGCATGGAAATGGAGGTGTGCAGGTAGGATGGCTTGCATGGAGGGGTAGGTGCTCTAAACTCATTGTCTAATATTTATGTTTTTTTCACAAGTCAAGCTTCTGGGTGTCCTATTTAATAATTCTTGGCATAGTGTAGAGCAGTGATTTTCAACCTTTATTGAGCCGCAGCACATTTTTTACATTTACAAAATCCTAGAGCACACCACCTACCAAAATGACACAAAATGACACTCTAACACAATACATATTATACATATAGTTAATAATACAGTTTCTAAATGTATTTATACTCACTTAGTGTGAAACTTGGGCCTGTTTCGATGAACACAAAGGGATATCCTGGCAGGAATGGTAGAAAGACACACACGAAGCTCTTCCTCAACAGTTCTCAGTCTCTCTATGTTTTTAGTTTTTTTTGTTTTGTTATTTATTTATTTTATTTGTTTGTTTATTTGTTTTTCAGAGACAGAGAGAGGGACAGACAGACAGGGACGGAGAGAGATGAGAAGCATCATTCATCAGTTTTTCGTTGTGACACCTTAGTTGTTCATTGATTGCTTTCTCTTATGTGCCTTGACCATGGGCCTTCAGCAGACCGAGTAACCCCTTGCTTGAGCCAGCGACCTTGGGCTCAAGCTGGTGAGCTTTTGCTCAAACCAGATGAGCCCGCGCTCAAGCTGGCAACCTCGGGGTCTCGAACCTGGGTCTTCCGCATCCCAGTCCAATGCTCTATCCACTGCGCCACCGCCTGATCAGGCTGTTTTTAGTTTTTATCGCAGTCAAGCTTGAGAAGCTCAGCTCACATAGATATGTGGTTGAAAACGGGAGCAATGTCAAAATAGCTTTGTTGGCCAGAATGGGGAACTCCTTGGCAACAGATAACCAAAAACTGTCTAAAGGAAGATCAGCAAACTTTAGCTTTAAACCACGATCTTGTTTCAGTTCAATGAGTTCCTCTTGCTCCTTTAAAGTCATGTCCTTTCCAGCAATGGATACTGAGCTGTATGGGTCCCTTTTGCTCCTTTAAAGTCATGTCCTTTCCAGCAACGGATACTGAGCTGTATGGGCCCCTAACCCAGTCAAGGAATTCTGTGAAGGCTGAAGAGAAATAAAATGACAACATCTTCTTAAGAGTTTTCAAATGTCTGCCAATCACCTCGCACATTGCAGCAGTGTTGCCATCATGCTGTTTCTCAGTGAGCGGGAACATCTCAAGGTTGCCACGTGGCACATGTTGTTGCCAGAGCTGCACCTTTAAACGGAATCTGTTCATTTTATCAGTGCTTGTAAGCACTAGAAGGTGATTGGTCAGTGAGTGTTCCCTGTGCCTCCACTCTTCCTGTCGCTGATAGCTGGAGGGATTGTGAGGGGAATGTTTATGTTCAGATGGAGGCGGCTGGCGGCTGGCTGGATAAATAGCCTCCGCAGGCCGTATCCGGCACGCGGGCCGTAGTTTGGGGACCCATGTTTAATTTCCCCATGGCACACCTGACAATGTCTCACAGCACACTGGTTGAAAAACACTGGTGTAGAGAATCAGAATTCTCCAGACATCTATCATTATTGTCTTTTGTTTTTAGTTTTAAACTACAGACTTAACTTATTAAAATTATTTCCTAGGCATTTACATTTGGTAATATTTCTCTAGCATTATGGCAAACACAAATAGGCGATAACTAGAGTTCTTAAGTATTTAGTAAATGAATGAGTAAATGTTGACTAGACTTTATTAAGTCTGAACTAAACTTGCAAGGCAGATGAATTCTTCCTTTTGGTTCTTTACAAAGCAAGTTAGCAGTTAACTAAACTAAACTTAAAAATTAGAACCTGGCCTGATCATGCCATGACGCAGTGGATAGAGCGTCGGACTGGGATGCAGAGGACCCAGGTTCGAAACCCCTAGGTCACCAGCTTGAGCATGAGCTTGTTTGGTTTGACCAAGGCTCACCAGCTTGAGCCCAAGCTCGCTAGCTTGAGCAAAGGGTCACTTGGTCTGCTGTAGCCCCACCCCCTTAAAGGCAATATGAGAAAGCAATCAATGAACAACTAAGGTGCCGTAACGAAGAATTTATGTTTCTCATCTCTCTCCCTTCCTGTCTGTCTGTCCCTCTCTCTGTCTCTGTCACACACACAAAAAAAGAGAGAGAGAGAAATTAGCCTCTGGATGCAGAAACAGGTTTTATTTGATCAGGAAGACAAAAATTATTTAGCGATTTGATCTACATAAGACAATAGAAATAGAACATTTTGTTTTAAGAGCTGTCATTGAAAAGTTACACATCCACACATATAGATATTTTTCTCTACTAACTGGAACTTAAACAAAACATTAGTATTATGAAAAAGTTTGGAACTCTATAATAGTAGAGCCCCCGTGTATCTAGCATCTCCTTCAGTTATTTACATAGGGGACCGTCTTGTTTCAGTAATTATTCAATAGAGCATGCATGCCTTTATTTTATTTTAGTATTTTTATTATAATTTTAGCGCAAGAGAGAAAGAGAGAGAGAGACAGGGACGGACAGAAAGGGAGAGAGAAGAGAAGCATCAATTCTGTGCTAGCCTGTTGGCTTAGTGGTAGAGCATTGGCCTGGCATGCGGAAGTCCCGGGATCAATTTCCGGTCAGGGCACACAGGAGAGGTGACCATCTGCTTCTCCACCCCTTCCACTTCTCTCTCTCTCTCTCTCTCTCTCTGTCTTCCTCTCTCCTTCTCTTCCCCTCCCGCAGCCATGGCTTGAATGGTTCAAGCAGTTTGACCCTAGGCACGCAGGATGGCTCCATAGCCTGCCTCAGGCACTGAAATAGCTCAGTTGCTGAGCAGTGGAGCAGTGGGCCCTGATGGGCAGAGCATCTTTCCCCAGGAGACTTGTTGGGTGGATCCCAGTTGGGGCACATGCAGGAGTCTGTCTCTGCTTCCCTACTTCCTGCCTCTTCCTTAATAAAAAAAAAAGAAGAAAGAAATAAAGAAGAAGAAGCATCAATTCTTCATTGCAGCACCTTAGTTGTTCATTGATTGCTTTTTCATATGTGCATTGATGGCAGTGGGGGCCTCTAGCAGAGCAGGCGACCCCTTGCTCAAGCAGGCAACCTTAGACTCAAGTCAGTGACCTTTGGGTTCAAGCCAGCGACCATGAGGTCATGTCTGATCCCACATGCAAGTCAGCGACCCCCCAGTCAAGCTGGTGAACCCGCACTCAAGCAGGATGAGCTCAAACTCAAGTCATTGACTTCAGCGTTTCCAACCTGGGTCCTTAGCATCCCAGGCCAATGCTTTATCCACTTTGCCACTGCCTGTTCAAGCTATTTTATTTTTGATGAAAAAAAATTTAAAGATGTTACTAAAATACTAAATTATTTTTGTATTAATTACGAACATTTTGGGGTAAAATTAAAAAATAAAAGTTCTACTTACCAATCAAAATTATAAGACTCGGGAAGCAATTTGGTAACACATACCAAGGAATTATTTTTTTTTAATCCATATCCTGAGTTCCATTAATTTCTTTTCTGGAGTCTATCCTCAGGAAGTGTAAATTAAGGCCAAGATCATTGTGCAAAAATGTTTATTACAGCATTGTTTATAATATTGAATAATAAATATCTATACCTAAGAGGGAAAAATAAATTAACCTGATGGAATGTTTCACTTTTTTTTTTTGTAACAGACAGAGACAGAGAGAGGGACGAATAGGGACAGACAAGAAGGAAGAGAAATGAGAAGCATCAATTCTTTGTCGTGGCACCTTAGTTATTCATTGATTGCTTTCCCATATGTACCTTGACCAGGGGTGGGGAGGCTACAGCAGACCTAGTGACTCCTTGCTCGAGCCAGCGACCTTGGGCTCAAGCTGGTGAGCCTTGCTCAAACCAGATGAGCCCGGAATCAAGCTGGTGACCCCGTGGTTTTGAACCTGGGTCCTCTGCGTTTCAGTCTGACACTCTATCCACTGCGCCACCACCTGGTCAGGCTCACTGTCTCTAATATGTTTTTGAAGAATATTTAATGACATGAGGAAATGCTCTTAAAAAAAGATAATATTGAATTTGTATAATAATCCAAATTGTATAACACTTTGCATATATTTTGAACTGTGAAGATCTGATTTACTGTACCCCTGTTCTAGTAAATCAAGTTTGACTGCAATTAGGTTCTGTAATTTCAAAGAAAGATTTTTATTTTTTCTGATTTTTAAAACATTGTCAGTTGCTACCTTGCTCCTTCTAAATTGCTTTTCACTTGCTGAAACATGCATTATGACCCCATGTCAGTATTCAGGATACTGTGTTTTGCCTGACCAGGTGGTGGCGCAGTGGATAGAGCGTCGGACTGGGATGCAGAGGACCCAGGTTCGAGACCCCGAGGTCGCCAGCTTGAGCATGGGCTCATCTGGTTTGAGCAAAAGCCCACCAGCTTGAACCCAAGGTCGCTGGCTCCAGCAAGGGGCTACTCGGTCTGCTGAAGGCTCACGGTCAAGGCACATATGAGAAAGCAATCAATGAACAACTAAGGCAGGAGTCCCCAAACTTTTTACACAGGGGGCCAGTTCACTGTCCCTCAGACCATTGGAGGGCCAGACTATAAAAAAAACTATGAACAAATTCCTATGCACACTGCACAGATCTTATTTTAAAGTAAAAAAAACAAAACGGGAACAAATACAATATTTAAAATAAAGAACAAGTAAATTTAAATCAACCAACTGACCAGTATTTCAATGGGAACTATGCTCCTCTCACCACCAATGAAAGAGGTGCCCCTTCCGGAAGTGCTGTGGGGGCCGGATAAATGGCCTCAGGGGGCCGCATGTGGCCCGCGGGCCGTAGTTTGGGGACTCCTGAAGTAAGGTGTTGCAATGCGCAATGAAAAACTAATGATTGATGCTTCTCATCTCCATTCCTGTCTGTCCTTGTCTATCCCTCTCTCTGACTCACTATCTCTGTAAAAAATAAAAAATAAATAAATAAATAAAATAAGTGACTAGGATACTGTGTTTTAAGAACCAGAGATGTGGCCCTAGCCAGTTGGCTCAGCAGTAGAGCGTCGGCCTGGCGTGCGGGGGACCCGGGTTCGATTTCCGGCCAGGGCACATAGGAGAAGCGCCCATTTGCTTCTCCACCCCCCCCCCTTCCTCTCTGTCTCTCTCTTCCCCTCTACAGCCAAGGCTCCATTGGAGCAAAGATGGCCCGGGCGCTGGGGATGGCTCCTTGGCCTCTCCCCCAGGCACTAGAGTGGCTCTGGTCGCGGCAGAGCGACGTCCCGGAGGGGCAGAGCATTGCCCCCGGTGGGCATGCGGGGTGGATCCCGCTCGGGCGCATGCGGGAGTCTGTCTGACTGTCTCTCCCCGTTTCCAGCTTCAGAAAAAAAAAAAAAAAAAAAGAACCAGAGATGTAAATGAAACGAAGGTATCACTTGTATTTTAGATGATTAGTATTAACGCATTTTAGGCAATAAAATTTCCTCCTTGCATGTAGTTTAGCAGTCAACATTATTTTGTGCTTTTCTTAGTAATGATGAATATTAATTTGCTTGTCCTAACTTTACAGATTATAAGCACACCTCAGAGACTAACCAGTTCGGGAAGTGTTCTGATTGGGAGTCCATATACCCCTGCACCAGCAATGGTTACTCAGACACACATAGCAGAAACTGCTGGCTGGGTCCCAGGGTAAGAGTGCTGTTAAAAGTTACCATTTTATTTCCTCAAAATCTTGCCTTCTGTTCTTGTTTTATGTTAGTCTAGTTCTTAAAAACTAATGTACTTCCTTTACAATTGCCTATTTTATTTTACTTCTTATCTTAGATATAAACCGTTTATGGAGCAAGTATTTCAAAACAGAAAAACAGTATAACTTGTATATGAATCTTCTGAGTTTTTTCCACTCTAAAAGAGAACTACTTTTTATAATTATAACATTTAGCTGCTTGGGAAAAGTTAAGATGATATTTCATACTGTTTTATTTGTTATTAATTTGTTTTATATCTTATATTATTTTAACAAACATAAGAAAAGCTGCATTAAATGTTGGCTATACTCAGAACTTCCCCTATAAATTCTTATTTCCTTAAAAAACAGAGAAGGGCCTGACCAGGTGGTGGCGCAGTGGATAGAGCGTCGGACTGGGATGCGGAGGGCCCACGTTCGAGACCCCGAGGTCGCCAGCTTGAGCACGGGCTCATCTGGCTTGAGCAAAAAGTTCACCAGCTTAGACCCAAGGTCGCTGGCTCGAGCAAGGGGTTACTTGGTCTGCTTAAGGCCCGCGGTCAAGGCACATATGAGAAAGCAATCAGTGAACAACTAAGGTGTCGCAACGAAAAACTGATGATTGATGCTTCTTATCTCTCTCTGTTCTGTCTGTCTGTCCCTATTTATCCCTCTCTCTGACTCTCTCTCTGTCCCTGTTAAAGAAAAAAAAAGAGAGAGAGGACGGCCTGACCAGGCAGTGGCACAGTGGATCGAGTGTCAGACTGGGATGTGGAGGAAGGACTCAGGTTCATAACCCCGAAGTCGCCAGCTTGAGTGCAGGCTCATCTGGTTTGATCAAGGCTCATCAGCTTGAGACCAAGGTTGCTGGCTCGAGCAAGAGCTCACTCAGTCTTCTGTAGTCAGCCCCCCCACCCCCATCAAGGCACATATGAGAAAGCAATCAATGAACAACTAAGGTGCTGCAATGAAGAATTGATGCTTCTCATCTCTCTCCCTTCCTGTCTGTCTGTCCCTATCCCTCTCTTTGTCTTTGTCACAAAAAAAACCCACAAAAAACCCAGAGAAGGAAGACCCTGGCCGGCTAGCTCAGCGGTAGAGCATTGGCCCAGCGTGTGGGAGTCCCAGGTTTGATTCCCGGCCAGGGTACACAGGAGAAGCGCCCATCTGCTTCTCCACCCCTCCCCCTCTCCTTTCTCTCTATCTCTCTTCCCCTCCCACAGCCAAGGCTCCATTGGAGCACAGTTGACCCGGGTGCTGAGGATGGCTACATGGCCTCTGCCTCAGGCGCTAGAATGGTTTTGGTTGCAACAGAGGATGCCCAGATGGGCAGAGCATTACCCCCTGGTGGGCATGCCGGGTGGATCCCAGTCGGGCACATGTGGGAGTTTGTCTCTCTGCCTCCCTGCTTCTCACTTCAGGAAAAAAAAACAAAAACTAAAAAAAACAGAAAAAGAACTAGGAAAAAAGGCCAAATATATTAAAATTTTCATTCAGTTTTTTTTATTCTTTTGATACATTGGGCAATTAAATTCATTTTTCTTCTATGTTACTTAGTTGCCACTATTTGTATCAATCCTTCACATGTTTCATCTTTGCCTGTAAAATACCCTTACCCTGCCTTTCTCCATTGCTTATCATTCTAACATCTCCTCTTGCCATGAAGAAAAAGAAATAATAAAAGTAATGAATTAGAACTTCATTCTGTCACTTTATTTTATTTATTTATTTATTTATTTTCATTTTTCTGAAGCTGGAAACAGGGAGAGACAGTCAGACAGACTCCCGCATGCGCCCGACCAGGATCCACCCGGCATGCCCACCAGGGGGCGATGCTCTGCCCATCCTGGGCGTCGCCATGTTGCGACCAGAGCCACTCTAGTGCCTGAGGCAGAGGCCACAGAGCCATCCCCAGCGCCCGGGCCATCTTTGCTCCAATGGAGCCTTGGCTGCGGGAGGGGAAGAGAGAGACAGAGAGGAAAGCGCGGCGGAGGGGTGGAGAAGCAAATGGGCGCTTCTCCTGTGTGCCCTGGCCGGGAATCGAACCCTGGTCCTCCGCACGCTAGGCCGACGCTCTACCACTGAGCCAACCGGCCAGGGCCATTCTGTCACTTTAGAAGTTAAATTGTTATATAAATGTTGTGCTGGTAGTTCTATATTTGACTTACAACTGTAAGTTCCCACCAGCAGACAAAAAAATCTTCTTGAGTGAGAATTTTTTTCCTTCAAGAATATTAAGAATCATTAGAAAGGGGGAGGGTATTAAATGAATCAATGAAATAACAATTCTGGGAAAGTGTTTTAAGCTATATACACATTCCTGTACTTACACATATATACATTAGAGACAGAAAAGTTTCATATGTGTTCATACTCTTCCATTATTAAATGAGATGAAATGACAGAATCACTCGTAATTCCACAACCTTTATTCAGTCCTCATGAACATCCTCATGAAGATATAAAAGTTACCTTGGATTTCTGCTCAACCCTGAGAGAGTATAACTTGGAAGCCATGCCTAAGCTAGTAGTGCTGGTGTACTTTGGAGATGACCAGGGTTTGGGTATTTCAGCCCCAGCTGTACTTTATATTGGAGGTGGTATGATTACCAGTGTTTTTATAGTTAGTCATTCCAGAGTAGATATAACTTTTCTGTGCCTTTTTTTTTTTTTTTTGTAAACCTACAGTGTTTTCCTTCTTAAAGATTTATTGAACTCGCCTGACCAGGTGGTTGCTCAGTGGATAGAGCATTGGACTGGGATGCAGAGGACCCAGGTTCAAAACCCCAAGGTCGCCGGCTTGAGCGAGGTTCATGTGGCTTGAGCATGGGGTCGCTTGCTTGAGCGTGGGATCATAGACATGACCACATGGTTGCTAGGTTTAGCCTAAAGGTTGCTGGCTTGAATCCCAAGGTTGCTGGCTTGAATCCCAAGGTTGCTGGCTTGAGCCCAGGGTCACTGGCTTGAGCAAGGGGTCACTTGCTCTGCCGTAGCCCTGCTGGTTAAGGCACATATGAGAAAGCAATCAATGAACAAGTAAGGTGCTGCAGTGAAGACTTGATACTTCTCATCTCTCTCCCTTCTTGTCTATTTGTTTCTATCTGTGCCTCTTTCTGTCTCTGTTGCAAAAAATAAAAAAATTAAAATAAATATAAAAGATTTATTGAACTCATTTCAAATTAGGTTATCTAGTTGTGAATTCTTGGTCTCATGTTAAAATATATTATGTTGTGATGTTTTGATAAAATTTAAGTTTTTATTTCATGGACATACCTTTTATATTTGTTAGTTTTTGTGTTTTGTTATATTTATTGTGGAATTAGACAAGTTACAATAAATTATTTATGCAATAAAGTAGTGTTTATATGTGTTCTTTTTATGTTTGTTTTTTTTTCTTTTTAGTGATAGAAAACGGGCTAGAGAATTTATAGACTCTGATTTTTCAGAAAGGTGAGTAGAAGTGTGAGTAATGTGTTTAAGAGATGCTACTGCTGGGAGAGGTTTGGTACCCAGCCTTTACTTTAAGTTAGTGAGATGTTTTTATTCATTATTTCATACCACAATGAGTATTGTACTTCACTTATCATTACATAAATTTACTATCTGTATATGATTTCAAAGGAAATTATCCTGTGAATAGACTGGCTATTGATAATGTCATTTAGCTTCCTTCCTATTTTTAGGAGATGAAGTAGTATACCAAAGTGAATAGTCCACATTACCTCAGCATGCCCAAACATTTTAAAAGCAAGTTTTATTGAACACATTTAAAGATGATAGTAAATTCTCACTTCATTATTCAATATCCTATCAAGTATAATGTAACTTTTCCTTAGACTGATAAGACAGTGGTTTTGAATTCTCCGGTGCATCAGAATCTCCTGTGGGGGTCCGGTGGTGGCACAGTGGATAGAGTCAACCTGGGACACAGAGGTCCCATGTTCAAAACCCTGAGGTTACCAGCTTGAGTGCGGGCTCAACAGCTTGAGTCATGGGGTCGCCAGCTTAAGCGTGGGATCATAGACATGACCCCGTGGTCACTGTCATGAGTCCATGGTTGCTGGCTTGAGCAAGGGGTCACTTGCTCTGCTGTAGTGCTCCCCCCCCCCCCGTCAAGTCACATATAAGAAAGCAATTAATGAACAACTAAGATGTTGCAAGTACAAGTTGACGCATCTCATCTCTGTCCCTTCTTGTCTCTCTCTCTCGCTTAAAAAAATAAAAAAGAGCCTGACCTGTGGTGGCGCAGTGGATAAAGCATCGACCTGGAATGCTGAGGTCGCCGGTTCAATACCCTGTACTTGCCTGGTCTGAGGCACATATGGGAGTTGAAGCTTCCTGCTCCTCCCCCCTTTCTCTCTCTCTCTCTCTCTCACTCTCTCTCTCCTCTCAAAATGAATAAAT
Source organism: Saccopteryx leptura (assembly GCF_036850995.1). Classification (NCBI taxonomy): domain Eukaryota; kingdom Metazoa; phylum Chordata; class Mammalia; order Chiroptera; family Emballonuridae; genus Saccopteryx; species Saccopteryx leptura. The sequence goes on along the minus strand of NC_089512.1, from coordinate 45,578,187 downwards.
AAATAAAAATTAAAAAAATAAAAATAAAAAAATAAAAAAGAAAGAATCACCTATGGTCTACTGAAAAAATATAAATGCCTACCTACCAAGTGAGAAACTCCCCAGAATTAAAAACTGTCACTTTAGCCTGAGCAGGCGGTGGTGCAGGGGATAGAGTGTTGGACTGGGATGTGGAGGACCCAGGTTCAAGACCCCGAGGTCACCAGCTTGAGTGTGGGCTCATCTGGTTTGAGCAAGGCTCACCAGCTTGAGCCCACAGTCACTGGTTTGAGCAAGGGGTCACTTGGTCTGCTGTAGCCCCCCGGTCAAGACACATATGAGAAATCAATCAATGAACAACTAAGGAACCACAACAAAGAATTGATGTTTCTCATCTCTCTCCCTTCCTGTCTGTTTGTCCCTATCTGTCCCTCTCTCTGACTCTCTCTGTCTCTGCCACAAAAAAATAAATAGGCCTGACCTGTGGTGGCGCAGTGCATAGAGCATCAACCTGGAAATGCTGAGGTTGCCGGTTCAAAACCCTGGGCTTGCCTGGTCAAGGCACATATGGGAGTTGATGCTTCCTGCTCCTCCCCCCTTCTCTCTCTCTCTCTCTCATTCTCTCTCCCCTCTCTATAATGAATAAATAAAAGAAAAAATCTTTAAAAAAATTTTTAAAAATAAAAATAAATAAATAAAAATAAAATAGAAACTATCACTTTATTTTTTAAAAAACTATCACTTGGCCCTGGCCGGTTGGCTCAGCGGTAGAGCGTCGGCCTAGCGTGCGGAGGACCCGGGTTCGATTCCTGGCCAGGGCACACAGGAGAAGCGCCCATTTGCTTCTCCACCCCTCCGCCGCACTTTCCTCTCTGTCTCTCTCTTCCCCTCCTGCAGCCAAGGCTCCATGGGAGCAAAGATGGCCCGGGCGCTGGGGATGGCTCTGTGGCCTCTGCCCCAGGCGCTAGAGTGGCTCTGGTCGCAATATGGCGACGCCCAGGATGGGCAGAGCATCGCCCCCTGGTGGGCAGAGCGTCGCCCCCTGGTGGGCGTGCCGGGTGGATCCCGGTCGGGCGCATGCGGGAGTCTGTCTGACTGTCTCTCCCCGTTTCCAGCTTCAGAAAAATGAAAAAAAAAAAAAAAAAAAAGAGATATTTAAAAAAAAAACTATCACTTTATGATCATTATTGGACTTTAGTTTAATATTTCATGCAAATCATTATACTAGGTATGGTATTAATGTTGCACTGTAAAAATAAGATGCATAGTCTTAGGAGCGTTTGAATTTTGTAAGATTGTTACTACTTTAAATAAAACCTTGCCAGTCATGCTTTTTAAATTTTATTTTTGACTCTAAAATTTTATAATTCCTGTTTTAAATTAAAAGAATTTTTTAAAAAGAAATCTTTATTCGCCTGACCGGGCGGTGGCACAGTGGGTAGAGTGTCGAACTATGATGCCGAGGACTGAGGTTCGAGACCCCGAGGTCACCGGCTTGAGCGCAGGCTCATCTGGTTTGAGCAAAAAAGCTCACCAGCTTGGACCCAAGGTCACTGGCTCGAGCAAGGGGTTACTCGGTCTGCTGAAGGCCCGCAGTCAAGGCACATATGAGAAAGCAATCAATGAACAACTAAGGTGTTGCAATACGTAATGAAAAACTAATGATTGATGCTTCTCATCTCTCCGTTCCTGTCTGTCTGTCCCTATCTATCCCTCTCTCTGACTTTCTCTCTGTCTCTGTAATTAAAAAAAAAATTAAAAAAATAAAAAATAAATTAAAGAAATCTTTATTCATTTTGAGAGAGAGAGAGGGAATGAGAGAGAAGTGGGAGAGGGGAGGAGCATCAACCCCTATATGTGCCTTGGCCAGGCAAGCCTGGGGTTTTGAACTGGCAAACTTAGCATTCCAGGTTGACCCTTTATTTACTGCTCCACCACAGGTCAAGCTCTAATTCCTGTTTTATTTTTAATTTTTTATTTATTTTTTTTGTATTTTTCTGAAGTTGGAAACGGGGAGGCAGTCAGACTCCCGCATGCGCCCGACCAGGATCCACCCGGCATGCCCACCAGGGGGCGATGCTCTGCCCATCTGGGGCATCGCTCTGTTACAACCAGAGCCATTCTAGCGCCTGAGGCAGAGGCCATAGAGCCATCCCCAGCGCCCAGGCCAACTTTGCTCCAATGGAGCCTTGGCTGCGGGAGGGGAAGAGAGAGACAGAGAGGAAGGAGAGGGGGAGGGGTAGAGAAGCAGATGGGCGCTTCTCCTGTGTGCCCTGGCCGGGAATCGAACCTGGGACTCCTGCATGCCAGACCGACACTCTACCACTGAGCCAACCGGCGAGGGCTGTTCTAATTCCTGTTATAAATCTCCTTTCTTCTGTTAAATCACCTGCTCTCAATATAATAGTTTTCTGCTTTTCTGTATTCTATCTCTGACTTGCTGGGCTTTGAAAAACTAGATGGCCAATTGTGTTAGAATTCATTCTAGCCTGACCAGGCAGTGGCGCAGTTGATAGATTGTCACACTGAGATGCAAAGGTCCCAAGTTTGAAACCCCGAGGTCACCAGCTTGAGAGAGAACTCATCTGGCTTAAGCACGGGCTTACCGGCTTGAGTGCGGGGTCACTGGCTCAGCTGGAGCCCCCTGGTCAAGGCACATAAAGAACGCAATCAGTGAACAACTAAGGTGCTGCAACGAAGAATTGATGCTTCTCATCTCTTTCCCTTCCTGTCTGTCTCTCCCTATCTGTCCCTCTCACTCTGTCTCTCTCAAAAAAATTTTTTTTTTATTTTTTCAGTCTAAAATAAAGGTGAATAGGCTCTGAGTGAGAATCTTGGGGCCGTATGTTTTTATATTGACACAGCTCTGTTTTAGTTCCCTCGTGGCCTTTGTTGCTTGCTTTTTGGTTTTAAACTGTTTTAGACACAACATATGTGAGGAACTGCTGTATCATATAGAAATATATGGCAATATGTTCTTTTTTCTCTAATGGAAATTCCTCTTTCCTGCTCATACTGGTCTTTGTGTTTATCTTAAGAAAGGGTAGCCGTATAACTTCTTACAGTTGTTTTTAGTAACATTTAAGGCCTTAAAGTAGAGCTATTCATTATTTATGATTGGTGGCACCTATGTACTGCAAACAGTATAAAAAATAAGGTTCTTTTTACTTTCTCCTTCATAAGATAAAGACTTCTAAAGATCACATTAAAAGTGTTTCGTTAACTTTGTTGGTACAGTCATTGATTCAACTTCCCCTCTCTGCATCTGGTTCTGTAGCTTCTTTTTTTCTTTTTTGCTAGTACTATTTATTATTCTCTTTTTTTCTCTTATTTTTTTTTACAGAGACAGAGAGAGAGTCAGAGTGAGAGATAGACAGGGACAGACAGACAGGAACGGAGAGATGAGAAACATCAATCATTAGTTTTTCCTTGCACATTGTGACTCCTTAGTTGTTCATTGATTGCTTTCTCATATGTGCCTTGACCGTGGGCCTTCAGCAAACCGAGTAACCCCTTGCTCGAGCCAGCGACCTTGGATCCAAGCTGGCGAGCTTTTTGCTCAAGCCAGATGAGCCCACGCTCAAACTGGCAACCTCGGGATCTCGAACATGGGTCTTCCACATCCCAGTCTGACGCTCTATCCACTGCGCCACCACCTGGTCAGGCTCTTTTTCTTTTTTAATATAATTTTTCTGTAATGAACCCCCACCCCAGTCAAATCACAAACATTACTACATGTAGTTTTTATTGTTATTACAAATGTTTATTTTCCTCCAAATTTATTGCATTTTTCTTGCAAATCAAGAAATATTTCTATAATGTTGGAAAACATCTGTTTTTCTTCTCACAAGTGTTCAGGTTGAAAAAGCCAGCTGTCAACCATAGACTAATCTTTATGTCTTCAGTGTCTCATATATTGATTTAGTATGATATGTAAATTTTTTTTTTTCTTGTAGGAGAGACAGAGAGTCAGAGAGAGGGACAGATAGGGACAGACAGACAGGAAGGGAGAGATATGAGAAACATCAGTTCTTCATTGTGGTTTCTTAGTTGTTCATTGATTGATTTCTCATATGTGCCTTGACCAGGGGGCTACAGTAGACCAAGTGACCCCTTGCTCGAGCCAGCGACCTTGGGCTCAAGCTGGTGAGCCTTGCTCAAACCAGATGAGCTCGCGCTCAAGCTGGCGACCTCGGGGTCTCGAACCTGGGTCCTCCACGTCCCAGTCTGACGCTCTATCCATTGCGCCACCGCCTGGTTAGGCTGATATGTAAATATTTATATTGGGTTTCTCCAGGTGTTTATACATCAATATATGTAGATATACAGTGTGTTCGTAAAGTCAGAGTGCACTTTTGACCTGTCACAGGAAAGCAACAAAAGATGATAGAAATTTGAAATTTGCACCAAATAAAAGGAAAACCCTCCCAGTTTCTGTAGGATGATGTGGCAGCATGTGCACATGCGCAGATGATGACATAACACTGTGTATACGGTGGAGCTGCCCACAGCCATGCCAGTCGAGATGTGGACAGTACAGAGGAAGGTTCAGTGTGTTCTGTGGTTTCCTAAATTCGAATCCGTGACCAAAGTGCAATGTGAATATTGGCGCATTTATAACGAAGTGCCACCACATAGGAATAACATTACTCGGTGGGATAAGCAGTTGAAGGAAACCGGCAGTTTGGTGGAGAAACCCCGTTCTGGTAGGCCATCAGTCAGTGACGAGTCTGTAGAGGCTATACGGGATAGCTACCTAAGGAGCCCTAAAAAATCTGTGCGTGAGCCCACATCGAACTGCACTGAATAGGTATGAAACTGGGAGAGTTTTCCTTTTATTTGGTGCAGATTTCACATTTCTGTCGTCTTTTGTTGCTTTCCTGTGACCGGTCAAAAGTGCACCATGACTTTACGGACACACTCTATATACTAGCTTTTTATCTTCATCTTACTACAGTACAGTACATCTTTAAGTGTGTTTTACACAGCTGTTCCTTGGTTAAGGTCATTTGCAAGAAGCAAGTAGGTTTCTGAGGAAATCTTTTTTTTTTTTTAATTTTTTTTTTTTTCTGAAGTTGGAAACTGGGAGGCAGTCAGACAGACTCCCGCATGCGCCCGACCGGGATCCACCCGGCATGCCACCAGGGAGCGATGCTCTGTTGCAACCAGAGCCATTCTAGCGCCTGAGGCAGAGGCCATGGAGCCATCCTCAGCGCCAGGGCCATCTTTGCTCCAATGGAGCCCTGGCTGTGGGAGGGGAAGAGAGAGACAGAGAGGAAGTAGAGGGGGAGGGGTGGAGAAGCAGATGGGCGCTTTTCCTGTGTGCCCTGGCCAGAAATCGAACCCGGGACTCCTGCATGCCAGGCCGACGCTCTACCACTCAGCCAACCGGCCAGGGCGAGGAAATCTTTTTTGATGAGTGAAGGCTCCATTGAGATGATTCTCAGTAATTCTTTTCCTGTGTTCTGATCCACTGGACTTCCCACAGAGATTGTGGAGGGAGCTGTGAAAACTCCCTTCCTGGCCCTGGCTGGTTGGCTCAGTGGTAGAGCGTCGGCCTGGCGTGCAGGAGTCCCGGGTTCGATTCCCGGCCAGGGCACACAGGAGAAGCGCCCATCTGCTCCTCCACCCCTCTCCCTCTCCTTCCTCTCTGTCTCTCTCTTCCCCTCCTGCAGCCGAGGCTCCATTGGAGCAAAAGATGGCCCGGGCGCTGGGGATGGCTCCTTGGCCTCTGCCCCAGGCGCTAGAATGGCTCTGGTCGCGACAGAGCGATGCCTCGGATGGGCAGAGCATCGCCCCCTGATGGGCATGCCGGGTGGATCCCGGTCGGGCGCATGCGGGAGTCTGTCTGACTGCCTCCCCGTTTCCAGCTTCAGAAAAATACAAAACAAAAACAAAAAAAACTCCCTTCTTGATCGTGCCTGGGGTTTTGATCCTAGGGGATGTTTGTTCACTTTCTCCTTTTATTTTTGGACAGAATCAGATAATGTTCTTCTAAATGCATCTCTTCTAAATAGGTCTGCTTTTGCTTTGGGATCTCTGGGGAAAGAGAGTCCTTAATTTCTTTATTCTGTTGGAATTCAGTTGAAGTTCTGTTTATTTATAATAGAATGATAGAATTTAGACTAGAGCTAAGAAAAATATCTGTACTGGCCTGACCTGTGGTTGTGCAGTGGGTAAAATGTCAACCTGGAACAGTGAGATCGCCGGTTCAAAATCCTGGGCTTGCCTGGTCAAGGCACAAACAGGAGTTAATGCTTCCTGCTCCTCCCCCCTTCTATCTCTCTTTCCTCTCTAAAATGAATAAAAAAACCTAAATATATATATATATATATAGATAGATATGGTCTACTGGAAAGTTCTGTCCGTTTCTATCACAATAAGTTTCGACACGTAAGCACATGTTTATTTGGTGCATGTGTGCCTCTCTATTTTTATCACTTAATGTATACATACTGACGTAGCAAATTAACTAAAACAAAGTTGATTCACATTAGTCTTATGTGTGAAACCATAGTGTACCCATGGCTACTGATAAAGTTCATTTACGCCACTGTAATTTTTACGAATTTCAACAAGGAAGAAATGCTACAGAAGCATGTCTGTCGCATCCACCATATTCCCCGGACTTAGCACCTTCCAACTATCACTTGTGTTTGTCCTTACAAAATTTTTTGAAGGGCAAAAAATTCAAAAATGAAGAAGATATCAAACAAGCACTGGTTCAATTTTTCGCATCAAAAGATAAAACATTTTTCAGCCCTGGCCGGTTGGCTCAGCGGTAGAGCCGTCGGCCTGGCGTGCAGAGGACCCGGGTTCGATTCCCGGCCAAGGCACATAGGTGAAGCGCCCATTTGCTTCTCCACCCTCCTCCCCCTCCTTCCTCTCTGTCTCTCTCTTCCCCTCCCGCAGCCAAGGCTCCATTGGAGCAAAGATGGCCCGGGCGCTGGGGATGGCTCCTTGGCCTCTGCCCCAGGCGCTAGAGTGGCTCTGGTCGTGGCAGAGCGACGCCCCGGAGGGGCAGAGCATCACCCCCTGGTGGGCAGAGCGTCGCCCCCTGGTGGGCGTACCGGGTGGATCCCGGTCGGGCGCATGCGGGAGTCTGTCTGACTGTCTCTCCGTTTCCAGCTTCAGAAAATTGGAGAAAAAAAAAAGTGTATATTAAAAAAAAAAAAAAAAAAGATAAAACATTTTTCAAAAATGGGATATACAAATAGCCCTCACGCTGGCAAGAAATCATTAATAATAATGGCAATTATATTATTTAATAAAGTTTATTGATGGTAAGAAAATTTGTATTTTGTTTTATTCCAAAAACGGACAGAACTTCCCGTAGACCTTATATTTGTACTGTTTCAATGATGTATATGAAGTTCATTTAACAAATATTCTGAAGATCTGTTAAGTGTTGCTGTGTTCTTGACCTTGAAGAGAATAATAAATAAGAGATAAAAGTCTCTGCTCTTAAAGACTTAATATGGGCGGATAATAAACAAATAAGATCATTTTAGACTCTGATAGGTGGTATGCAAAAGCCTCTCTAAGCAGATAACATTTGAATACAAGGAAGTCAGGCGTGTGAATAGCCTGGTGATGTGGTGGAGCCAGGAGATCTCGGCAGCAGGAATGGCAAATGCAGAGCTCCTCAGTGAGGGGCCAGGTTGATGTACTTGGGGAAGCACGGTGGCTTAGAAAGAGTAAGAAAGGCTGAGTGGTATGAGGTGAGGATGGAGAGATAAGCAGGAGTCAGATCATGAAAGGCCTTGTAGGTCACAGTAGAGAATTTGGTCTTTATATTCAGGAGGGTTTTAGGAAGGGAAATGACATGATCTAATTTACACTGGCTGCTGAGGGAGAAACAGATTCTAAGGAGATAAGAGCAGGGGAATCAGAAGGCTGTTACAGGGGGCAGTGGTTTGTTTGGCAGTGGAGATGGGGGAAAAGTGAATTAATTTTGGAGGTAGAACCAACACGGTTTATGAAGAAATTGAAAGAAAGAAAGGGGGCAATAAAGAATGGCTTCTTTTATTCTTTTTCTATGAACAGCTGGATGAACATTGATGCCATTTACATTTATTATTGTTAGGAGTAGGTTTGGGGAGGGATTGAGTTTTGTTTTAGATACATGAAGTTTAGGAATCTAAGTAATAATATCATTGTATGGAAGTAGCTCATTAGCATGTCACAGGCTGTATGACATCCTCAGGGAGGGAGGGAGTAAAAGACCATAAGGGGTAAACATGTATTTCCCATGTATAATTTATTTAAATGGAATACATTTATTACAACTTATACCTGGGGTATACTGTTTTATACTACAAATTTTAGTTTTATATTACTTTTGTTAATAAAAATAAATTATTAGGAAAATATAAAAAGATTCCAGTAAGTGCCTAGAGAAATAAATACATTTTCTTCTTTGAGGACAATTCTTTTGAGTACTTGAAATGAAATTATTAAAATGTAATATGCTTTTCAAACTATACTATATTAGTATTATTTTCTTATTTATTTTTTAATTTTTCAATTTGGTTTTATTTGGTAAAGAATGCTTTCTGCTGGTTTCTTTATTTGATTTATGGACTAATGGAGATAGTGTTTACATCCTGTGGCCAAATTTGGTGTTATTTAGAAAGAGGATCTTGATGCTTTGGAGACCTCAGGTTCTAAGAAAGTGTGTAAACTCTATTTATTTAAGATTTAGATAGGGAGATTCCAGTTTAAGATGATAAACTGAACACCATGTTTACACCCCAACTCCTAAAATCTTGTTGTTTTCATGTGAAAAGTAATAAAAGGAAATAAATCTCTAAAAGTGCTGTAGAAAGTGGTAGAGATATAGCCTGACCAGGCGATGGCACAGAGGCTAGAGCGTCAGACTGGGACACGGAGGACCCAGGTTTGAAACCCTGAGGTTGCTGGCTTGAATGCGGGCTCTTCTGGTTTAAGCAAGGCTTACCAGCTTGAGCCCAAGGTCACTGGCTTGAGCAAGGGGTCACTGGGTCTGCTGTAGCCCCCAGTCAAGGCAATCAATGAACAACTAAGGAGCCGCAACGAAGAATTGATGCTTCTCATCTCTCTCCCTTCCTGTCTGTCTGTCCCTATCTGTCCCTCTCTCTGTCTCTGTCACCAAAAAAAGAAAAAAGAAAGTGGTAGAGATACAAAATGGACTTTACCAATAGGAAGATGAAAAGTACTGTGATTATAATGAAAGACAGTGAAAGTAGAGAAATCTACATCCTGAAATATGCATAGAAGTCAGAATTGGAGATGGAAGCCATCATTCTCCCCTATACTTCATGGAGAGGCTCAGGCCTGTGTAGAGTTGACAAGTGTAAATAGCAAGGATGAATTGGTGGGGTAATGAAGTGAAGACCATCCAAGGAGCACCTAGGCCAAGTAAACCTTCCCAATTCTCCAAATCCTCTTGTGTCTCTCCCATCCTATTTCCATGCATAGAAATTAAACCAAAAACAGCCTGCTTGACCTGTGGTGGCGCAGTGGATAAAGTGTTGACCTAGAATGCTGAGGTCCCAGTTCAAACCCTGATCCTGCCTGGTCAAGGCACATATGGGAGTTGATGCTTCCTGCTCCTCCCCTCTCTTTCTCTCTCTCTCTCTCTCTCTCTCTCTCTCTCTTCTCTCTAAAATGAATAAAGTCCTAAAAAATAATTTAAAAAACCAAAGACAGCCTGACCAGATGGCAGTGCAGTGGGTAGTGCGTCAACCTGGGACGCTGAGGACCCAGTTTTGAAACCCTAAGGTCATCAGCTTGAGCACAGGGTTGCCAGCATGAGCGTGGGATAATAGACATGACCCCCTCCCTGGTCGCTGGCTTGAACCCAGAGGTCGCTGGCTTGAGCAAGGGGTTGCTGGCTCAGCTGGAGCCCCCCGCCCCAAGGCACATATGAGAAAGCAATCAATGAACAACTGTGTTGATGCTTCTCATCTCTCTCCTTTCCTGTCTCTCTCTCCCCTTACTAAAAAAGAAAAAGAAAAGGAAAGAAGTGAAACCAGACAGTATCTCATGCTGAAACTTGGAGAATTGATCTCAAGAAAACAGGACTCCTGCCTTGGTTGAGGTTGTAACTGGCTTCTTTCATTTAGCTGAATTTCAAGATTCATCCGTGTTGTAGCATATAGTAGTAGTACAGCACTTCATTGTGTGGCTATATTACATTTTGTCTGTTTGATCATTAAGGATGGACATTTGGGTTATTTCTTCTTCTTGGCTATTGTGAATGATAGTGCTATGAAGCATTCATTTGTTGTTTTACTTAGTTGTACATTCATTGGTTGTTTCTGCATGTGTCCTGACCGGGGATCAAACCTGCAACCTTGGCATCTCGGGATGACACAGCAACTGACTGTGTCAAACTGACCAGGAGAAGCCTGAGCTCTTTTACATTGAGTTTGGCTTTTTAGCCATAATTGATGATGAAATGCTAAAATCACAGCATCTTATTATACAGAGATAAACTGGCTAATGAAGCCATGAAACCATCAACATGTAAGCATAAAAGAAAACAAAATGTAAATAAACTCAAACCTAAAAATACTACAGAGAAAATAAATTATTGTTCATCTCTCACCACTGTCCACCTCCAGAACTTTCTGACCATCTCATACTGAAACTCTGTGTTCCAATTAAGCAATAACTCCCCGCTTCCTCTGGCTCTGGTAACCAAAGTTTTACTTTCTGTCTCTATGAATTTGACTATTCTAGGTACCTCATATAAGAGGAATCATATAATGTTTACCCTTTCACGCCTGGCTTATTTCGGTTATCAGGTCTTAAAGTTTCATTTGTGTTGTAGTATGTATAGGATTTCATTCTTTTTTGAGGCTGAATAATATCACATTATATGTAACTCATTTTGTTTTATCTGTTGATGTTTTGTTTTTTTTCCACCTTTTGACTATTATGAATGTTGCTGCTATGCACGTGACTATACGATTATCTTTTGGAGTCCTTGCTTTTAGTTCCTTTGGGTATATACCCAGAAGTGAAACTGCTGGATCATATGGTAATTCTATGTTTAAATTTTTGAGGAACCACTATAATAATTTTTACCCCAATTTTACATTCTCACTAGCAGTGCAGAAGGGTTCCAGTTTCTCCATATCCTCACAACACTTCCTGTTTTTATTCCTAGATTTTAGTGGGTCCGAGTGGAATCTTAGTATGGTTTTGACTTGCATTTCACTAATGATTAGTGATGTTGAGCATCTTTTTAGGTGCTTATTGATTATTTGTGTATCTTTTTTGAGAAATATCTATTCAATTCCTTGCCCATTTTTAAACTGGATTGTTCTTTTGATTGTTGTTGGGCTGAATTGAGTTCTTTATATAGCCTTTTACTTTTTTGTGTGCATGTGTGACAGACAGAGAGAGAGAGACAGAGAGGGACAGATAGGGACAGACAGGAAGGGAGAAAGATGAGAAGCATCAATTCTTCATTGCAACTCCTTAGTTCATTGATTGCTTTCTCATATGTGCCTTGACTAGGGGGCTACAGCAGAGCAAGTGACCCCTTGGGCTGAAGCCAGCAACCATGGGGTCATGTCTGTGATCCCACATTCAAGCCAGAGACCCTGCGCTCAAGCTGGCGAGCCCACGCTCAAGCTAGATGAGCCCGCTCTCAAGCCAGCAACCTTGGGGTTTTGAACCTGGGTCCTCTGCATCCAGTCCGACACACTATCCTCTGCATCATCGCTTGGTCAGGCTAGCCTTTTACTTTTCAATGTTCTTGTACTGGAGGCATTGTTCACTTAACTTTCAAAGGTTTTAAAATTTTTTTCTATTGATTTGAGGATGGGTGATGAGAGAGATAGAGAAGGATCAACTCCTTGTTTCACTTAGTTGTGTACTCATCAATTGCTTCTTGTACAGACCCTGACCCCGGGGGTAAAACTCGCAACCTCTGGTGCTCTAGGTTAACACTTGATTCACTGAGCCACCCGGCCAGAGCTGAAGTTTTTATAGACTGAGTTGCCAGAACCAAATCTGTGTACTACAGGTATTGGCTATTCCAACTACTATTAAATTTTGGTGTAGACATTGAGTTTTGGCACAGTGTCCTACCAACCTTCCAAAGACAAGTTTAATTTCTTAATTCAGCCAATGTCGAGTTCTGTCCTTCAGTTTTATATTGCTTATGAAAATTCTGGAGCTGGTGAAGAGGAAAATTCGTAGTGTGTTCCAGTCCCTAGCAAGCACCATTCTGCTCTCTGCTTCTATGAGTTTATTTTAGGTACCTCATGTAAGTGGAATCATTCATTATTTGTCTTTCTGAGTCTGACTTAGCATAATATCCTCCAGGTTTGTCCTTGTTGTCACATATGTCAGAATGTCCTTTTTTAAAGCTAAATAATATTCCATTGTATGTATGTATATCATATTTTCTTCATCCATTTATTCACTTATGAACTAATATAGGTTGTTTCCATATCTTGGCTATTGTGGATAATGCTTTAATAAACATGTGGGTAAAGATATCTCTTTGAAATCCCGATTTCAGTTCTTTAGGATATACACCCAGAAGTGGGATTACTGATCATATGGAAATTCTATTTAAAGTTTTTGAGGAAGCTTCATTATGTTGTTTGTTTGTTTTTTTTACAGAGACAGAGAGAGAGAGTCAGAGAGAGGGATAGACAGGGACAGATAGACAGGAACAGAGAGATGAGAAGCATCAATCATTAGTTTTTCATTGCGTGTTGCGACACCTTAGTTGTTCATTGATTGCTTTCTCATATGTGCCTTGACCATGGGCCTTCAGCAGACCAAGTGACCCCTTGCTCGAGCCATCGACCTTGGGTCCAAGCTGGTGAGTTTTTGCTCAAACCAGATGAGTCCGTGCTCAAGCTGGTGACCTCAGGGTCTCGAACCTGGGTCCTCCGCATCCCAGTCCGACACTCTATCCACTGCGCCACCGCCTGGTCAGGCATTAATAGTGTTTTCTATAGCATCTGTGCTATTTTTCATTCCTGAAAACTGTACAGAGGTTCTCATTTTTCCACACTGTTACCAACCCTTATCTTTTTTATGTTTTATAAGAGCCATCTTATCTCATGTAAGGTAATACCTGGTTTTAATTTGCATTTTCATGATGATTACTAATGTTGAGCATCTTTTTATATGCCTACTAGCCATTTGTAAGTTTTCTTTGGAGAAATGTCTATTCATGTCCTTTGCCTATTTAATTGAGTTATTTGGTTGTTGTTTTTCTATTGAGTTGTAGGAGTTTGGGGATATTTTGGAAATTAATCCCTTATCAGAAAAAATAAAGGTTTTGCAAATATTTTCTATTATATAGGTTGCCTTTTCATTTTGTTCATTATTTTCACTTGACTCAATCCATCAAGTCTTCCTCCTCCAGGTTAGACTAGGTGTCTCTCTCCCCAGTTTCCACAGAACATTGTGAATAATGCTGACTTGACACCAACCTTATTATATTGGGTTATTTATCATTATTTGCTTCTTCTCTCTCCCAACCCCCATGACTTATTGAGGGAAAGGATTTTGCCTCTATTGTCATTTTTGTACTGCCAATCACTAATATAGTTCTTGGAATATAATTAGTTGGCACTCAGATTAGTAAAACTAAGCTACTCAGGTTAGTAAGTACTAAACTGAACTCCTGAAAATTTTAATGATTATCTTATCAAAGTTTAGGCCTATGCATTAACCAGGCTTGAAATAATTGAAAATTTAGGTTCATTATTAATACCACTAACCTTTGTTTGAAAATTGAATAGATAAATGAAACTGAGAATAGTAGTACTTTTCATTTTAGGTGAAAAAGAACTATAGTTTATAGAATACAAAAACATAAGTATTGACCAGTCTATAAACTACTGGGGCACAGTTTTATCTGTTCTTCTCATGGATACAATCTCAGTTTATAGAACAGTGCCTGCTACATAGTAGTAACTGGTCAGTAAATATTTGTTGAAGAAATATATGATATGCATAAGAAAAGCACTCTAACTTCATACTTTATTAGGCATTTCAAGTAAAATTTAAGTTTTAAACATTTTTTCATCTCTAATTCAATTAAAACTTACCACTTGAAGCAAAAATCAATTTACCATTTTCTGATTATTCTATAGTTTTGCAAAGGAAGTCTCTGAGTAAGTATAATGGAGTATAAATACAGTTTTCTTTCTTTTAGTAAACGAAGCAAAAAAGGAGATAAAAATGGAAAAGGCTTGAGACATTTTTCAATGAAAGTGTGTGAGAAAGTTCAACGGAAAGGTACAACGTCATATAATGAAGTAGCTGATGAGCTGGTATCAGAGTTCACCAATTCAAATAACCATTTGGCAGCTGATTCGGTAGGTGAATCATGTACTTGACATTGACTGTGTTGAGTGATACAGCAGTGTACCTCTTTGGATTGTCCGTGTCATCAATTTGAGAACTTCAGACAAGCTAGGGAATCCCCAACTCTGCCTTTACTTCAGGGTTTCAGATTGGCTGTTGGGAATTTTTGTTGTTGATTTTTTTGTTTGTTTTGTTTAGGAAAAAATTCTTATTTGTTTTCACATATATGTGAACAAGTATTTTTAAAATATAATTTGGGGGGGTCACTGAAGGAATTTTCTTTAAACATACTTTTTATATTTAAATGACTTTAGATGCATTTCTGAAAATTTTAGTGTTTCTTTAAGTCAAGAAATTTTTTTTTTTTTTAAGTGAAAGAGAAAGAGGGACAGACAAGAAAGGCGAGAGATGGGAAGCATCAACTTGTATTTGTGGCATCTTACTTGTTCATTGATTGCTGCTCATATGTGCCTTGACCAGAGGTTTGGGGGACTGATGCCAAGCCAGCGACCCCTTGCTCAAGCTGGTGAGGCCCATGCTCAAGCCGGCAACCTTGGAGTTTTAAACCTGTGTCGTCAGTGTCCCAGGTCAACGCTCTGTCCACTGTGCCACCTTCTGGTCAGGCAGTACAACTGAAATTTTTATTAACATATTCATGTATTATTCCTCCAATTAAAAAGAAGATAGCCTGACCAGGCGTTGGCACAGTGGATAGAGCCTCGGCCTGGAAAGTGAGGACACAGGTTCGAAATCGTGCCAGCTCATCCAGCTTGAGCATAGGCTCTCAGCTTGAGCATGGGGTTGCTGGTTTGAGTGTGGGATCATAGACATGACCCCACGGTAGCTACCTTGAACCCAAAGGTCACTGGCTTGAGTCAGGGGCACTCGCTTAGCTGGAGCCCTCCAGTCAAGGCACATATGAGAAGGCAATCAATGAACAACTAAGGTACCACAAGGGTGAGTTGATGCTTCTCATCTCTCTCCCTTCCTATCTCTATCTGTCTCTCTCTCACACACACACACAAAAAAAAAGAAAGAAAAAAAAATCTTATTTCTACCACAGACCGCAGACCCTAATCCACAACCCCAAAGGCAATATTCTATTACCAGATTCTCAAGTATCAGTCCAGAAGTCCTTTATGCATGCGCACACTAAAGTGTATTTCTTTCCTGTTTGAAGCACAAATGTGACTGTGCTTTGCATTCTGCATTCTTAATTTTATCTTTACAATGTATCTTGGAGATTTTTTTTTTTACCACATATAAATCATTCTTTTTTTTCTCCAATGGAGATAAAATTACATACAGGTAAGGAAATATACATGTTTTAAGTATTCAGTTAAACTTTTATTTTTTTCCTTCTATTGTAGAATAGTTTATCTACATTAAGATGTATTTATTTCAAGTTTGGACAGTTGTGTGCACCTATGGAACAGCCACCATAATCAAGATAAGATTATTTCCATAATTCTCTGAAGGTTCTTCCTGCTAGCCCCAGGCAACTGCTGATATCCTCTTTATAATTATGGATCAGTTTACATTTTATTTAAATGTATTGATACTATGTGTACTCCACAACAGTATTAAGTAATAGTAACTAGTCATTTGAAGTGAATTTTTGTTTTTGTTTTGTTGGCAGTTTTTTTCATCATATTGAGTTTTTAGTAGACATAGTTGTAGTACTTTATCCTTAATTATGATGAAGTTTTTATTTTGAGATTTTTAAAAACTTGGTTTTTTAATAAAGATTTTTTTTTATTTATTGATTTTACAGAGAAAGGAGTGGAGGAAGAATGAGAAGCGTGAACTCATAGTTGCTTCACTTTGGTTGTTCATTTATAGCTTGTCCTATGTGCCTTGACCAGGCAAGCCCAGGCTTTTTTTTTTTTTTTTTTTTTTTTAGAGACAGAGAGAGGGATAGACAAGGACAGACAGATAGGAACGGAGAGAAACGAGAAGCATCAATCATCAGGTTTTTGTTGCGACATCTTAGTTGTTCATTGATTGCTTTCTCACATGTGCTTTGACCGTAGGGCTTCAGCAGACCGAGTAACTCCTTGCTCAAGCCAGCGACCTTGGGTCCAGCGACCTTGAGCTTTGCTCAAACCAGATGAGCCCTCGCTTAAGCTGGCGACCTCGGGGTCTCGAACCTGGGTCCTTTGCATCCCAGTCTGACGCTCTATCCACTGTGCCACCGCCTGGCCAGGCTCTCTCTCTCTTTTTTTTTTTTTTTTAATTATTGATTGATTTTAATGAGAGGCACTGGGAGAGAGAGAGACAGGACCATTAAGCTGTTCCTGTATGTGCCCTGACCAGGGATCAAATCGGCAGCCTCTACTCTTCATGGGGATGCTCTAACCAGTTGAGCTATCCAGCCAGGGCAAACCCAGGGTTTCAAACCAGCGACCTCAGCATTCCAGTTCTACACTCTACTCACTGCACCACCACAGGCTAAGCAAAAATATTTTTTTCTTTTTTTTACCATTGATGGAGAGAGGAAGGGAGAAGTGGGAGGGAGAGAGAGAGAGAGAGAGAGAGAGAGAAGCATCAACTTGTTCCACTTAGTTGTTACATTTAATTGTGAACTCCTTGATTGCTTTTCATAGGTGCCCTGACCGCGGGGGTTGAACCCTCAACCTCATTGCACCGGGACATTTCTTTTCTATTGAGCCACCAAGCTAGGGTCGGTTCTTTTGTTTTGCCTTTTTTTTTTTTTTTTTTGTATTTTTTTTTTTCTGAAGCTGGAAACGGGGAGAGACAGTCAGACTCCCACATGCGCCCGACCGGGGATCCACCCGGCACGCCCACCAGGGGCGATGCTCTACCCCCCCCAGGGCGTCGCTCTGCCACGACCAGAGCCACTCTAGCGCCTGGGGCAGAGGCCAAGGAGCCATCCCCAGCGCCTGGGGCCATCTTTGCTCCAATGGAGCCTCCGCTGCGGGAGGGGAAGAGAGAGACAGAGAGGAAGGAGAGGGGGAGGGGTGGAGAAGCAGATGGGCGCTTCTCCTGTGTGCCCTGGCCAGGAATCGAACCCGCGACCCCTTGCACACCAGGCCGACGCTCTACCACTGAGCCAACTGGCCAGGGCTGTTTTGCCTTTTAATGAACATTTTTCCCCCTCAATTTTCCCCTCAATTCAAAAATAAGAAATTGTTGAATTTAATCAAATTCTAGTTAATTTCCTGAAAATTTAAGATTTTTATGCTAATAGTCATGAATGAAATTTATTTTTGTTTTGTTTTTGTCACCTTTGTAGTTTTGATGAGTAGTATTATGCTGGCTTTATAATATGAATCTAGAGGCTTTTTTTTTTTTTACAGGGACAGAGAGAGAGTCAGAGAGAGGGATAGACAGGGACAGACAGACAGGAACGGAGAGAGATGAGAAGCATCAATCATCAGTTTTTCGTTGCGAGACCTTAGTTCATTGATTGCTTTCTCATATGTGCCTTGACCGTGGGCCTTCAGCAGACCGAGTAACCCCTTGCTTGAGCCAGTGACCTTGGGTCCAAGCTGGTGAGGTTTTGCTCAAACCAGATGAGCCTGCGCTCAAGCTGGCGACCTCGGGGTCTCGAACCTGGGTCCTTGGCATCCCAGTTCGATGCTCTATCCACTGTGCCACCGCCTGGTCAGGCTCTAGAGGCTTTTTTTAATCTTCCTCTTCATTCCATTATAGGTTTAATAACATTGGATGTCTCTTTATGGTCCCTGAAATTTTATAGAAATAACCTGTGATACCATCTAGGCTTGGTGAATTCGGTGGGGGGTTAATCTTTTTTGGGGGGAGGGGAAAGAGATAGAGTCAGAAGAGGGACAGACAGGAAAGGAGAGAGATGAGAAACATCAATTTTTCTTTGCGACACCTTAGTTATTCACTGATTACTTTCTCATACGTGTCTTGACCTTGGGAATACAGCAGACCAAGTAGCCCCTTCCTCAAGCCAGCGACCTTGGCCTCAAGCTGCTGAGCTGTGCTCAAACCAGATGAATCCGTGCTCAATCTGGCGACCTTGGGGTTTCAAACCTGGGTCCTCCAGGTCCCAGTCCAACACTCTATCCACTGCACTACTTGCCAGTCAAGCATGGGAGGGTTAATCTTGAACTTCCCAAGCTGGCTCTCTGATGAGTCACAGTGAGCTGGCTGCCTCCTCTGATCAGCCGCAAGCCTTATGGGGGGGGGGGGGGGGGGTGTTAATCTTTAGATAGGTTTTTTTATTCCTTCTTTAGTGATGTGTCTGATTAGAATTTGTTTCCCTTAGCTAAATGTTTTATGCTTTTTAAGAAAATCCTTTATTTCATCATGTTTTCCAAATTATTTGCAGTTATTTTGCCCAAAATACCATCTCTTGGATTTGTTTGTATTTGATTTCCTGTTTTACAGTTAATTTGTTTTTATCTTTATTTAACACTCTCTTTACTGTACAGTGCAGGGTTTGATATATACTTTATTTACTTTTATTATTTTTGTTCATCATTGAAAGTCTTTGTGGCTATGACTTTTTCTTTTCTAGATTGCTTTAGCTCTTACTGATTTTGATATAATGTTATTCCTTGGCCTAGTAATTTCATTATAAAGAGTTCTTTTTCTTTTTTAGCGAGACAGACAAGAAGGAAGAGAAATGAGAAGCATCAACTTATAGTTGCATCATTTTAGTTGTTCGTTGATTGCTTTTCATATGTACGTTGATGAGGCGAGGGTTAGGGGGGCTCCAGCTGAGCCAGTGACCCCTTGCTCAAGCCAGCGATCTTTGGGCTAAAGCCAGCGAACATGGGATCATGTCAGTGATCCCACGCTCAAGCTGGCAACCCCGTGCTCAAGCCAGGGACCTTGGGGGTTTCAGGCTTGGGACAGGCTAGAATTCTTACAGTTCCAATGCTAGTGCTTTTTGTTTGTTATGAATTTTTTACTTTTATTATTTATGAACCATTTATTTATTTTTATTGCTTTTAGATTTTCCTTGTGAGCCGTTATATGATGGGTTTTTTTTTTTTAATGTTCTGTCTGCACTTGAAAAAAAGTATATGGCATTCTGATTCTGAGTGAAAGCCAAAGTTCTCAAAATGATTTGCAAGCAAGCCCACCATGACGTCTCTGATCTCATCTGTGCATTCCCTCAGTTACTGCGCACTTTGTGACTATGTCAGCCAGAGAGGCTCCTTTTCAGGCCACTGCACTGTTGTTTCCTTTGCCTGGAGCATTCTTTGCTAGGGATTTATGTGGTTTATCTGCCCCCTCCGTTTATTTTCACTCAGATGTCACTACACTAGGGCATTTCTTCTAACCACTTTTCAACATTTAACATACATATTTATTAACCACTGCATCCCTACCCCCAGGTATAAGCAAGAGGTGTGGTGGTTTTTGCTGCTGTTATTTTTCTGATAATTTGGAAGGTTTATAGTCTATAGTTCTTTCATTGGATATCTTTATAACTCTGAGTAACTTTAGTATTTTATTTCCTGGTTTATCACCTGTAGATCAGTATCTTGATTATGGAGGGGAAAAGGGGATTAATATTCTTAGATATACTCCTATCTCCCATCTTTCCCCTCTCCCACAGGATTCAGATTGAATATGTAAGTGGTGGTTATTAAAAGAATATTGCAGTTGTTTTTATGACTTTAAGTAAATATATTGTGCCAAAAACCTAGTTCATCTGCTTTGAATAGTTCATTTGCTTTGAATCCAATATCAAGGAGGAGAAAATAACTGACCTACTTTGTTGCTTTTTCCTGATATTTGTTGTTTTATTACCATTTCTACAGGGTCGAGATTTCTAATACTATTTGCATTCAGTTCTATAACTTAAATCTCCCATTTATTTAAGTTTGTTTCTACCTTTAAATGGATTCAGTGTCTTCCACCATCATTTATTATCATGGTATTTGATTGATTGGATTTTGATTTTAGGAACTACCCATCCACTTTAAGATAAAGGACTTTTTCCATAGTGTGAATTAATACAATTTTCTTCATTGAGAAAGTCTTGCTACTAAAATAAATTTTTTTTAAGTCACCTGAACTAAAAAGTATGCGTTAGTGATCTATGTGATGATATTTTGGTGCAAGTTCCCTATTTTTATTGTAAGCTAGTTAACAGTTTACAGATCATAGTAGTCCATGGACCACATTTTGAGATGCACTGTTTACTTAGAGATTAAAACATGCATGCTTGACTTTTCAAATTTTAATATCCTTCCAGACAATGCAAGGCCTTAGCCACTTTAACTCCGTTTCTCCTTCCTGCTGTATATACTATTGTTGTCATGTATATTAATTCCGTGTATATTCTAGACTCCACAAGACATTATGTTTCATACAGAGAGTAGTTTTAACTGAGATTTCCTTACATAGTTACCTTTTGAGTTGATCTTCATTCCTTCCTACATTTCCAACCTGTCTTAAATCATTGTTCTTCTCCCTCAATAAGATGGTTTAGTATTTTTAAAATTTAGATGTTAGTAACATAATCTTTATTTTTTAGATTGTTTTATGTTTTTGATTGTTTCAAAGTATGTTTATTTCATCTTTACTTTTGAAGGATAGTTTCACTGGGTATAGAATTATTTCAATACTTTGAGGATACAATAATGTTATTAAATATTTAATAGCTTGTGACTGTATCTTAATCCTTAACTTTTATCCTTAATAAAAATATTTCTTAGCAGGCTTATGATCAGAAGAACATTAGGCGAAGAGTTTATGATGCTTTAAATGTGCTAATGGCAATGAACATCATTTCAAAGGAAAAAAAAGAAATCAAGTGGATTGGCCTACCGACCAATTCTGCTCAGGAATGTCAAAACCTGGAGGTAAATGAGGAGAATCTATTTATATGTAGTAGTTCACTTTATTTTATATCAGAGACATTTTAATTTTGAAATATAGTCACATAATAGTAAAATATTTCTCATTGTTTATACTATGTCTTTTTTTTTAAGAGAATTTTTATGAGTTTGTGTCAAACTGAAGACATATGTCTAGAAGCAAAGTCTTAAATGTGCCTACTCTGTCCTCTTTTTTTTTTTTTTTTTTTTTTTTTAACAGACTCTTTTATGTAGAGTTTTAGATCTGGAAGGAACTTTAGATGTATAGTCTTAACTCAGGGATTGGGAACTTTTTTGGCTGAGAGAGCCATGAATGCCACATATTTTAAAATGTAATTCCTTGAGAGCCATACAACGACCTGTGTACGTTACGCATTATCCAATAAAAATTTGGTGTTGTCCCGGAGGACAGCTGTGATTGGCTCCAGCCACCCACAACCATGTACATGAGCAGTAGGAAATGAATGGATTGTAATACATGAGAATGTTTTATATTTTTAACGTTATTATAGTTTTATTAAAGATTTGTCTGCGAGCCAGATGCAGCCATCAAAAGAGCCGCATCTGGCTTGCGAGCCATAGGTTCCCGACCCCTGATCTAACTGATGTCCTGACAAAACAAGGGACATAGGAATTAAATGACTTGATTTTTACTGTTTCTTAGAGAAGATCTTTATTCTGATTTAATTCTGAGCACTCTAATAATAAATGTTTGGTGATTTGTGTAATAGAAATAATGTCTTATTTGTTGTAATGCTTGCTGTATGGGCCCCCCAAAATGGATTCAGCTGTCTACTTATTTTTTACATTTAAACTTTTACCTTTGATTCTAGAATCAGTGGCAACAAAATAGTATTTCATTTGTATCTTCATCAGAATGGATAGAATGTTTGGCAGTTACATGAATTTGGATACGATATGTGCAAAAACATTTTTTATTCTGTTAACTGTAATTGTTATAGAAAATGTTTCCTAAATGAACATGTGCCCTGTGACATATTGTTTCCAAATTTGACATTGTTTTACTGTCATGGCCATAAAGGGAATAAACTGAGGTTAAAGATAGCTAATGGTGATAAATATGGTTGATTTCATGTTTTTCTCATTATTTGGTATCATTATTCTTCTGGATGGAGGGAGAAAACACATTTATCAGAAATCATAGAATAATTTTATTTATGTGCTGCAGTGGGAATGTCCTTTTCTCCTTCCGATAGTGTGAATTTGAGGATCATTTAACCAGTAATATTAAGATAACAAAAATCATTATCATCTGCTATTTGATAACCAAAGTTTGTACAAGAAAAAAAATCTTTTGACTCCAAGGAGCTTTCATTCTGGTTGAGAGGAGAAATATAAAAGGAGTTACCAAAAATATGCTATGAAAGAAGTATGTACAGCTTTTCTAGAAAGAGAGATAAGGAACGGCTTTACCAAAAAATGGATGTGTATACACATATATCCCTGAGCTCAGTTACAAAGGAGGAATAGGAGTTTGCCAAGCAGATTAGGGCAGAGAGGGCCTTCCGGCCTGCTTGGGCAGAGGCATGCATAAGAAAGCGTGTCCACAGCTGTGTGTGGCCAGAGTGCAGGTAGGAGAAGGGGGTATGTCTCTCAGTGCTAAGCAGTTGGGACCTGACCCTGTAAACTAGGGGAAGCTATTGGAGATAAAGGGGAAGTCAGATAGGATGTATTCTGAAGAATTACTCCACTAATGGGTTGAGAGTTGAACCAACAGGAAGATGAAGAGGGAAGGTAAGGCGGTAGCAGTGAGGTTGGAGAAGTGTTTTAGAGGTCGAGTCCGTACGGCTTGGATTGTGTTTGGCGGGAGGTGGGGTCAGGGGGGAACTGCTATATCTTCAAATGTAGATGGCCATAAATTTACAGTCAATCTAAAGTAATTCAGGATTAAAGTATGGTAATGGTTAGAGGAATGAGAGGAAGCTCCTGGTGCAGACTAGAGTGGATGGGGAGCAAATAGGACATATTCTCTTAGAGTAGACAAGAAAAATGTCTTATTTGATGTCATTGACTTTTGCCCAAAGAGAGGGTGTGGAACTCACCTACAAGGAAGTTCAGACTCTAACATGTTTTCCGGGAGTTGCCAGAGTGAGGAAAATAATAGCCCTTTGAAGCTGGGAAGTTTGTCACATAAGTATGTATTTTACTACAAGTAGGAATTGTATATTGAATATGTAAGCTATCTGTATTAGCAGCTGTGCTTATTTAAAGCAGTTAAAATGAATATGCCAATTTTACTTCAGTAATAAAGAAGTAAAGGAAGGAATTAGAAAACAAGAAGAAGAGAGACATCCAGCATAATTTCTCTTATCAGGAAAGAGATATTTACATGTGTGAAACAGGAAATGATACAAGATAGTATAAGATTAAAAATTAACTTCTGTATGATCAGGGCCACGTATGGAAGCTTAGAGGGTCCTGTGCCCTCTCTGGAAAGAGGGTGCTAGTCCTGGCTGGGTTGTTGGGAAGTACGCGACGAATGAGTGTGAAAACTGGTAAAACTTTTTTAGAGAGAACTTTGTCTCAGAAGTCTCAAATACCATGTGTATTCGTTGACCTGGCAGTTAGCCATGTGATTTCTAACAGGGGAAAAAAGCAAGTAAGTTAAATGTTTAAATAAATAAGTAAATAAAATTTAAAGTAAAAATAAAAGTCTGGCCCTGGCCGGTTGGCTCAGTGGTAGAGCGTCGGCCTGGCGTGCAGAAGTCCCGGGTTCGATTCCCGGCCAGGGCACACAGGAGAGGCGCCCATCTGCTTCTCCACCCCTCCCCCTCTCCTTCCTCTCTGTCTCTCTCTTCCCCTCCAGCAGCCAAGGCTCCATTGGAGCAAAGATGGCCGGGGCGCTGGGGATGGCTCCTTGGCCTCTGCCCCAGGCGCTAGAGTGGCTCTGGTCGCGGCAGAGCGACGCCCCGGAGGGGCAGAGCATTGCCCCCTGGTGGGCAGAGCTTCGCCCCTTGGTGGGCGTGCCAGGTGGATCCCGGTCGGGCGCATGCGGGAGTCTGACTGTCTCTCCCTGTTTCCAGCTTCAGAGAAATACCAAAAAAATAAATAAAAATAAATAAATAAATAAATAAATAAAAGTCTGTTAAACTGAGACCTTAAATGAGATCTTATCTCATTCTTGGGAGGCTGCAAAGCAGTTAATATTAGGGTCTCTGGAACCAGATGGCTTAGATTCTTGACAGGCACTAAACATTGTGTGCTTGGGCAATTATTCCTCCCTTTCCTTACATGCATAATGGTTGACAACGTACTTACCTCATACATAGTTTTGTGAAGGTGAATTATATAATGTGTGAGAAGTGCTGAGTTGAGTGCTGGCACACAGAGCACACAGAGAAAGTGTTCCTAAGTCTTAGCTTTTACTCTGCTAGAACTTAAGAGATAGCAACAAATAGCAACAAGTACTGCATACCAAGTATCATTAAGCAGATGGATGTCATTACTGATAACAGTTGCCAGGATTCTGCTGTCTTGCCTGCTCACTCACTCCAACCCCTGCTCCCCAAAGAGGTGTGGTTTGTCATTATTGATGATGGTAGTTAAAATGAGTTGCATTTCCTGAAGAAAATTCTTGATATCTCAGAATTGGGACCTGAAAATGAGCGATACTTTGTACTTGAAACATGTTCATGTTGTTTTGTAATCTGTATTTTGAAGATAGAGAAGCAGAGGCGGATGGAGCGGATAAAGCAGAAGCGGGCCCAGCTGCAAGAGCTTCTCCTGCAGGTAAAGGCTGGGATGTTTTCGTTACCTTCCCTACCTGTATTCTCCTCTGCTTACTTGCTTTTTAGTTGGTGTTTGCTACATTGGGTGCCTTTGAGGTGGTGGCTAGTGGGATTGCAGAAATCGGATGGCCTCACTGCAGCCAAGCCGTGCCGCCCACATGGTCTGCCTTTAAGCTACTTCCATGTCTCACCATCATCAGGGCCCCAGAGCCGCTCATCTGTCCTGTGTGTGACTGATACACAGTTACCTTTGACGCTTCTCCTTACTGTGAACAGAAACTGGGTGTGGGTGTGTGTGTACTCTAAACAGAAACTGTTTGGGGGGGGGGGTGTGTGTTTAGTCCTAATTTGCAATACCAAGAAGTAAAGCTAGTTAAATTTTAGGCACAATGATTAAAATAATATAATCTACCTTTAATATTTATTATCTGTAACAGAATAATATGCAATAACTCAATAAGCTTTATAAAAATACCAAATCTTAAAATGCATTTGTTTTTTAAAAAAATTAAATTTTACAGTGAAATAAAGATCCCTATATTTATTCTTTTATGGATAATTTCCTAGAATTTGGATGATTTAAAAAAATATAATAGAGCCTTTGTATAAAATTATGTGAGGTAAAATCACAGGGTAGATGGACTATTTTTTCTAGTTTGGTAATTATAGTTGGTGTAAAAATTTACTTTGAGCCGTATGGTAGAGCTGATTTCAATCCAATCAAAAAAGAACTTTATAAAATGAGTGTGAGAATCTTAATGCCTGTGCTTTTGTCAGCAACTTATCTTTATTTGAAAAACTTTCAGTCAATCATAAAATCAACTTTCATTTGAACAATTATAGGTCAATTTTGGTGTAATCCACTTATCAGAAATAAAGATAGCAAAAAGTTACCAAATATGTATTATAGCAGGTTGTTTCCTAAAATATGCTATCCTATCCTAATGGATAGGATATGTAAAGTACTCTTAAATAATGCAGATTTTTGTTTTTCACTTTAGAGATGCTTACATTTATTTGTTTTTCTTTTAGTTTCATGTAGAAATCGTATGGCCAAAGACTCGATTTTTTAGATCTTGCAGAGACCTGTGTCCGATCTGAGCAGGGAGCTGGGCCAGGGCAGAGGAAGAACACAAATAGAGCAGAGACTTTCCAAACTTAGGGAGCCCAGAGAAGGTGTGCCGCCCTGGTTAGGCCATTTCTTTCTGTCTTTCTGTTCTGAGTCTGCTTTTCACACTGAAGGAACCCTGTAGGACCTACCTGAGGAGCTGCTGCTGGGGGAGACATTTTTATGTATTTTTTATATTGGATGTCCAAATAAGATTTTGTTTAAAGATCATGTTCTGCAGCTTTAAATAAGACCTTCAGACCTGACCGTTTACTCCTATTTCTACAGCTCCCCCCTGGAGAATCCTGCCTTCTTGTGGACCTGGCCTGCCAGGTCCTCATGTCTTAACTCCTACACTGTCACCTTCTCCCCCTGGCTGTCTCTCTGTTGTTCCTGTCCCTGCAGTTAAAACTGTTGCAGCCTGACCAGGTGATGGCGCAGTGAACAGAGCGTCGGACTGGGATGCGGAAGGACCCAGGTTCGAGACCCCAAGGTCGCCAGTTTGAGTGCGGGCTCATCTGGCTTGAGCAAAAAGCTCACCAGCTTGGACCCAAGATCGCTGGCTCAACCAAGGGGTCACTCGGTCTGCTGAAGGCCCACGGTCAAGGCACATACGAGAAAGCAATCAATGAACAACTAAGGTGTCGCAATGGAAAACTGATGATTGAGGCTTCTCATCTCTCTTCGTTCCTGTCTGTCTGTCCCTATCTATCCTTCTCTCTTTCTGTCTCTGGAAACAAAAAAAAAAAGTAAATTAAACAAGTTGTCCCTGAACACTAATAATTTGCCATGACTAAGCTAGCTTAATTTTTTTTAACACTTAATGTCACAATTCACTGACATCACATGGCACACCTAAGTTTTACTTACATGCCACTGCCTCTTTTTTCTTAATGTAGAGGAGAAATGGTGTGAGTACAGATACCTCCAGATAGTCTAGATAGCCTACTTCTGTCTATGTAATGCTCCCTTCCAGCCCCGCACCTTGTCCAGAGCTGCTGACATAGCTCACCTAAGGCTGTCCAGCCTCTCGGATAGACGCTAACGAGCTTGGAGAGGAACAGAAACCTGAAGGAAATCAAAGGGCAGTAAATAATGAAATCAGTCCAAACAAACAGGAGGGGATTTCTGTTTTTACTATCGAAATAGCATTATTTAGTTTTTACTATTCTCCTTCCCCTGAAAAATTCTTGATGCTCTTAAAATGAACACAAACATATAAGAACTCTGACTTATCACTGTCTATATTCCCCTCTACAGGGCCCTCCCGTGAGACTGTGGCCACAAAGCGAGGCAGGATATGGGAGTATTTCCCATGGTGCTTTTTCTACTAGGAGGGAAGAGAAGCTAGGCAGGAGAATTTAAACGTATACCGTGGACCCTCATCTGTCGCGGGGGTTAGGTTCCAGAACACCCCCCCTTAGGCGAAAATCTGAAGTAGCGACCTTATATTTATTTTATTACTTATATATATTTTAAGAATTTATAAACCCTCCCCACACTCTTATAAACGTTTCCCACACTGTTACTAACTTTCCCCAAACTCTTATAAACACTTCCTATGCTCTTAAACACTTTCTACACTTTTAAACCTACATAATTTTAACAACATATAAAATTCTATTTGGGTACTCACCAGTAAATATATGCTATGTATTTTATTTTGATTTAATATTTTTAATGTGTTTTAATTATTCCTTATATATTTTTTATATTGTTTTCAATTTTTTAGGCTAGAAAATGCTTATTTTACCACAAAATTAATTAAAATAATATATTAAAATACGTATATACTGCAAAATCCCATGATATAGCAAAAAGTCCCAATACAAAAATTAGATATATACAGTTTAAAAATCTTCGATACAGTGAGACCACGAAAAGTGAGCTGCACTAGGCGAGGGACGACTGTAAATCTTTTTCTGAGTTTTACGGTTTCAGCATGTTTTTCCTCAATATTAAATGGATTAAGCAATAAATACAATATAGCCAGTTTTTTGTGTTTTTGTTTGTTTGGTTTTTTTTTTTTCTAGAAAGTGGGAGAGACAGTAAGAAGCATTAACTCCCAGTTGCTTTCACTTTAGTTGTGCATTGATTGCTCCTCTTACGTTGTCTTGACTGGGGCCAAACCAGCGACCTTGGCCTTTTTTTTAAGCCAGCAACCTTTGGGCTCAAGCTGGTGAGCTTTGGGGTCGTGTGGATAATTCCTCTGCTCATGCCAGTGACCCAACACTGACAACCATGTGCTCAGAACTGGCAACCTTGGGGCTTGGAACCAGAGACGCCAGCATTCTAGGTCAATGCTTTATCCACTGCACCACCACCAGTCAGGCAAAATAACCTATTCTTTAGTAGAAGATATTGGAATATGACTTAAAAAATATTTGATAATGGTATTTCTAGTGATAGTTTTTTTTTAATTGATTGATTCGAGAGAGAGAGGAAGGGGGACAAAAAGAGAGAGAAACATCGATTTGTTCCATTTATTTATGCATTTGCTGCTTGATTCTTGTATGTGCTCTGACTGGGATTGCACCCACAACCCTGGTGTATTGAGTTGACACTCGAATTGACTGAGCTAACCAACCAGGGCAGTCGTAGTATTTTGTTTCTTTGTTTGTTTGTTTTTTGTTGGGCTTTTTTTTTTGTATTTTTCCAAAGTTGGAAACAGGAAGGAGAAGGGGAGAGGTGGAGAAGCAGATGGGATTCTCCTGTGTGCCCTGGCCAGGAATCAAACCCGGGACTCCCGCATGCCAGGCCGATGCTCTACCACTGAGCCAACCGGCCAGGGCTCTTTGTTTTTGTTTTTTACAGAGACAGAGAGAGAGTCAGAGAGAGGGACAGATAGGGACAGACAGGCAGGAACAGAGAGAGATAAGAAGCATCAATCATCAGTTTTTTGTTGCGACACCTTAATTATTCATTGATTGCTTTCTCATATGTGCCTTGACTGTGGGCCTTCAGCAGACCAAGTAACCCCTTACTCGAGCCAGCGACCTTGGGTCCAAGCTGGTGAGCTTTTGCTCAAACCAGATGAGCCCACACTCAAGTTGGTGACCTCAGGGTCTCAAACCTGGGTCCTCCGCATCCCAGTCCAACACTCTATCCACTGCGCCCACCGCCTGGTCAGGCAGTAGTAGTTTTTTTATAGTAATCTTTTATAGCATTTTTTTGGATGCACTGTTAGGGCTACAATAAGTTGATGTTCTTTTTGTTTTATGCATTTTGAAAGAAAGAAAAATGTGCACTTTCTAGGGAGACAGCACCCAGTCATTTTAAGATAATAATCATCTTAATCTTTAGTTAAGACCCAGAGCCTACAGTAACAGTCCTAGAATAAGATTGCTAAAACAGACAGACCGGGCGGTGGCGCAGTAGATAGAGCGTTGGACTGGGATGCGGAGGACCCAGGTTCTAGATCCTGAAGTTGCCAGCTTGAGCACAGGCTTATCTGGTTTGAACAAGGCTCACTAGCTTGAGTCCAAGGTCACTGGCTCAAACAAGAGGTCACTCAGTCTGCTGTACCCTCCCACACACATACAGGTCAAGGCACATATGAGAAAGCAATCAATGAACAACTAAGGTGCTGCAACAAAGAATTGATGCTTCTCATCTCTGTTTCTGTCTGTTCCTCTCTCTGACTCTGTTACAAAATAAATAAATAAATAAAATTTTAAAAAAAAGATTGCTAAAACACAGAAAATAATTTAAATTCATCAGTGCTGGGTGAGAGAAGATGGAACCAGCTGGTGAAGGGAATTGAGTGGATCTAAGTCTAGAAGGTTTTAAAACCAGTATCTGAAAATAAATATACAGTATAAGTAAAACCAATGTGTGTTTCATGAGCAAATGGAAAACTTGAATAGTGTAAGGTCTTTCTAGCTGTGGAATCCTATGATACTTTTGTCTTATTAATAAAGGGGGGTCACCTTCTTTGACTTTTGAGTAAGGGTTATAACTAACAGTAGCAAGCAAGATTCAGTATGAAGATTCAGGCCCTGATAGATCTTACCATCACTGCCAAGCCTCTCATTTCCTCATCTGGAAGAGACCAGGTGGGGAGCAGGTTGGATCAGATTCCAACCTGAGCCCTCAGTATCCTTGGCAGTTTGGAGGAGGAACCTGAGGGGTGAATGAGGGCCAAGTGGGCAGGGCTCAGGATGCCTGGCCCCGCTTCCACCAGCAGGGCGACGCCACTGGCATTGGTCTTAGAAATGGGTGTCTCCTAAGACTTCGTTTGAAGAAAGGGTTCTGTGGCTTTATCAAGTTTGTGTATCACTGTTTTAGAGAACCCAAAAGATATATTTAACCCTAAACTCTGGAAGGAGTCTGTGTTAGGTAAACGAGAAACATGAGTTCACTTGGTGGCACTGTCACCTCATCACTGACTCCAAGAAGAGTTCAAGGTGCCACTGGGCTCTTGCCTCGTTTCCATGGATGGCAGAAACCATGGGCTCCATTATTTGCATTTGGATGAAGTTAGACACCATTAAATATATATTTTTTCCCCTCAAAATATATTTATTGGCCCTGGCCAGTTGGCTCAGCGGTAGAGTGTTGGCCCAGCATGTGTAAGTCCCAGGTTTGATTCCCAGCCAGGGCACACAGGAGAAGCGCCCATCTGCTTCTCTACTCTTTCCCTTCTCCTTTCTCTCTATCTCTCTTCCTCTCCCACAGTCAAGGCTCCATTGGAGCAAAGCTGGCCTAGGTGCTGAGGATGGCTCCATGGCCTCTGCCTCAGGCGCTAGAATGGCTCCAGTTGCAAAGGAGTAACGCCCCAGATGGGCAGAGCATCACTCCCTAGTGGGCTTACTGGGTGGATCTCAGTCGGGTGCATGCGGGAGTCTGTCTCTCTGCCTTCCCACTTCTCACTTCAGAAAAATACCCCCCCAAATAAAAATAAATATTTATTTATTTATTGAGTTGGATCATTCTGATCTTTTTTGTTAAATGTTTCATTTACCTATAGTTAGAAGGCCTCTTTAAACTCTCTAATTTCAAACTATTTTAAATGTGTTTATCTTAAGTCATTTAATTCTAATTCACTTATCTCTGTTAAATGATTATGTTCTTTATATCTATCATTACAGCAAATTGCTTTCAAAAACCTGGTGCAAAGGAATCGGCAAAATGAACAGCAGAACCAGGGCCCTCCAGCTGTGAACTCCACCATTCAGCTGCCCTTTATAATCATCAATACAAGCAGGAGAACAGTCATAGACTGCAGCATCTCCAGTGACAAGTGAGTGCGGAACTGAGCGAGGGAATGCCGCTGGACTTCTGTTAACATAGTCCTGTCATTTGCAAAGTAAAGAAGGGTCTGCTTCCTTATGTGAAGCCTCCAGGGCTGCCTTCCTTGGGGCACAGGAAGTACCTTTTCAGGATTGTTGTCAGCTACTGCTGTGTGCTCCATCACTCCCCTCACATCTAGCGCCTGGCGCTGTGGTGCTTGGACTCAGACCACTTATGCATATATATACATGCATGTGGTCTAACTGGGGTGAGTCACTGCAGTGAGGTGGCCGCTCAGTGAGGGTCCAGCACTAGGATGGCTTGCTTATAATTCACGATCATAGTTTATTCTGAAAATAGCTTACTTCTTTATTTTGCTGTATCATAGTTGAGTGTACTTCAGTTTATTAATGGATGAGTAGACATGAAAATGCTAGCTAGATGCATTCTCTGCTTTTTAAAAAAATACTATCTTATAACTGAAAGTTAATATTTTTGACCACCTTCAACTAACTTCACCTCCCTCCTTCCCCCCATGTCTGGCAACCAGCAGTCTACTTCCGCATCTGTGAGTTGGGGTTTTTTAGATTCCACATGTTAGTGAGCTCGTTCAGTATTTGTCCTCTCTGAGTTACTGCACTTAGCATAATGTGTTCACAGTCTATCCATGTTGTTGCAAGTGGCAGAGTTTCCTTCCCTCGTATGGCTGAGTGTGTGTCGTTGTTTGTGTATAGCATATTTTCCTACATTCGTCCAGCAGTGGTCACTTAGGTCACTTTCATAGCCCTGGCTATTGTGAAGAATGCTGCCGTGAGCACAGGGGTGCACATATCTTTTCAAAAGAGTGATTTTGTTTCCTTTGTATCTATTCCCAGAAGTGGAATTGCTAGATCATCTGGTAATACTTTTTTTTTTTTTTTTTTTGTATTTTTCTGAAGCTGGAAACGGGGAGAGACAGTCAGACAGACTCCCGCATGCACCCGACCAGGATCCAACCGGCACGCCCACCAGGGGGCAACGCTCTGCCCACCAGGGGGCGATGCTCTGCCCCTCTGGGGCAGCGCTCTGCCGAGACCAGAGCCACTCTAGCGCCTGGGGCAGAGGCCAAGGAGCCATCCCCAGCACCCGGGCCATCTCCGCTCCAATGGAGCCTTGGCTGCGGGAGGGGAAGAGAGAAACAGAGAGGAAGGAGGGGGGGTGGAGAAGCAAATGGGCGCCTCTCCTGTGTGCCCTGGCCGGAAATCGAACCCGGGTCCCCCGCATGCCAGGCCGACGCTCCACTGCTGAGCCAACTGGCCAGGGCCTGGTAATACTTTTTTAAGGAATCTCCATATTGTTTTCTCTAGTAGCTGCACCAATTTACAATCCCACCAACAGATTTTTTGCATTTTAACTAAAATTGATGGTAATATTCATTGTAATAAGTGAAAAGTAGCAGTTTTCAATACAGAATTAATATGTGATTTATTTTACCCTTCATGAAAATAGTCTTCAGGCTACATATAACCAGACGCTTGAAATAGTTAAGGGACTAGGGTGCAGAGTGAGACAGACCCAAGTGTGGATTATGTTTCCCCCATTTAACTGCTGCAAAGCTCATCCCTAAATGGGGATGATGCAGGGCCTCTGCCACTTCCCAGCCGTGTGGTGCGGATTCAATGAGATAATGCCCGTTAAGGGTTGGACTCAAAGCAAGCATTTTATAAATGTTAAATGCTGTTATAAAGGGTCAGCATGTAATTTATGAACAAACTTGAGATACATTTGAAAGCAAAAGAGGGCTCAACAGTTACATAAGTATCAGAGAGGCGTGAGCAGGCCTTCCAGGGACACAGGAACTCCTGGTCTCCTTACTGCAGGGGTCCCCCAAACTTTTTACACGGGGGGCCAGTTTACTGTCCCTCAGACCATTGGAGGGCCGGACTATAAAAAAACTATGAACAAATAAATCCCTATGCACACTGCACATATCTTATTTTAAAGTAAAAACAAAACAAAAAAACGGGAACAAATATTTAAAACAAAGAACAAGTATTTCAATGGGAACTATGCGCCTCTCGCTGACCACCAATGAAAAAGGTGCCCCTTCCGGAAGTGCAGCAGGGGCCAGATAAATGGCCTCAGGGGCCGCAGTTTGGGGACCCGTGCCATATAGCTACAGCATGGCCCGTGGGCTTCACTCTCCCCTGCTTTTCCCAGTCTTTTCTCTGACAGTGTTGCTTCCTGTATCTTTATCGCTTAGAGATTCTGGGTCACTTAAATTACACGTCACCAAGAAGAAAAAGAACAGTGGGCAGGGATTTCAAAAGTAATTAAGACTGTAGACACAATTAGAAATAGTAGAGACTGTCCTGTAGGCTGGGAAGTCCGTTTGCAGTCTTTCCTGTAGCTATATAGTTTCTTAACTTCTCAGAGATCTCATTCCTTCCTCCGTTGAAATCAGAATCACAGTATTTAATTACTGGCTTACAAAATTTGTAAATATATTCATAAAGGACCAGCCCAGTGGTCAGTAAAGGGTAGATGATGTCTGTATTGTTACTCAAACTCTTGTAAATTTTTTACAAAAACCTATGTCTAGAAGAATTAACATTCTTATAAAACAGAGAATTCTAGCCAGACTGGGCGGTGGCGCAGTGGTTAGAGTGTCAGACTGGGATGCGGAGGACCCAGGTTCAAGACCCCAAGGTCGCCAGCTTGAGCGTGGGCTCATCTGCTTTGAGCAAAGCTCACCAGCTTGGACCCAAGGTCGCTGGCTCGAGCACGAGGTTACTCGGTCTGCTGAAGCCCCACGGTCAAGGCACATATGAGAAAGCAGTCAGTGAACAACTAAGGAACCACAATGAAGAATTGATGCTTCTCATTTCTCTCCCTTCCTGTCTGTCCTTCTCTCTGACTCTGTCACAAAATAAATAAATAAATAAAATTTAAAAAACAACAACAACAACAGAATTCTAGAGAGTGGTTAACATATTTTCTGGAAAAAAGGCCTATTAGAATTCTAGTTATTCTCTCTAGTCAGTCTCTCATTTTGCGGGAATTACTAGATTCTCTTCAAAGTCTAAAAGGAGTGGCGGGAAGTCTGGGAGCCATTGGCCGGAGGGCTCTGGGTCTGCTCACTGTCCAGTGCTGTTGTGTCAGTGGGCGGTTACTGACTCCGCTCTGTCCCAGCCCTCCCCTGGGGGTAGAGGGAAGGAGGCTCTCAGAAGCTTGTCGAAGCTTGTTTTTCAAGGTAGGTCCTAAAGCCTTGTCTTTCGGTTACTGTGGTGATGCAATCGTTTCCCCTTCATTCGCCAGGCGGCAGTAGGCCAGTACTATGAGGATTAAATGTACCGAACTGTCTGCTTCTAACGTATGTCTGAAATCATGTCTGTGGCAGGCACCCACTTCAGATTCTTTTTTTATTTTTATTCTGAAAATTTGTTAATGTGCTTTATTAAATTTTATATACTTAATTATTTAAATGCAGCATTTTGCTTTAAATTATCATTTTTTCCCTCATCTGAGATCTAGCATAAAAAGTTTTATCCTCACATGATTTTATTTATTTACTTTTTAATGTTATTGATTGGTTTTAGAGAGAGAGAGAAAGGCAGGATGGGATGGGGGAGGAATGGGAAGCATTAACTCATTGTTTCTGGTATGTGCCTTGACCCGGCAAGCCCAGGGTTTCGAACCAGTGACATCAGCATTCCAGGCTGACGCTGTATCCATTGCACCACCACAGGTCAGTCCTCATGATTTTTTTTTTTTGTATTTTTCTGAAGCTGGAAACGGGGAGAGACAGTCAGACAGACTGGGATCCACCCGGCACGCCCACCAGGGGCAACGCTCTGCCCAGCAGGGGGCGATGCTCTGCCCCTCCGGGGTGTCGCTCTGCAGCAACCAGAGCTACTCTAGCGCCTGGAGCAGAGCCCAAGTAGCCATCCCCAGCGCCTGGGCCATCTTTGCTCCAATGGAGCCTTGGCTGCGGGAGGGGAAGAGAGAGAGACAGAGAGGAAGGAGGGGGGGGGGTGGAGAAGCAAATGGGCGCTTCTCCTATGTGCCCTGGCCGAGAATCGAACCCAGGTCCCCCGCACACCAGGCCGACGCTCTACCGCTGAGCCAACCAGCCAGGGCTATCCTCATAATTTTAATAGAGGAATTTTAGCCTGATCAGGCGATGGCGCAGTGGATATAGTATCAGACTGGGATGCAGAGGACCCAGGTTTGAAACCCCGAGGTCGCTGGCTTGAGCATGGGCTCACCAGCTTGAGTGTGGGGTTGCTGGCTTGAGCGTGGGATCATACACATGACCCCATGGTCACTGGCTTGAGCCTCAAGGTTGCTGGCTTGAGCAGAGGGTCACTCACTCTGCTGTAGTCTTCCTACCCCCTGTCAAGGCACATATGAGAAAGCAATCAGTGTACAATTAAGGAGCTGCAATGAAGAATTGGTGCTTCTCATCTCTCTCTTCCTGTCTGTCCCTTTCTCTCTCTCTCTCTCTCTCTCTCTCTCTCTCTTTCTCTCTCTCTCTCTCTCTCTCTCTCTCTCTCTCTCTCACACACACACACACACAGAACACACAGAATTTTATGACACTGTAAACCCCCATTACCCCAGAACATTCACCTACACCCTGTCCCTGTATGTCTGAGGGGTGTGGGTGAAGGACCTCAGGGCCCAGCCTAGAACTCAGAGGGACTGTTTCTTCCTACATTCACCTCTATTGAAGGCTTGTTCCGGGCAGCAGGGCATCCTGCTTTGGAATTTTTCAAGAATATTTGGAGCCTGACCAGGCGGTGGCATAGTGGATAGAGCATCACACTGGGACACAGAGGATGCAGGTTCGAAACCCCGAGGTCAACAGTTTGAGCGCAGGTTTATCTGGTTTGAGCAAAGCTCACCAGCTTTGACCCAAGGCCGCTGGCTTGAGCAAGGGGTCACTTGGTCTGCTGAAGGCCCGCGGTCAAGGCACATATGAGAAAGCAATCAATGAACAACTAAGGTGCCACAATGAAAAACTGATGATTGATGCTTCTCATCTCTCTCCATTCCTTTCTGTCTCTATCTGTCCCTCTCTCTGACTCTCTCTCTGTCTCTGTATAAATAAATAAATAGGCCCTGGCCGGTTGGCTCAGCTGTAGAGCGTCGGCCTGGTGTGCGGGAGACCCGGGTTCGATTCCCGGCCAGGGCACATAGGAGAAGCGCCCATTTGCTTCTCCACCCCCCCCCCTTCCTCTCTGTCTCTCTCCCCTCCCGCAGCCAAGGCTCCATTGGAGCAAAGATGGCCCAGGCGCTGGGGATGGCTCCTTGGCCTCTGCCCCGGGCACTGGAGTGGCTCTGGTCGTGGCAGAGCGACGCCCCCTGGTGGGCAGAGCGTCGCCCCTGGTGGGCATGCTGGGTGGATCCCGGTCGGGCGCATGCAGGAGTCTGTCTGACTGTCTCTCCCCGTTTCCAGCTTCAGAAAAATTAAAAAAATAAATAAATAAATAAATGTATGCTGTAGCTAATACTTGACTCATGAAATATGAAATAAGCATCCAAAATGTGTTCTCCTCAGTCGTAATAGGCCAACTCATAGTAGGGTTATATTAAACTGGAAGGCTTTCTTTTCTTTTTTTAAAAAAACTTTTTAGTTATTTGAGAGAGAGAGAGGAAAGGCTAGAAAGAGAGAGGGAAGCACTGATTTGTTGTTCCACTTACTTGTGCACTCATTGGTTGATTCTTGTGTGTGCCCTAACCGGGGAGTGAACCTGCACCCTTGGCATATCAGGAAAATGCTCTAACCAACTGAGCTACCTAGCTGGTGTCTGGAAGTTTTACTTAATATTTTATTTTTTGTGACAAAGTTGTAGACAACTTTGAAAAGTATTGGATTTAGACCAGAATTTCTATCTTCAGTTTGCAATAGCTTAATGAGGGCTGAAGTTCATGGACTCCTTTTCCTTTTGTCTGTCACAGGGAAATTGTTTTAATTGGGAAAGTGGTATATTTGAGTTGTCATCTCCTAAGCAGCAGAATGGCCCTTCTTGCTGTGAATAGTGGCAAATTCTAGTACTATAGCCTCATTCTTTTACGTAATATATAAAGTATAAAACTAGGCCCTGGCTGGTTGGCTCAGCAGTAGAGTGAATGTCCCGGGTTTGATTCACAGTCAGGCACATAGGAGAAATGCCCATCTGCTTCTCTACCCCTCCCCCTCTCTTGAAGCCATGGCTCAATTGCAGTGAGTTGGCCCTGGGCACTGAGGGTGGCTCCATGGCCTTCAGCTCAGACGCTAAGAAGAGCTCGGTTGCTGAGCAACAGAGCAGTGCCCCAGATGGGCTTGCTGGGTGGATCCCGGTCAGGGTTCATGCGAGAGTCTGTCTCTGCCTCCCCTCCTCATCAGACCTTCCCAACACCATGGAAAACCCCATACCGACTTTGTTTCCTGATGCAGGTTTGAATATCTTTTCAATTTTGACAACACCTTTGAGATCCATGATGACATAGAAGTGCTGAAGCGGATGGGAATGTCCTTTGGCCTAGAGTCAGGCAAATGCTCTTTGGAGGACCTGAAACTTGCTAAATCGCTGGTGCCAAAGGCTTTAGAAGGTTATATCACAGGTATGTTAACGGATGTTTTCACATGTTGTCCCTGATTAAATATGTCAAACTCGAACATGTTCTCATAGAAAGTTAGTTTGAGTCTATTTTATGCCTGCCCTTGACCCTGAACCCTTTCCCCTTTCAATGCAGCCACTCCCTTGAATGCCTTGTGTTTTCACTTGCTTTTTCTTTAAGATACAAACACAACTGAAGTAAACTGCAAAGAACTTAGTTTTGCCTACCCCTGACCTTGATAGAGATGGAATTATAGTGATATATTTTTTGGTGATTTGATTTTTTTATTCAACATTGTATTCTTTAGATTGGCCCATATGACTTAATGTACCTATGATTCATACATTTTTACTGTTGTATAGAATTCCATTATGTGACAATATCACAATTTCTTTGTTCATTTTACTAGTAATAAACCTTTAGTTTGTTTCCAGTTCCTTGATATTTAAAAAACAGTGGTACTTGGAACATTCCTATAATTACGTCCTAGGGATCACGTGCAGGTTTGAGGAGTGCATCTGCAGCTCTACTGACAGTGCCAACAGTTTTCAGTTTGTTTCTTGATTTAATTAAAACACCACCAAATACACCACTTTTTTTATTGATTTAAATTTATTGTGTTGACATAGGTTCAAGTGTCCCACCGAATACATCCCCCCATATACACCATTTTTTAAGTGTATAATTCAGTGGGTTTTAATATATTCACAGGGTTGTACAATCATCACTAATTCTAAAACATTTTTATGACCCCAAGGAGAAATTTCGTACACATTAGCAATTACTCCTTGTCGTCCCCCCTCTCGCTGCCCCAGTCCCCCCCCCCACAACCACTAGTGTCCTTTCTGTCACTGCGGATTTGTCCATTCTGAGCAGTTCATATAGTCATACACTCTGTGGCCTTTGTGACTGACTTAGTGTGCCTCCAAGGTGCATCCGTGCTGTAGCATGAGTCAGTACTTCATCCCTTTCTTTTTATTGCCATTTATAGATGTACCATATTTTGCTTCTCCATTATTCGGAGGACATTTGAATTATTTCCACTTTTTGGCTATTGTGAATGCTGCTACTATAAATATTCTTATACAGGCTTTTATGTGAGCATAATATTCATTGTTTTGGGTATGTATGGAGAAGTGGAATTGCTGGATATTATGTTCACTCTGTATTTAACATTTTGAGGAACTGCAGAACTATTTTCCCCAGCGGTTGTACCATTTTACAGTCCTACCAGCAATGTAGGGTTTCAGTTTCTCCACATCCTTCTAAACACTTGTCGACTTTTTTTATTATAGCCGTCCTAGTAGATGTGGTACTTCACTGTGCTTTTGATGTATATACATTTCCCTAGCAATTAATGATTATCTTTTCATGTGCCTCTTGGCCATTTGTCTAGCTGCCTTGGAGAATGTCTATTCAGATCCTTTGCTCATTTTTAAATTGGGTTCTTTATCTTTTTTTGTCTGTTTGTTTTTCACTAACTCAGAAATCTGTATGCTTATCTTACATTACTAAGACTGTGGTGTGTTCTGCACTCATAATTTGGATGTATAAGCTGTGCTTCTGCTGTGGCTTTTGGCAGCTATCTTCATTTTAAGTATTACCACCTAGAATTTCACATCACTTTTGAAAGGCATTTTAATGAGTTCTAAAGTATATTAAATCAAAAATATAAGCAAAGAAGTAGTTTTTCTTTTTTTTCTTTTTTTTTTTGCCAGTAAGGTTTTTTTTTTTTTTTAATTTTTTTTATTATTTATTCATTTTAGAGAGGAGAGAGAGGGAGTCAGAGAGAGAGAGAGAGAGAGAGAGAGACAGGGGGGAGGAGCTGGAAGCATCAACTCCCATATGTGCCTTGACCAGGTAAGCCCAGGGTTTCGAACCGGCGACCTCAGCATTTCCAGGTCGACGCTTTATCCACTGCGCCACCACAGGTCAGGCCAGTTTTTATTTTTTGTTTCATGGTTTTGGCCCTTTGGTCACAACACAAATGTTTGTTGAATGAAATTTCATTTCTGTTGGATTTAGTTCTTAAAGTGGCATCCTCCACCTCTTCCAAGTGTGACCCCATCTCCTTGCCCTTCAGCCTGTACCGTCCCCTGCTCCGATTTGCTCCGCCCTCCCTACTCTCTGCCCCCGCAGGGCCTGCGTTGTGTCAGCACCCCAGTCCCGCCGGCAGTCCAGCAGGCTCTGAGGAAAGGGCTCCCAGTAAACCACACAGCGTCCTTTCAGCCTCTTCTCGTTGTCAAGGGACAGTTGAGCAGGCTCTGCTCTGTGCTCTTTACCTCCTGGTGACCTCATGACAGCCGGGGGACAGACTCTCTGGTTAGTTCAAAAGAAGAAACTTGTGGGTGGTGCAGTGAATAGAGCATCGGACTGGGACGCAGAGGACCCAGGTTCAAAACCCCAAGGCTCGCCAGCTTGAGCCCAAGGTCACTGGCTTGAGCAAGGGGTCACTCGGTCTGCTGTAGCCCCCTGGTCAAGGCACATATGAGAAAGCAGTCAATGAACAACTAAGGTACCGCAACAAAGAATTGATGCTTCTCATCTCTCTCTCCTTCCTGTCTGTCTGTCCCTATCTGTCCTTCTCTGTGTTTCTCTCTGTCTCTGTCACAAAAAAAGAAAAAAAAATAGAAGAAGAAACTTGTGTGACTATAGTATGCAGAAGGACAGGGCTCTTGAGTAAAATGGTGAGAACCATTGTGTGGTTTCCGTGATAATGTGAGAGAAACAGGCTTTTCAAAGCCGTTGTGAAAGGAAAATTTAATGTACTCACAAATAAGGAAATAGCTTGCTCTGACAGGAAGTTTCCATAAATGCTATTTAATATTCAGCACAAGATTCTGGCTTTAATTTTATCGTGTACAGACTTGCTATTTAGTGTATTGAAAGCTGTGTTTCTTAGAATTGAAGTTCTTTTTCTCACAGCTGCCTTGGTTAGCCTCTGAGGAAAAAGGTTCACAAGGCCATTCTAAAATCAGATACTTAGTGTACTTGTTTCCTACACAGGATTCCTCTCAGTTGGTCAGACAGTTGCCTGGATAGCATTACCAGTCCCAACACACATAGTTTTGTATTTTTTGTACACTAATAATAAAACTTTTAATTAAATACAATAAAAGCTCGGCTCTGGCTAGGTGGCTCAGAAGATAAAGTGTCAACCCAGCACACCAAGGTCACTGGTTCAATCCCCAGTCACAGCACATGGGAGAAGCAATCAGTGAGTGTACAACTAAATAAAATGCCTAAGTGGAACAAGGAGTTGATGCTTCCTTCTCTCTCCCTACCCCCTCCCTCCCCCTCTCCCCTCTGTCCTTTTCCTCTGTTTCCCCTTCTCCCCCTCTCCTCTCTGTCCTTTTCCTGTTTCCCCTCCTCCCCTCTCCCCTCTGTCCTTTTCCTGTTTCCCCTTCTCCCCCTCTCCCCTCTGTCCTTTTCCTCTGTTTCCCCTTCTCCCCCTCTCCCCTCTGTCCTTTTCCTGTTTCCCCTTCTCCCCCTCTCCCCTCTGTCCTTTTCCTCTGTTTCCCCTTCTCCCCCTCTCCTCTCTGTCCTTTTCCTGTTTCCCCTTCTCCCCCTCTCCTCTCTGTCCTTTTCCTGTTTCCCCTTCTCCCCCTCTCCCCTCTGTCCTTTTCCTGTTTCCCCTTCTCCCCCTCTCCCCTCTGTCCTTTTCCTGTTTCCCCTTCTCCCCCTCTCCTCTCTGTCCTTTTCCTGTTTCCCCTTCTCCCCCTCTCCCCTCTGTCCTTTTCCTGTTTCCCCTTCTCCCCCTCTCCCCTCTGTCCTTTTCCTGTTTCCCCTTCTCCCCCTCTCCTCTCTGTCCTTTTCCTGTTTCCCCTTCTCCCCCTCTCCCCTCTGTCCTTTTCCTGTTTCCCCTTCTCCCCCTCTCCTCTCTGTCCTTTTCCTGTTCCCCTTCTCCCCCTCTCTCCCCTCTGTCCTTTTCCTGTTTCCCCTTCTCCCCCTCTCCCCTCTGTCCTTTTCCTCTGTTTCCCCTTCTCCCCCTCTCCCCTGTCCTTTTCCTGTTTCCCCTTCTCCCCCTCTCTCCCTCCTCCCCCCTCCTTCACCCTCTCCCTCCCCTTTCTCTCTCTTTTGCAAATCAATGGGAAAATTAAAAATATACATATATAATAAAAGCATTTTGGCAAGTTACATTT
Source organism: Saccopteryx leptura (assembly GCF_036850995.1). Lineage (NCBI taxonomy): Eukaryota > Metazoa > Chordata > Mammalia > Chiroptera > Emballonuridae > Saccopteryx > Saccopteryx leptura. The sequence goes on along the minus strand of NC_089512.1, from coordinate 45,536,237 downwards.
TTTGAGTGTACATTCTATCTTAAAATGTAATTTAAAGAATTTTTTTAAGGTTTTATTCATTTTCTAGAGGGGAGAGAGAGAGAGAGAGAGAAGGAGGAGCAGGAAGCATCAACTCCCGATTGTGCCTTGACCGGGCAAGCCCGGAACCGGTGACCTCAGCGTTCCAGGTTGATGCTTTATCCACTGCGCCTCCATAGGTCAGACCAGAATTTCTTTTTAGGAATGTATTTCTAATATACATCACGTACTTTGTAAAATCACTATTGAAAGGCAATATACTTATTTATTCAGTAACATTTAGATCTTAGAGGTTTCTGTCACTGCCTTCTCTGAGCTAACCTTCTGGATAAGGAGATAAGTAGTAAACAAGCAGAATCACAGCAGGAAGTGATTGTGCTAGGGTGGGTGTGGGTGTGCAGAGAAAGTAAGATGGAAAGGACTTACCCAGAATGTTTCGTGTAGACCGAGACAGTAATGCCCGTCTCACTCTCATTAAAAGCATGACTGCTTATGACCTTTTAAAATAAGGGCTGGTTTGTGCTTATTTCGGCAGCATGTATACTAAAATTAGAATGAGACCGAGATCAGCATGGTCCCTGCGCAAGGATGGGAAAAAAGTAAGGGCTAGTTTGAGTTACAAGTAAAAGAGAAAGGAGAAAGAATAGATCTTTGGTTACTAATAGCACCGAGTTCACCAGGGGGCACTTTAAAAGCTACTGCAGTAGGGGTTTTTTGATTAGACTTCATCTTTACCCACTCAGAACTCTTAACACCAGAGTCTTGAGTCTTTTGTGGTGAGGACAGCAGGCACCCCAAGCAGTGCAGTGATTGTCCTCTGTGAGCTGCCTGCTTGAGGTCTTACTGAGGAAAAGAGAATGAGAATTCCTTCTTGCTCTAGTCTGCCTTCCTGTGTATCTTTTCCTGCTCTTATGTTTTAAAATAAATTTTTTGAGGGAGAGAGAAACAAGAAGGGAGATTGAGAAGCATCAACTGATAGTTGCTTTCACTTTAGTTGTGCATTAATTGCTTCTCGTACACGCCTTGACCAGGGCCTAGCGAGTGTAACCTTGTTCAAGCCAGAGACCCTGTGCTGACAAGCCCATGCTCAGAGCCAGCAACCTCAGAGGTTCGAACCAGGGACCGCAGCATTCCAGGTTGATGCTTTATCCACTGCAGCACCACCAGTCAGGCTAGAAAGTTTTTTTAAATAAATTTTTAGAGAGAGAGGAGGGGGGTGTCAATTTTGGTCCACTTATTCACACATTCATTGGTTGACTCGCGTATGTTCCTAGACTGTGGGCCAAACCCATGACCACCTGAGCTCCCAGGCCAGGGCCTCTAGCTATAATTTAAAACAGGCTTACACCCTTACTTAACAGCTTTCTTCACATTATCACAAGAGCAGCCACAGAACTTGGAGAGCCTACATCTTCTGTTCTTGTTTTTTTCCTGTAGATATCTCCACAGGACCTTCTTGGTTAAATCAGGGACTACTTTTGAACTCTACCCAATCAGTTTCAAATTTAGACCTGACCACTGGTGCCACCTTGTCCCAGTCAAGGTATGTATTTTCTCAGGGTTAGAAAGGCCAGCCACAGAGCCCTGAGCCTTTCTGGGGAGGAGCTGGCGTGTCCCTGCCCGTGCAGACTCTGAGCAGATCTTGGCAGAGCTTGCCAGTGGCCCCTGCCTTCCCTCACTTAATTCTGTGTTTTACAGAACCTAAGGCATACACCGCATTAATGAGCCTGTGTGTTTTTAATTGTTTGCTAGTGTAAACCAGGGGTTATGCTTGGATGCTGAAGTGGCCTTAGCAACTGGGCAGTTCCTTGCCCCAAACAGTCACCAGTCCAGCAGTGCAGCCTCTCACTGCTCCGAGTCCCGAGGTGAGACCCCCTGCTCGTTCAACGATGACGACGAGGAAGAAGAGGAGGAGGACTCTTCCTCCCCAGAATAAAGACAGGACAAAACCCACGCTTTCATATTTGATGCTCATGTGTGTTTTTAGTGTGAGTTCTTGTTTTTGAAATGATTGCTTCAGTCCTTGCCTTTGTTTGTGCTCTGTGTTCGGTGGGAACTAGGGAAACACTGTAAGTGAATTACACGCAGGCTGACACATCTGAGGTGAAAGGGAACATAGTGAGAATGGACCTGAACAGCAGAGCAGTAGGTCACCTCTCGGACAAAGCGAGCTTTCTGAGGTGACAGTGGGGACAGTCCCAGGAAAGTTGGGGAGCATGAATGAAGCTCATTTATCTTCCATGAGGTGGGATATCTCTGTCCCCCGTACCCATGTAACCCTCCTTAGAAGTGCGATTGCTACGATGAACAGCCGTCGATGGTCATGTTGCTCATGTTTCTCTCCCTTACGAGGCACAACCCGGTGGGGCGAGTTGTACAGCTGGGAATGTGGACGGCAGTCCTGTGGCCTGAGGAGCACAGGTGGGAACTGCTGACTAGTTACAGATCTAGTTGAGGTGCTTTACGCATCAGCTGCCTTAGACGGCTTCTAGAAAGGAGCGAGTGCTGATTCTTAAGGACTTAAGTGACATTTAGAATCATTTATAGTAAAACTTAAATGATCATTATTAGCCAATGCATTGGTGCATAGAATTTTTTAGGGCTACTTCTGGAAGCCAAAGTAGAATAGCATTTCCACGTGCATTAAATACTTTGCCAGCACTGCCTTTTGCCAGCATTCTAAATCTGGAGTTTTACGGAGAAGAAAATTCTATCTATAGTTTTAATCAAAGCTATGCATTTCATACAGCATTTTCATTTAGAACAAAGAAAAATCCCTGTGACTGAATTGCTTGCTTACAGTTTTCTGCTGTCATTGTGATTTCACCTGGTGTGCAGTTGATGAAAAGGAACCACATGTCATTACTTTTAAAAGAAAATTCTATTTCCAGAATATGAACAGCAATGTTTTTCTGTACTTGCCACCTTTTATATGTTTTCATTAATCAAAATGACCTTATCGAGTTTACTCCTGGGGAAATTGTGTTTCAAACTAACCTGATGCAGAGTTTCACAGAAACAACCAAAAACCAGTGACCTCCCCAAATGGTTGGGTTTGCCGCGTGCAGTAACTGGTGTGTTATCTCATCGCCGAAGATGCCCCTGGATCTCTCGGGGTGTGCTCTGTTCCTGCTCCTCTGAGCAGGGCCTGGAGACATCTGCCACCATGGCCAGCCCCAGCTTCATTTCACTTAAGGTCTTGAAAACAAGCAAATCATGATGGAAAGTTGACTCCACGTCTTTGTCTGGAATCATTTGGCTTTGTCCTTGATCATACATCTAGCACCTGTGGACCCAGCACCAAGTCCCGCCCAGATCAGTCCTTCTCTACCCCACGGGCTGAGAGCAGGAGCCTCGGGAGGCCTGCCCAGCTCTGGTGCTCTGCCCACAGCGCCCACAGCGCCCGGGGGGCGAAAGGCCTGGCTGGGCTGGAGGGGAGGGCCAGAGAAACGGATATGCAGAAACATACAACTTTTAAGTTTTTTCAAGACAAACTCATTCCGTCAGAAATAAGCCACAGAGCAGACTCAGAATGTTCGAGGGGGCGGAGAGGTAGAGGCGGTGTTTAGAGAACTCTGCCTCGGCCTCAGTCCTGGGACACATCTCTCAGGGGGCTGATGGGAAGGGTCTGGGACTGCAGAGGCCGCAGCGGGCCCCGCAGTGTTTAGAGAACTCTGCCTCGGCCTCAGTCCTGGGACACATCTCTCAGGGGGCTGATGGGAAGGGTCTGGGACTGCAGAGGCCGCAGCGGCCCCGCGGCTGGGAAGGGTCTGGAACTGCAGAGGCCGCAGCGGCCCCGCGGCCCCCACGGGCTGCTGAGATGTTGACTAGAACATGGTCAGCTGCAGTCAGGGAAAACCAGGCTTCCTTCCAAACTGCCCTCTAGGAGGCTGCCCCCTCCTTTACTAAGCCCTACCTTCCTCCTCTCTGCGTGAAGCGGGCCCTGCAGGGACCTGGGGCTGGTCAAGGGCCACAGCTAGTGTTTTAGTCTTCAAAGTATTATACTACAGAGCCAAGAGGGAAAAAAAAGTATTGTACTACAGGTCCCAAGACCTGTGCACCAACATTCAGGACAGGTACATTCATCATAGCCCTTCCTCCACCAAACAGCAGGATGCTTCCTCAAGTTCCTGGGAAACTGCTCTCTTCCCTCCCCCTCCCCCGCCCCTTCCTCCCTCTTCCCCTCCTGCTACTGCTGCTGTAGTGCTTTAAATAGATAAAATATGGGTTTAAAAGGAAAAGCAACCAAAGTCTGCTTATTGGTGCCCCGTCACTGGCCTTTCCAGTCATAGGTGTGTGATGTTTGGCTGGAAGTGGCCCCTGTTCTCAGTAATGTTTCTGGGTAGCTGCTGGGCACATCTGATAGTCACACTGTGGTCGTCAGTGCACGTCTCTGGTGGAAGAGCCTTCCTGAGCAGGAGATGAGGTTGAGGTGTTTAGAAAGATAAACTCTGTTGTTCTTTCCTATCTCCCCAAAACACACTATCTGGGTCTAAAGTTAAGCATTCAGAAATCAAAGTGAAAAGAAAGTTGGGGAATTGTGATGACAACATCCAGACATCTTTATAGGGCTAGCACTTGGGGTTACCGCACACACGGGAACACCCCGTCCGGAGAGGGTGGGTCACTGATTCGGGGGGGGGGGGGGGGAGCTTCAGATGCCTTTTCCCCCTAAGGATCAGTTTACTGATGCCCTTTCAAGTATCTGATGGCATTTGCTCAGTAAATCCTTGCTCCACTAGCTCTTATGTGGTGGCACTGGTCTGCCATATTTGGTCCTTTGTGGGAAGGGCAGTGCTTAAGGTGCCCAGGCACCTGCCCGGACTTCCCTTAGCCGTTCCCCACATCGAACCTTCTCCACTGACTCTTCCTGTGATGACAAGTGAGGAAAGCATCCTCAGGAGCGCCGGCAGAAACTGCCCTATGGCCACGGAGGACCGTGGGAGGGAGCAGGAACATAGGGGCCGGCGCAGGGATCCCTCACCTCCATGCCCACTGGGCCTGGGAAACAACAGATGACCAAATGTGTTTCCTTCCATTCGATCCTAAGTAAAAGTGGGGAGAAAACTTGTGTAATTGCTGCCGTTTTAAAGGATGGAAAAGGATAACTCTCCCTCATTAGCAAAATTTGCAGTGGTAACCATACTCTGCCATACTTGAAAAATGGAGCCAGGGTCAGTCAGACGCAAAGTAGTCCCGGCAGATGGTTAAGATGGAGCTACTGCCTGACTTGTGGTGGCGCAGTGGATAAAGCGTCGACCTGGAAATGCTGAGGTCGCCGGTTCAAAACCCTGGGCTTGCCTGGTCAAGGCACATATGAGAGTTGATGCTTCCAGCTCCTCCACCCTATCTCTCCTCTCTCTGTCTCTGTCTCTCTCTCTCCTCTCTAAAATGAATAAATAAAATTTAAAAAAAATATATGGAGCTACTGCACAGAGCGGTTCGGTGGAGCCTGGCAGAAGGCAGACATGTGTAACTTGGCTTTCTGCTAAACCACGGTTCTTGGCTACTTGGGTCATGGAGCCTGCAAAGTTCTCCGAGTATGGTTGTAACTGGGGCCCCTGGGACAGTCAGATTGCAGTGAGTGGGTGTTTGCGGGGCTAGATGAGCTGTTTCTGCCAGAGCCGCATGAGCAGAGAACCTTATTTAGCTCTATCCGTGATTGACGCCAGGGCCCTTCAGATGCCTCTGCTCCCTCCGGCATGTTAGACTGCTGCCTTAGCAGTGAGTGGAGGTGCAATCCTTCTGTAAGTATTTGAGTGAATACAGTACAGAAGATGTTCAGGTTGATTTGTGTTATGGAAAACGCCAACAGGGTAATGGGGCCGTGGGCAGAAGGCGCCTGTGGCTGGGGGCGGCCAGGGAAGGGCTCCCCTGAGAAGGTGACATGGGCCCTGAGCCGCAGCTGAAAGGAAAATGTCCACACTTCTTACCACCAAACATTAGTCCGCGCCATGCACTTGCCGGCTCCACTCAGTCCGAGGCTGCACTGTTCCAGCTTTAAGCACGCAATTTGGAGTCTGTTGAAGGAAAAAACTACCTGACCAGGCTGTGGCGCAGTGGATAGAGCATCAGACTGGGATGCAGATGACCCAGGTTTGAAACCCAGAGGTCACCAGTTTGAGCGTGGGCTCATCTGGTTTGAGCAAAAAGCTCACCAGCTTGGACCCAAGGTCGCTGGCTTGAACAAGGGGTTACTCGGTCTGCTGAAGGCCCACGGTCAAGGCACATATGAGAAAGCAGTCAATGAACAACTAAGGTGTCACAATGAAAAACTGATGATTGATGCTTCTCATCTCTCTCCGTTCCTATCTGTCCCTATCTATCCCTCTCTCTGACTCTCTGTCTCTGTAAAAAAAAAGAAAAAAGAAAAAAACAAACTTAGCTACCAGCAGTATCCATAAACCAAGAGAAGATTCTAACTGATGAAGTTCTCATTAGCTTCACTACTTCCAGTTGAAAGGTAGAAAAATGACTACTTTCTAGGTGTTTTGTTATAGTTCTCCAAGTTATTGGATACATTACTTTTTATATCAGACACAAAAGGTCATCTTTTATTCTGCATATATCCTAGTGTTCATGGAGCTAAAGACCACATAAGGGCCACTTTGCCGAACAGGTGTCCCATTTCCCGCACCCAAAGCAGTGGTTCCTAAGCACTGGTCATCTGAATCTATGGAAGAACCAGGGTGTATGCCAGGGGCCTGCACTGTGCCCTTTGAGGGACCCTCAGAGTGTGCCTCCTGCCCTCTAATTCACAGTTAATGCAATGTTCATTTTGTTTAACTTGCACTATCAAGCTAAACACTAAAGCAGGGGTCTCAAACTCGCGGCCCGCCGAACAATTTTGTGCAGCCCGCAGACTAATCCACAAAGTTCAAAATATTTTGGATAAAATTAAGTAAGCCTAGGGGCCTACTTGTATTTTTCATTTCTCTAGCATCCTAGCTAGATATTAGCTTAGTTAACAGCAGTTGTGATGCGAACTACAGTTTCTGGTCGTTTTGTGACACTGAGTAAACTGCATGTACGATTATGCTTGTTGTACTGATTTTTTTGTTGTTTTCAACTGTAATAGTTGCCTTTTGTAGACCTAGTGCGGCCTGCTGAACGGCTGTGATCTTGCTCTGCGGCCCACATGCTGAGTTGAGTTTGAGACCCCTGCTCTAAAGGAAAAAGTCTAGAATTTGCTTAAAATTTTACCTTAAAAAACCCAGCTAAATCGTCACATAAATTATATTTCTCAGCAACTAGCCCCTTTACACAACAAAGATATCTCTAAAAGGTTAGCTTAGATAAGATAACCTTTGGGGTCGTGTCTACATGCACACAATGCTAAGGGAAGAAAATGGGGGGGGGGCAGAAGCAGCCCCTCCAGCTGTGACCTGGGGGTCCCTGAAAAGCACAGACGCTGGACTGGCAGCATGGTGTTGGGACAGGAGAAGGTGCACTCATTTGTATGATATTTCGTGCTGGGGTTCTCAGGCAAGCTGAAATCTCAACTCCGTACCTGCCCTTTGCTTCACGGAGGCCTGTGGAATTCAGTGCCCTCCTGACCCCTTGCTATTCCCACAGACCAGGCGTTGGGCCTCCCTGCTATAGCATTAGAAGTCATTGCAGCTAAAATGTACGGGCAGGACTTGTCCCTTCACCAAGGGCCTCAGAATCGGGGAGGACACCTCCCCCCATTAAGATCGCTTATCTCATGTCCCTCAGCCAGTGTGGCAGAGTCTGTACCACAACCCAGAATCCCTCCTGGGAGGACCACATTGCTTCCTGAAAACCAGGGCCTCCCCACAGTCCTAGGTGACTTGGGGATTAGCATCAGTCCTGTCCACACCAAGTGCTAAGCAGCTAAGAACGGGAGTGGGACTTTGCTCGTGAGGCTGTGGTGTCTGCTTTGGGCCTCTCAGCTCAGACCTGGGTTTGGACAGTCACACCTGGGAATAAACTCCGCCATGGGGGAAAGCTGTCATGCACGCTGGTCGTTGGCAAAGGGCTTGAGGTTGAGTTGCCAGCTACCCCTCTCTGCCATGTTAGCTCGTTTCTGTTCAGAACAAGGGAACTCGCCCAGATTGTTGCGGTATTGAAACCCATCGTTATGGCGTCTCACATGCCAGCCATCGTCTTTTGTTTGTTCACTTGTGAGCAGTGCGGCTCTATTTTTCCCAGTAGCACCATGACAGGTCTGGAAAAGTGAGGCTACCAGCTAGCCAGCTCACTGGCTGCCCGGGAGGCCCGAGCCCTGGGGACAGGTCAGTGCTGAGTTCCTCGAGGTATTTTGTTTACTACCATCACCCTTTTAGACAAACAAGAAACAGGCTGTGAGCTCACATCCCCCCTTTGTTCATCTTTTCATTTGGCGATATTTTACTCTGGTCATGTGCTGTTAGGCTTTATTTCCAGAAAATACAGTTCTGCTTTTTTCTGCATGAAGGAAACATGGTGCCACAAGCCCTTAAGTTTAAAAAAGCGAAATACGGGGGAAATGCAAACACCGCATCTCACTTGCCTAATGTAGACTCTATTAGATCGAAGTACCTAACCTAATATGATGTATTATTTTATAGCATCTCAAACTTTGTAAATAAATACCATTATTTTTATATGGAAATTTTATAGAAGAGCTATTTCTGTATACTTAATTATTCCTGGATTTTCTGAAATTGCTTCCAATAGATAACAGACAAGTCCTAAGCAATGTTCCCCTATATATGGTTCAAGGACCCCCTGCAGCAGAATGGACAGGGGAGGGGTGGGGCTTAATCTGCATCTCTACCCCCCCCCCCCAGACACTCAGATGCTCTGGGATTCGGGCCTGGGAAGCTGTGCTTTTAATAAACTCTGAGTGATGTGTCCATGAAAGTGTGAGTATCTTTGTCCATCCTGTAAGATTAAAAGAAGGAAAGAATGAAAAGTCATCCAAAATGATCATCAGTTGTGCTTGAGGGAAAAAAAAAAATGTATCAGCTGTTGTATGATTTGAATGAGATGTACTATAGAAAAATAAATAATTTAAAATTACCTTAGTCTCATTATTAGCGGGCTGATGGGGGCTTGGTGGATATAGTGGTAGCCTGCCCAACCCCCTACTTTTGGGCTAAGCCACTCCCTCCACAGCCGCGTCCCTCCCCCAGGAACTGCAGCAGGTGAGGAGGCCTCTTTGCCCCCATCAGAAGGGAGACCCAACTTCAGCTTCCTCTTGGAGTTGATCAATTCCTCTGGCAGCTGCATCATGGTGCGGCTTCCTCTGCCCACCCTCCTACCCTTGCTGCTTTACAGGTAGTGTTCCCAGGGGCGCTCTCCAACACGTGGACACCACCTGTCCCACCTGGGATGGACCTACGTCAGATATTTTAAAGATTTTCTGTACTTAATCACAAAGACATATATAGCACTGTTCACAGTAGTCAAGACATGCAAACAACCTTCGTGTACTTCAGGAGATGGTTGGATAATAAAGATATGATCTTATATACAATAGAATAACTCTGCTATTAAAAAAAAGATAGTCCTGGCCAGTTGGCTCAGTGGTAGTGTCGGCCTGGCGTGCAGAAGTCCTGGGTTCGATTCCCAGCCAGGGCACACAGGAGAGGCGCCCATCTGCTTCTCCACCCCTCCCCCCTCTCCTTCCTCTCTGTCTCTCTCTTCCCCTCCCGCAGCCGAGGCTCCATTGGAGCAAAGATGGCGCGGGCGCTGGGGATGGCTCCTTGGCCTCTGCCCCAGGCGCTAGAGTGGCTCTGGTCACAAAAGAGCAACGCCCCCTGGTGAGCAGAGCGTCGCCCCCTGGTGGGCAGAGCGTCGCCCCCTGGTGGGCGTGCCGGGTGGATCCCAGTCGGGCGCATGCGGGAGTCTGTCTGACTGTCCCCATTTCCAGCTTCAGAAAAATACAACAACAACAACAAAAAGATACATTTTTTTATGATGACAATAATGTATTTTTTTTTAAGTGAGAGAAAGGGAGACAGACTCCGCATGCGCCTGACCAGGATCCATCCAGAAAGCCCTCAACCAGAGGATGATCTGCCCATCTGGGGTGTTACTTGTTGTTCAGCAAGTGAACTATTTTTAGCTCTTGAGGTGGAAGCTCCAGGGAGCCATCTTCAGTGCCTGGGGATAACTCACTGGAGCCAATGGAGCCAAATAGAGCTATGACTGCAGAAGAGGGGGGGGGGCAGTTGGAGAAGGAGATGGTCCCTTCTCCTCTGTGCCCTGACCAGGAGTCGAACCAGGGACATCCACACGCCAGGCCAACAACGCTCAACCAGCCAGGGCCAGTAATAGTTTTTTTGTGTGCTTTTTTCCGAAGTGAGAAGCAGGGTGGCAGAGAGACAGACTCCCGCATGCGCCCGACCAGGATCCACTCGGCATGCCCACCACAAGGCAATGCTCTGTCCATCTGGGGGGTGTTGCTCCATTGCAACTGGAGCCATCCTCAGCGCCTGGGCCAACCTTTGCTTAAGTGGAGCCTTGGCTGCGGGAAGGGAAGAGAGAGAGAGAAAGGAGAGGGGAAGGGTGGAGCAGCAGATGGCGCTTCTCCTGTGTGCCCTGGCCAGAAATCAAACCCAGAACTTCCACATGCCGGGCTGACGCTCTATTGCCGAGCTAAATGGCCAGGGTAGTAATAGATCTTGAGAGTATTGTGTTAAGTGAACAGAATAGTGATTACCTCAGAGGAAGGGGTGGGGGAGGATGAAGAGGGCACAGAGGGTGGAACACAAGGTGATGAAAGGAGACTACAGGTGGTGAGCACACAATAAGATGTATTATAAAGTGGTACAACTGAAATTTATATAATATTATTAACCAATTTACCCCAATAATTTAATTTTAAAATGGAAGAAAAAGGTTTTTTGAGTTAGAGATTTGTGACTTTATATTTTTAAGGCCAGTTTAGAATAGACTGTAAAGACTATATTTACAGCCTGACCAGGCAGTGGCACAGTGGATAGAGCTTCGGACTGGGACGCAGAGGACCCAGGTTCAGGACCCCGAGGTTGCCAGCTTGAGCGCGGGCTCATCTGGTTTGAGCAAGGCTCACCAACTTGAACCCAAGGTCCCTGGCTCGAGCAAGGGGTCACTCGGTCTGCTGGAGGCCCCCAGTCAAGGCATATGTGAAAAAGCAATCAATGAACAACTAAGGTCCCGCAACAAAGAACTGATGCTTCTCATCTCTCTCCCTTCCTGTCTTTCTCTGTCCCTCTCTCTCTCTCTGTCACTGTCACACACACCAAAAAAGACTATCTTTTAAATTCCAGAGACAGTTGACTTGAATGCAATTTTTCGAGAAGATGCTTCTCTTCCCTTCTCATCACACCAGCATCCAAAGAACAACTGCGGGATGGGCACAGACCCAGGCGGAATCCCGCCTGACCTCCTGGCCACCGCGCCCCTTCAACATTGTTCAGGCAATTTCTGGCTGCCTTGGGCAGCGGCAGGAACCCTTGGAAACACTATCTCCTGTGTTCCAACAAGCTGAGCGGGTACACGGCAGGCTCGAGGGCAGTAAGAAGGTACAGCAGAGTTTGGAGCTATTTGGGAACCGTAGAATGGGGTCAGGTGTTGAAGATACATAGCGAACACTTAGGAAAGCACTGGAGCGTTCATGTCAGTGAGGAAAGCATCTGCATGTAAAGGCTCTCACCTGAGTTCAATAGATAGACCAAGCAAGTGATGGTGGTGGTGTGGGAATGTCTGCTGTGGAAGTGAGGAGCCCGTGCCCGCTCCCTTATCCCAGGGCTTTTCTGGAGTGATGTGCCTGAGCTGGTGTCATGTCCTCTCTGCTTCTTCCATCCCATAATGTCCTCTCTTAGTTTCATTTGGTCCATGTGTCCAAGGACCTATGAGAATAACACTGAATGGTTTGGTCCTGAGAAAGTGATTGTGCTCTTGTGACCATGCGGGAGATGTTGTGAAGAGCGGTGGGCAGTGTCGATGGCCATTAGTGCAGCCCCTAAGCCCTGCTGGCCAGGGAAGATGTCTGCAGAGCCCAGGAGTTGTTGACTTCCTGCGCCGGGTTAGTTCTGAGGTGACCACGCCCCAGAGAGGTGCCGGCCTCACCTAAGAGCACCTCCTCCCAGAGAGATACCCCGCTGACAGCCAATTTTTGGTTCCTGCTTTTAGAAACTTTCTTCCCCATTCCTTCTGACAGATGAACTACTCCGTAGTTCCACATTTCTTCCATTTCTGTGTCTTCACCGGGGCACTTCGTCCCCTCACCACTCCTGACACCCAGAGACACCTCCAGCCTCCCAACGTCCCCGCCTGTGAGGAGGGCTCCCTCTGTCCCTGCTTGTCGGCTGCTGCCAAAATGCCTGGGGCTCCACCTTCCTCCTGAGAGGCCTTTCTAGCCTCCTGCTGAAACTTGCTTTTGAATAATTCTCTCTGAGCATAAAATGCACGAAGTCAAGGCCTGCATCAGGGGGGTGAAACCAACCCCATTTAATGCAAAGTAGAACCTGTCATAACCACTTTCTCACTGGCATGCGAATCACTTTCTGACATTTCTGGCACTGAGCACAGTGACTGTTACCCAACCACTTCCTCCTTGCTTGCTCAACTCCTGCCTTGCTCAATGGGCCCGAAGTACTTTGACAGCTACTGAGCTCAGACGCTGGTTTCCTTTCATGCTCCGCATGTCCAGAATTCAGAAGTCCTGAGAAGCATGTGTGCTAAAGCCTGGAAACGGTGGCCCTGAAAGGCACCGCCGCCGCGGGAATTACTTCCACGTTCTGCTAATAAATACACAGATATGTGTTTCCACCTCCAGTGAACACAGGCTTGTACAGGATCCTGAACCTGAATGCAATGGAAGGTGCCGTTACTGGATGGGTTTTGAAAGCATCTAGGTATTTATTGTCAGTAGAGATGAAGCCCTTTTTGCCAGAGAGCTATTATTCCGCTTGAAGGGCTCCAGCCCACCTGATAATCATCTATACAGCGGACAGTTTCCTCAAGTTTTATCAAAATTCAGTTAACAGTTAAAGATGGAAACAAAGGCCCTGGCCGGTTGGTCCAGTGGTAGAGCGTTGGCCTGGCGTGCAGAAGTCCCGGGTTCGATTCCCCGGCCAGGGCACACAGGAGAAGCGCCCATCTGCTTCTCCACCCCTCCCCCTCTCCTTCCTCTCTGTCTCTCTCTTCCCCTCCCACAGCCAAGGCTCCATTGGAGCAAAGATGGCCCGGGCACTAAGGATGGCTCCATGACCTCTGCCCCAGGCGCTAGAGTGGCTCTGGTCGCGGCAGAGTGACGCCCCGGAGGGGCAGAGCATCGCCCCCTGGTGGGCAGAGCGTTGCCCCCTGGTGGGCATGCCGGGTGGATCCCGGGTCCGGCGCATGCGGGAGTCTGTCTGACTGTCTCTACCCGTTTCCAGCTTCAGAAAAAAAAAAAAAAAAAAAAAAAGATGGAAACAAAAATGACCAATTTCTACTGCAGTAACTACTTTTGAAATTATTTTTAGAAACATGAGGTCCTGGTTGAGTAGCTCAGTTGGTTAGAGTGTCGTCTTCATTCATCAAGGTTGCAGGTTCGATCTCTGGTCAGGACACATACAAGATTTAACCAATGAATGCATAGATAAGTGGAACAGCAAACCAATGCTTCTCTCTCCCTCTCCCTTTCTCTCTCTTCCTCTCAAAAATAAATTAATAAATTAAAAAATTCAAAAGCTAACACGCGTACATTGGACCCTCTTGGTCGGAGAGAGGCAGGTAAACAGACGCAGACCATCGGACCACGTGGCACCCAGGGCGGTTGGTATCCCTCCCGTTCTCCTACCCTCCTCAGACCGACAAGTTGGGGTCAGCATGAGGGGACCTGCTGCTTCTCTATGGTGTCGCCTCGACCCTGGCAGCCTAGTGCAGAAGGCAAGAAGCTTGCGCAGCCCGGCGCTGGCCTCAGCACTCACTAGACCCCTGGAGATAGCCCATGAGAGGGGGAGGCTGTCTTTAGAGACACGCTAGTCAAAGGACAGCACTGGCTCAGGGCTTCCAGAGACATTTTCTCAAAAAACGTTTCGACAACTGGGCTAAGGATCACTATCTCAAGGGCAGCTGCAACCTCCCTGCTGGGCCTGGGCCAGGAAACTTGTCTACACCTTGATTATGCAGGTGAAAGACAGGCCTGGCTGAAATCAGATTGCTGAGGAAACAAGAGTTCCTCCCTAATCCCCGCCACCCCAGCCCCACCTTGCTGAGTTCTGAAAGGGTTCTCAGAGCCCGGAGGGCAAAAGCTGGAGCAATTGCAGGGGGTGTGGGTTGGCCCAGGAGATAGGTGCCTGCTGGGGCAGGCTGGGAACCACTCCTAGTCATCCTGACACAGAAGCAGATGGGAGAGAAAGCTGGGGAGAAACGAAACGCCACGGGCAGAGGAAACACACAGTGAAAGAGCTTTGACAACCACGTAACATGGGGTGGAGTGCTGCAGGCCAAGGCTGTGCCTTCCCCACTGCGGGTGGCCAGGGCAGCCGGCTGCAGCTGGTGGAGGACAGAGCACAGAAGCACAATCTCTTTTGTGGTGGTGGTTTAAGTTTTTTGGGTTTTTTTTTCCTGAAGCAACAAATACCAATTGACATACTAGGATTCCCTGAGTCGCTTACAGTCTTGCCAACTATAAATTAATGATTTCTACTCATTTGATAAACTTGGATGAGCTGCCATTTAAGGAATTTTTTAAAGGAATTTTAATTGATATATATATTCATTCTAAATCCCATATAATCATTCATGTGCATAATCTTACAGCAAAATCCCAATTGTTCTGTAGGATTGTGTCGTGCTCAATAATCAGTATTAGAGCCCACTCTGCAGTTGACAGCCTGATACTTTCTCAAGCTCGAGTTCTGAGGGGCTTGTGGAAGATTCACGCCTCCCCTCATCCTTAAGACAAAGATGTTTGAGATCCCTGGTTTAAAAGGTGAACAGAGCCCAGGGACATTTATCAGAGCCCATTTCAAAAGGCCTCCTGGGCCAGGCACAGAGTGCCCCCTCCTGCCCTCTGCACCCAAACGTATATTCACAGGCCAGCCGTGCGCCTCTCTCGAGGCAAAACTCTTTCGTTTTGTAAGTTGAATTTGTGATTAGTGTTTGAGCAAGATGCTTCTCGGGCAATTGCCACAAACCCTGAGCAAGCGTCCGAGCTGAAAAGCTGGTGGTGGCAGTGAGAGTGCAGCAGCGTGCCTAGGCGATTGAGGGCATCTGCAGCTGGAGCACGGAGCATGGCGCACGGGGTGGGAGTGGGGGTGGGTGGGGGGAGTTGTTCCCAAAGAACTTATCTTTTTCAACAATAATAGTAAGTAACCAAAACACAAAGCACTAATTAAGTGCCAGGTTCTGCCTGACCTGTGGTGGCGCAGTGGATAAAGCGTCAACCTGGAAACACTGAGGTTGCCGGTTCAAAACCCTGGCTTGCCTGGTCAAGGCACATATGGGAGTTGATGCTTCCTGCTCCTCCCCCTTCTCTCTCTCTCTCTCTCTCTCTCTCTCTCTCTCTCTCTCTCCCCCTCCCCCTAAAATGAATAAATAAATAATTAATTTTTAAAAAAGTGCCAGGTTCTATTTTAATCACTTAACCCATTTAACAACTGAAAACTCAAAAATAGCCTGACTTAAAAAAAAAAAAAAAAAAGCCTGACTAGGCAGTAGCACAGTGGATAGTGTGTCGGCCTGGGACTCAGAGGACTCAGGTTGTCAGCTTGAGTGCGGGGTTGCTGGCTTGAGCGTGAGATCCTAGACATGACCCCATGGTCACTGGCTTGAAACCAAAGGTCGTTGGAAGGTCACTGGCTTGAATAAGGGGTCACTCGCTGAGCTGAAGGCCCCAGTCAAGGCACATATGAGAAAGCAGTCAATGAACAACTAAGGAACCACAACAAAGACTTGATGCTTCTCATCTCTCTTCCTTCCTGTCTGTCCCTCCCACGTCACTAAAAACAAAAAAGGCCCCATGTCAAGAGAAAACAAGCCAGTGGCTGCAGTTTGCACCTGCAGTTTCTTCAACAAGTTGGGGTTCCTCTAGTAAAGTAGCCACAGAGGTCTGGGGCTCCCCGAATCTAGCTGATGCTTGGGGCCTGTGTGATGCAACCACTCGACTCCGATACCTCACTAGCAAACACAACACCCTCAGCTGGATTCCGGGGTAGACTCTCAGCAAAATAACTTTTTTTTTTTTTTCTGAAGTTGGAAATGGGGAGGCAGTCAGACAGACTCCCGCATGTGCCCGACCGGGATCCACCCAGCATGCCCACCAGGGAGCAATGCTCTGCCCATCTGGGGCGCTGCTCTGTTGCGACCAGAGCCACTCTAGCACCTGAGGCAGAGGCCATGGAGCCATCCTCAGCACCCGGGCCAACTTTTGCTCCAATGGAGCCTTGGCTGCAGGAGGGGAAGAGAGAGACAGGAAGGAGAGGGGGAAGGGTGGAGAAGCAGATGGGCGCTTCTCCTGTGTGCCCTGGCCGGGAATTGAACCTGGGACTCCTGCACACAAGGCCGACGCTCTACCACTGAGCCAACTGGCTAGGGCTTTTTTTTTCTTTTTTAGTTATTCATTTTTGAGAGGAGAGAAAGAGAGAGAAGGGGTAGGAGCAGGAAGCATCAACTCCCATATGTGCCCTGACCAGGCAAGCCTGGGGGAACCAGTGACCTCATCAACACTTCATCCACTGCACCACCACAGGTCAGGCAAAATAACTTTTTATAAGTAAATAAAGTAACTGCTTTTGGACAATAGTCAAAGTACCATATGTCAAGTTTTCAAGAAGCCCTTGCACCATTTTTAAACCCTTATTCTTGTAATGCACCTATAAACATCACAGTCTTGTTTTCCAACCAATAAGGATTTTTTTCCCCCAATAAGGATTTTTAACTTATGCTCTGTCCAGGCTAACTTTCTCGTCTTGTGGAGTTGTTAAGGATCTGATGGGATCTGCTACAATCCCTATTGTCCTAGTGCCCTGGTCGGCAAACTGCGACTCCTGAGCCACATGCGGCTCTGTGGCCCCTTGAGTGTGGCTCTTCCACAAAATACCACATGCGGGTGCTACCTCGATAAGGAATGTACCTACCTATATAGTTTAAGTTAAAAAAATTTGGCTCTTAAAAGAAATTTCAATGGTTGTACTGTTGATATTTGGCTCTGTTGACTAACGAGTTTGCCGACCACTGAACTAGAGTATTTGTAAAGCAAGAGCAAGTGTCCTCCTGAAGGTGGTGTCGATAGGTATGGTTACTGCCATGCCTCTGGGTGGTTCTGGCCTCAGGAATTGTGTGTGTGTGTGTGTGTGTGTGTGTGTGTGTGTGACAGGACAGAGAGGGACAAATAGGGACAGACAGACAGGAAGGGAAAGAGATGAGAAGCATCAACTCTTCGTTACGACACCTTAGTTGTTCGTTGATTGATTTCTCATATGTGCCTTGACGGGGGGGGGGGGGGGCTACAGTGGACCGAGTGATCCCTCGCTCAAGCCAATAACCTTGGGTCCAAGCTGGTGAGCCTTGCTCAAACCAGATGAGCCCGCGCTCAAGCTGGCGACCTCGGGGTTTAGAACCTGGGTCCTCCACATCACAGTCCAACGTTCTATCCACTGCGCCACCTGGTCAGGCTCAAAGTAATTTTTGATGATCAGTTACTTGTCTCCTCACAAAGAGGCCCCACAGACCTGCTGGTGCTGGCTGTGAGCCAGCCCAAAGCCCCTGGGGACTGAAGGTGAGCACTGCGTGTGCATGAGTGTGCCAGACCGACTCTAGCCTCAGCACTTAGCTTCCAAGGCCACTACCTTCTTGTCAGAGCAGAGAGGAAACGGCCACTCAGAGAGCCGCCCAGAAGTGGTCTCGGGGGTGCAGTGCTTGTGGCTGCGAGGCTGTCTGCTCCGAGCTGCAGGGGTCTTGTTTTGATCCCCAGTGTAGCCAAGCTCCTAGTACTGTGCCTGGCACACATTGGGTGTCAGTAAATATGAAAAACAAACAAAACCCAAGTGAGTCCATTCTTCTCACTAAGGACTGAAGCAATTTTGCACCAAGTTTTCTTCACTGATGAAGTGCATTCCCTTCACCTTCAGGCTGGTGGCCTCTAGCAGCTTACATTTTCTTTAGTTGGGGAAAAGGGGGTGTGGTAAGGACCTTGTTAACAGGAATGCATTTTGCCATCTTCTGGAAGCTGCCTCCATGGCTGCAGACCCTTGACTTCCCCCAGGAACACAGAAAAGAGCAAAAATCATGACAAGGCCCCATCCATTCTCTCCTGCCATGCACAGCAGCCTAGTTTAGCTGCAGGCCAGGGGCCTACCAACAGAGGGCGCTGCTCCTGCTCAACCTTCCAGTGGTATTTCACAGCTAAATAGTATCTATCCCAAGCCTCTCTTCTCCCTATTCCCATTTCCTCCACCCTTTGCCCAGGCTCTGAATTCCAGGCACTGCACTGACCATGATGGTACACATGACCCTTGTGCTCAAACGTGGTCCTCAGCCTGACCTGTGGTGGCGCAGTGGATAAAGCATTGACCTGGAAATGCTGAGGTCGCTGGTTCTAAACCCTGGGCTTGCCTGGTGAAGGCACATATGGGAGTTGATGCTTCCAGCTCCTCCCCCCCTTCTCTCTCTCTGTCTCTCCCTCTCCTCTCTAAAATGAATTTTAAAAAAATGTGGTCCTCAGAGCAGCAGTGACAGCACCTGGGAACTTGCTCGGATTGCAAACTCTCAGGCCCCACCCCAGTCACAGCGACTCAGCACAGGACTCAGCACAGGCGGTGTGAACAGGATCCCCTGAGGAATCATGCACACGCTAGGTTTGAGAACGCCTGGGTTGGAGGATAGAATCTTCACGGAGAAAATGACCACATTAGCTTTCTATTTGCTGCCATAACAAATGACCACAAATTGAGTCTTCAGATGATACTCCCGTTTCTGTTGCCAGCTGTCCCGCTGGGCCCAGTGGGCTCCGTTGTGCTCTCCTCTGGAGCCTCAGGCAGATTCGGATTCCAGAATCCTTTTCCTTCTCTGGTTTTCCACTTGGCCCTCTTCACCTTCAAGACAGCAACAGTATGTCCGGACTTTTCATGCTTCAGAGCTGACTTCTGTTTCTGGCTCCTGTGATTGCATGGGGCCCTCTGGTAATCCACGATAATATCTCTGTTGTAAGGCCAGCTGATCAGTAATTAACCTTAGCTTTATCTTCAAAGTTCCTCTTGCCAAATGAGGTAACACAGCCACAGGCATGACACCAGAGGCAATAGGTCCAAATCAGGGTTCAGCCATCTCAGGAGGGCACTCCCAAGCGCTCTGATTTTTTGCTGTGAATTTTATGTCACCCCTGTCACACCTCCCTATTTGCTGCACCCCATTTGCTTCTCCCTCCCTGGCCCTTAGATTCACTCATTAGCCACTGCCCACCATGCACCCTGCTGTATAGTCTCCCAATACATCTTGGTCACCTCCCACCACAGGAGAGCTCTAACCTGAGGGTGCCCATCTGAGGGGTTTTCCCCTTTCGCTCCTGTTGCTTGGAAAGGATCAAAAGGAACATGGCTAATGACAAAAACATGGCAAACCAGACCTGCATTTCATGTCACCCCTCACTCTTCCTCAGCTCCTGCACTGGACCTGGGACTGTGACCTGCAGAGCATGCAAGGGAAGAGTGTGGCCTAACCCTACGGTCACCGGCGCTAGCAGCCCAGTCTCCTGATTTTCTGGGGTCTTTTTTCCCCAGCAGGACTGCACACTGTTCCAATTCCAGAGGCTCAGAGTGGTCAGATCTTCAAATAAGTCCAGAACAGCCTGGCTGGCTGGTCACGAGTCAAACCCCGTTTGTTCTCACAGAGGTTCTTCAGTTATGCCACAGCCACACAGATGATCTGACGGCTGATTTAGACCTTCCTTAATCATGTTTGTTTTTCATGCTTACACACCAGCTCTTACCAGTCCTGACGCCCAAGTGAATTTTTATTGTTTCTAAAAGTCCATCCTGGCTCTGGCTGGTGGTTCAGTGGACAGAGCGTCAGCCCGGCATATGGATGTCCTGGGTTTGATTCCTGGTCAGGACACACATGAGAAGTGACCATCTGCTTCTCTTCCCTTCCCTCTCCCACAGCCAGTGGCTTGACTGGTTTGAGCGTGGCCCCAGAAGCTGAGCACAGCATGGTTGGTCCAAGCACATCGGTTGCAGGTGCTAAAAAATAGCTTGGTACTTGACCATCGGCCCTAGATGGGGTTGCCCAGTGGATCCCGGTCAGGGAGCATGTGAGAGTCTGCCTCACTATCTCTCCTCCTCTAGAAAAATTTTAAAAGAAAAATAAATAAATAAAAAGTTCATTCTTAATGGACATATCCTGCCATTTCTGACAATATTCAAAGACTGTACTTCAGGCTCCTGAAAATAAGCCCAAAAGTCATTCCTGAAAGTTTCAAAGGTTGAAGAATAGTAGCATAATCGGTCTAAAGGGGCTTATTTAAAGGACAACAGTCACTGGGATGTGAGAAAATTGTTCAAAAAACAAACACATTGGCCCTGGCCAGATGGCTCACTGGATAAAGCAACGACTCAGTGCACTGGAGGTCATGGGTTCAACCCCCAGTCAAGGCATCTAAGAGAAGTGATCAACAAGTACACAACTAAATGGAACTAAGTGAAACAAGATGCTTCTCTCTCTCTCTCTCAAATCCTCGGGGGAAAAAGCAAACACATGCTTTCTAGTCATGCCTGACACCATCTTTGCAACCAAGACCATGAACAAAGCCTTCCTGCACAGACTCCCTTCTGGAGCACTGGCCCACACTGGAGGGTAATCTTAGCGAGGAGCACCTGAGGACACCCTGCTCAAAACACAGCTCCGGCCCTGGCCGGTTGGTTCAGTGGTAGAGCGTTGGCCTAGCGTGCAGGAGTCCCGGGTTCGATTCCCAGCCAGGGCACACAAGAGAAGCGCCCATCTGCTTCTCCACCCCTCCCCCTCTCCTTCCTCTCTGTCTCTCTCTTCCCCTCCTGCAGCGAGGCTCCATTGGAGCAAAGTTTGCCCGGGCGCTGAGGATGGCTCTGTGGCCTCTGCCTCAGGCTCTAGAATGGCTCTGGTTGCAACAGAGCGACGCCCCAGATGGGCAGAGCATCGCCCCCTGGTGGGCACGCCGGGTGGATCCCAGTTGGGCGCATGCGGGAGTCTGTCTGACTGCCTCCCCGTTTCCAGCTTCAGAAAAATACAAGAAAAACAAACAAACAAACAATTAAACACAGGTCCACTAGTGTGGCGCTAGAACTAGTGGGGTCTGGGAACTCTGATTCAGCAAACTGTTCAGTTTTCTTTAAATTCCAATTTGACAACTTTCATAGAGCCAAGTGAAATAAAAAAGTTCCACGTAGACTGTTTCAAATTCATGTATTTGTGACACCTCCTTACACACACACACACACACTCACACACTGCACAAGGCTGCAGACTTTCAGCTCCTTTTGCCACCCGTCCCACTCCTTGTCCCTTAAACGAGCGGAAAACAGTTGCTCCAGCACAGCAGCCAAACTGCAGTTACACAGGCCGTTTCTGGTTACCAGAAAGGAAACACTCTTGAAGTCTGTAAACTCAAGAGCAGGGCGAGCCCTTGGTAACTGACATGAACATGGACTACATGTTGGCACTGTATGTGTATTTTCTCAATCCTTGCAGCCCTCAAAGGTGGCATTACCCTCAATTTATAGTTAAGAGATGCTTAAGGATCAAATGTAATCAGGCTATAGAGCCAACTCTTGTCTCCCCCTGCCTTCCAAATGAAGGATCATGGGCAGATTCTATAGAAACTTCTCCAGCAGGCTTGACATAGAATCTGGGAAGTCCAACGCACAAGCTGCACCTTCAGCGTCAGGCAGTACTGCTATATTTTGATTTTGTGAAGAGGGACACCCGACCTTTCTTATCCTACCACTAAATCACCAAGAAAGGACAACAAAACTTAAGTTACAGAATGAACTATACACACTGTAACACAGTAGGAGGCAGATTGAACTACATTAACTGGTCACCTACCACCTGCCAGAATGATCAAAATGGAATGGAGTTCATTATATAAGGAAGTTCCAGGCTTAACACAGCTTGGAGATCTATGGAAACTAATCCACAATTTTCCTTGAGCTAGGAGTGGGCCATACTTGTTGAATTTTAAATACCAGCTAGTCAACAGAGTTGATTTTCCACCCAATCAAAGTAGTTCTAGGACTCATTCCCTGACTCTGCAAAGCTGCTCGTCTTTAGTCCCTTGTTAGTCAAACTGTGGTCCGTGAACAAGCAGCACAGGCAGCACTTGGCAGGCTGTTAGATACACAGAATCTTTCGTAGGTAATCAGAAGCTGCATGTAAGATGCCCAGGGAAGTTCTGAAGAAAACCTGCAATGTAGCAGAAATGGACTCAAACTGGGTCCAGGCTCCCTTCATTCCTAGTCACTGACCTGACTTATCCAGCCCAGCTCCTGCCCACCTAGCCCTTCACGGCCCCTTAAACAAAACCATCATCACCGAGTCTCACATCACAACCTGTCTCAGAGCCTGCACCTTCCTAGTTTAAGATCAAGAGAGACCATGTCTTTTCATCTCTATCCTAAGTCTCATAAATCATTATCTGACACAGCAGGCCTGTGATAAACAGTTGGTTAACTCGCCTAATTTTAATAGAAAACAGACAGGAAAAGTTGGATTGGTCAATTAGTTGGTCAATAAGTTCAGAAAGCTGGCAGGCTGAGCCAGCCCAAATTTCTGAACCAAGGAGGCATAAATATGATTTAGTGACATGTGTATCCGATTTTTCTCTCCAAACCCATTCCCCCACTTTGGATATCTCAATTGTTTCATGGTCTGAAAACAGCTTGCTTTAATCTAAGTTCATTGAAACAAATTTGATCCGTATTATATTTTAAAAGTGGTCCCCAACCCCCGGGCTGCGGACAGGTACCAATCCGCAGAGAAAGAATAAATAACTTACATTATTTCCATTTTATTTATATTTAAGTCTGAACGATGTTTTATTTTTTAAAAATGACCAGATTCCTTCTGTTACATCCATCTAAGACTCATTCTTGATGCTTGTCTGGAAAGTTTGACAATTATATTTAAAAATACCAGTTTTCTGACCAGGCGGTGGCGCAGTGGATAGAACGTTGGACTGGGATGCAGAGGACCAGGTTCGAGACCCCGCGGTCACCAGCTTGAGCGCCGGCTCATCTGGTTTGAGCAAAAGCTCACCAGCTTGGACCCAAGGTCGTTGGCTTGAGCAAGAGGTTACTCAGTCTGCTGAAGGCCTGCGGTCAAGGCACATATGAGAAAGCAATCAATGAATAACTAAGGTGTTGCAACGAAAAACTGATGATTGATGCTTCTCCTCTCTCCATTCCTGTCTGTCCCTATCTATCCCTCTCTCTGACTCTGTGTCTCTGTAAATAAATAAATATCTTTAAAAATACCAGTTTTTATGCCGGCCGCATAAGTTTATTTTGTGCATTTATCCGCCCCACCCTAAAGGCCAGTCCGTGAAAATATTTTCTGACATTAAACCGGTCCGTGGCCCAAAAAAGGTTGGGGACCAGTTTTAAAACACAGAATAGAAATTTAATTGTATATTTAATACAAATTTCACATACGCCAAAGTTGACAGCTGCTCAGGACCTGGCCTGCTGAACTGGGCCAAATGTAGTGGTGTCCTGGCTGCAGCCCCTGACAGGCTCTGGCACCAGGGAGTTCTTTGTCCTGTTCACTCTTCAGAGGTAGGACAGAGGAAAAGGAATGCTCAGAAAGGACTTGCTTTATTAACAACGCTAAGAATCATTTTCTTCAGTTGCAAAGACTTCTATAATGAATAATCGCCTGACCAGGCGGTGGCGCAGTGGATAGAGTCTGACTGGGATGCCGAGGACCCAGGTTCGAGACCCCAAGGTTGCCAGCTTGAGCGCGGGCTCGTCTGGTTTGAGCAAAAGCCCACCAGCTTGAACCCAAGGTCGCTGGCTCCAACAAGGGGTTACTCGGTCTGCTGAAGGCCCGCAGTCAAGGCACATATGAGAAAGCAATCAATGAACAACTAAGGTGTTGCAATACGTAATGAAAAACTAATGATTGATGCTTCTCATCTCTCTCTGTTCCTGTCTGTCCCTGTCTATCCCTCTCTCTGACTCACTCTCTGTCTCTGTAAAAATAAATAAATAAATAAATATAATGAATAATCTTGT
Organism: Saccopteryx leptura; assembly: GCF_036850995.1. NCBI lineage: Eukaryota > Metazoa > Chordata > Mammalia > Chiroptera > Emballonuridae > Saccopteryx > Saccopteryx leptura. The sequence goes on along the minus strand of NC_089512.1, from coordinate 45,512,037 downwards.
GACAGAGTGACAGGCAGAGCTCTGGATGGGGCCGAGTGCCCACTATCAGCGTGTGGAGGCCTCCACAGGGACACCGAGGCCCATCTGCAGCCGAGGCCACCCAGAGCATTTGTGGTTTCTCCAGACAGCCATTCCTGAGCCAGCTGGGGCAGGTCCCAGTCCTCCGAATTGCATCAACACAAAGAAAACCTCAAAAATATCAGCTTTGCGTTTTTGTTTTTTTTTAAAGAGATGACTTTTTTTTTTTTTTTTTTTTTAAGATGAAATATAACTTTTTTTTTAAAGGACTTTATTAATTTTTCAGAGAGGAGAGAGAGAGGGAAAGAGGAATAGAGAGCGAGAGAGAGAAGGGAGGGGGGAGGAGCAGGAAGCATCAACTCCCATATGTGCCTTGACCAGGCAAGCCCAGGGTTTCGAACCGGCGTCCTCAGTGTTCCAGGCCCACGCTTTATCCACTGCGCCACCACAGGTCAGGTAGCTTTGCCTTTTTTAAGGGGGAAAAAAGTCTTTTAAAAAATCCAGGGATCACACAGTAAGCACACCTTTTTCAATACATCAGAAAGTACCTCACATTACGACAAAGAATTGTAATAAACTTCTGAGGAAATATTTCATGACACGAATCAAAGAATGCTGGAATAAAACTAGTGTTTGGGTTGGAAGTTCTAAGTTCCCTGTTCTACATTTCACAATTTTATACATAGATGAGGGTACTTTTTGAATTAATGCATTTTCCTTTATTTACTTTATATTATACACACACACACACACACACGTATGTGAAATACGTATTTTTTAGAGACGAGACGGGGGGAGGAGACTAAAGCATCAACCTGAAGTTGCGCCACTTTCGTTGTCAGTGATTGCTTCTCATATGTGCCTTGACGGGGGTGGGCGGGGAGAGGGGGTGAGGAGGCGGCGGTACTTAAGCCGAGCCAGTGACCCTGTGCTCAAGCCAGTGACCTCGGGGTTTCAAACTGGGGCCCTCAGTGTCCCAGGCCAACACTCAATCTGCTGCACCAACACTTGGTCAGGCACAATTTGTAATTTTCATTAGAGTCCAAAGTTTGCTAAATAAAAGCAGTATTTCACAGACTATTATACAGTTTAAATCTTAGAAATTTCATAAAATAATTAGGTGCATATTCATACTGGGTAAACTAATAATGCTGTTTCATCTAGCCTGACCAGGCATTGGAGCAATGGATAGAGCGTCGTACTGGGATGCAGAGGACCCAGGTTTGAAACCCCAAGGTTGCTGGCTTGAGCAAGGGGTCACTCGCTCTGCTGTAGTCCCCCAGTCAAGGGACATATGAGAAAGCAATCAATGAACAACTAAGGTGCCACAACGAAGAATTGATGCTTCTCATCTCTCTCCCTTCCTGTCTGTCCCTCTCATCTGTCCCTCTCTTTGACTCTGTCAAAAAAAAAAACAAAAAAAACTGTTTCATCTATGGTCCAAAATGCTTTTTATAAGAGACCAAGGCCCAGCATAATAATCCCATCATCATTTTTAACTTTTTTTTTTTTGCATATTTTACAAAAAGTTTTTTTTTTGACAGAGACAGAGAGAGTCAGAGAGAAGAACAGACAGGAAGGGAGATGAGAAGCATCAACTCTTCATTGTGGCACCTTAGTTGTTCATTGTTCTCTCATATGTGCCTTGACCGAGGGGCTACAGCAGAACCAGTGACCCCTTGCTCAAGCCAGCGACCTTGGGCTCAAGTCAACGACCATGTTGTCATATCTATGATCCCACGCTCAAGCTGGAAACCTTGGGGTTTCGAACATGGGTCCTCTGCATCACAGCCCGACGATCTATCCACTGTGTTAACGCCTGGTCAGGCAAAAAAGTTTGTGTTCTTAATCAGAAAGATCCACAGACTAATTCAGCATATAAAAAAATACCTTTTACAAAAAACCCAAGACACCGTTCAAATCCACTTTTATTTTCTTTTCCCTCTTCACATACAGAACTTCTCCACACACCACATTTTTGTAGCTCTAACGTCACTTCATGTTGGTCAGGTACCATTTTACCCCTAAAACTTTGCTGGCATCAAAGTATGACAGTTAACCAGTGTTAAATCTATAAAATATTTACAAAGCACAGCACATTAAGCTTTAGACACTTGGCAATTAAACCACATAAAAATAGGACAAGACCCCCATGTTTAGAATCAGGTGTTCACAGTCCCCATCTGGTGACTATAATGGTTCCAAAAGGCAGCAGAGGCAACAGGCAGTTACTTCAGGACATTGAACACTATGATCTGGAAGCACATTATAACGTTACCCCAGTGTCATGTACCACCCCACCTCTCTCTCAGGTGGTCTCATATTCTAGAATGTCAGGTCCAGCTGATACAAAATGAAGACAAGACAACACAACATTTACTCTGTGGACACACTAACCCCTACTTTGCACGCATTGTGATTTTGAACACAACTCGTCCTAAAAACTTGTCACGATCATCATGGTTTTTCAGGTTGGGCGATCCAATAATCTTGCACTCAACTGTTACTTCTTTTGGTGTACTGCTAGCACCAAGGCCGACCTGGACAGCAACTAATGGCTGTAGATAGCTCGCCTAGTAAATAAAGGAAAATGCATTAATTCAAATTCAAAGTACTCTCATCTATTAGGTATTAGAATTGGTTTATTCTGTAAAATTTAAAAACCAAAAAGATACTAATCTACAAATTAGATCTATTACTTTCCATTCTTTACTTTTTCCCCCTTGAAACCAAATGTTCATTTATTTTCATTTAATTTTTATTGATAAAAACATTTATGGGTATGCATTTTATTCAGAGCACTGCTTTAAATGTATCCCATGGATTAAGATTTATTTGTGTGTGACAGAGAAAGACAGAGAGAGGGACAGAAAAGGACAGGTGGACAGGGAGGGAGAGAGATGAGAAGCATTAATTCTTCGTGTGGCACCTTAGCTGTTCACTGATTGCTTTCTCATATGTCCCTTGACCGGGGGCTACAGCAAACTAAGTGACCCCTTGCTCAAGTCAGCGACCTTGGGCTCAAAGTGGTAAGTGTTGCTCAAACCAGATGAGCCTGTGCTCAAGCTGGTGACCTCAGGTTTCGAACCTGGGTCCTCTGCATCCCAGTCCAACGCTCTATCTACTGTGCCACCGCCTGGTCAGGCAATTATGTTGTTTTATGATATTATCCTAAAGTTTAGGTATTCTACAATCTTGGTTTGAATTTTCCCTTTCACTGAAGGGTTGTTTAATAAAAGGTTTTGACTTCTTCTTTTGGGAAGGATCTTTTTATTAATTCCTAATTTTATTGCATTATGATAGAAAATATCACTTGTACTACATTTCTACTTTATGAAATTTTAGGATATATATATATTTTTAAAGAGTTTTTGTTTATTTACAGAGACAGAGGGAGAATCAGAGAGAGGGATAGATAGGGACAGACAGGAAAGGAGAGAGATGAGAAGCATCAATCATCAGTTTTTCGTTGCGGCACCTTAAGTTGTTCATTGATTGCTTTCTCATATGTGCCTTGACCGCGGGCCTTCAGCAGACTGAGTGTGAGTGACCCCTTGCTTAAGCCAGGGGCCATGGGTCCAAGTTGGTGAGCTTTGCTCAAACCAGATGAACCTGCGCTCAAGCTGGCGACCTCGGGGTCTCGAACCTGGGTCCTCCGCATCCCAGTCCGATGCTCTATCCACTGCGCCACCGCCTGGTCAGGCAGGATATATTTTTTAATGATAAATTTTTGTGACTGTTCCAGGTATGCTTGAGGATATGTACTGTATTATCTATACATTATATTTAATAAGTATGCATACTATTCACCTTACTGATTATGTTGCTTGGGTCTCTATATCCTTACTTACAATTGCTGTGGAACTTTGTGCAAATATACTCAGTTGCTGTATCATCACTATGGTTTATTTATTTATTTTTTTGTATTTTTTTTGAAGCTGGAAACGGGGAGGCAGTCAGACAGACTCCCGCATGCGCCCGACCCGGATCCACCCGGCACGCCCACCAGGGGGGGATGCTCTGCCCATCTGGGGCGTCGCTCTGTTGCAACCAGAGCCATTCTAGAGCCTGAGGCAGAGGCCACAGAGCCATCCCCAGCACCCGGGCCATCTTTGCTCCAATGGAGCCTTGGCTGCGGGAGGGGAAGAGAGAGACAGAGAGGAAGGAGGGGGGGTGGTGGAGAAGCAGATGGGCGCTTCTCCTGTGTGCCCTGGCTGGGAATCGAACCTGGGACTCCTGCACGCCAGGCCGACGCTCTACTACTGAGCCAACTGGCCAGGGCCATCACTATGGTTTCTAAATACAGTTTTGCACGAAAAGGAACTAGGGGCTGATTCCGGGGCTGGGACAGGGAAAGTACACAATGAACCTGGAACAGCTTACCGTGCCAGAAAATAAGGAAATGCTCAAAGAATTATGGGGCATGTCAAAAGACAGAGAAGCCAGCCTGAATGTCTCCCACTAGCAAAATCTGGGACAATTTTAGCACCAAAATACCATATTTTTCGCTCCGTAAGATGCACCTGACCATAAGACACATCTACGGTTTTAAAGAGGAAAATAAGAAAAAAAATATTCTGAACCAAATGTGTGTTAAAATATTTAATAAAATACCATTATTTTTTGCTCCATAATATGCACAGGCATTTTGCCCCTCTACTTTTGGGGGGAAAAGTGAGTCTTACGGAGTGAAAAATACGGTAAACGATTACAACCCCTTAATAAAATAAAAATCCATGAAAATATACTGATATACATAATAAATGGTAGAAAATAAAAAGTTCTTCCTTAGAGTAGAATGCCAACTAGTAATTGGAAAAAGGAGAGAGAGAATTAGAAAAACGCTTGGGGCCTGACTGGCGGCGGCACAGTGGAGAGGTGTCAGCCTGGATGGAGGTCCCAGGTCTGAAACCCTGAGGTGGCTGGCTTGAGCACAGTCACATCTGGCTTGAGCACAGCCTTGACACCTTGAGCGTAGGGGTCACTGGCTTGAGCGTGCGATCACAGACATGAGCCCATGTTCACTGGCTTGGCTGGAGCCCCCCCGCCCCCGTCAAGGCACCTACAAGAAGCAATTAATGGACAACTAAGGTGCCGCAACTACAAGTTGATGCTTCTCATCTCTCTCCCTTCCTGTTTGTCTCTCACTCTGTCTCTCTCTTGCTAAAAAAACCCCCAGAAACAACAAAAAAACCCCCACAGAAAAACATTTGGGAATAATCCTATTATTAACTGATTGAAGCTAAGGCTATGGGAGAAATAGAATTTTACAGACTCTCATTCTCCCAAGATGATATTTATTGACTACAAAGGAGAAAAAGAATCACCTTACAGTGGAGAAACCTGGATAAGACCGTATTAACCAAGTGTTCAGGGAACCACCACTGTTACTGGGACTAATCAACACCATGTCCCTCCTGACACACTATTCAAAAAAAACCAAAAAGAACAAAAAACACCGTAACATTTCTTCTGAGGGATACCTGAAAAAATGTACAGCTTACATTTAATCATGAGAAATATCAGACAACTCATATTGAGGAACATAAACAAAACAAGCCAAGAATGGCCTGCACTCATTTTGAAGAGTACAAGGGCATCAGATAGACAGAGGAAGCATTCCAGGTGAAGCTGTTATGATTGAAGATGTGAATCATGTGGTATCCTGGAATCGGAAAATACTTTTTCTTTTCCAAGAAAGGACATTACTGGAACAAATGGTAAAATCTCAACAGGGTCTATAGACTGGATAATAGTACTATAATGTTAATTTCATTTGATAACTATATTATGGTTACACAAGATAATGTTATTTTTAGGAAACAATGCTCAAGTATTCAGTGTAACGAGGCACCATGTTGCCTGACCTGTGGAGGTGCAGTGATTAAAGTGCTGACCTGGAATGCTGAGGTTGCCGGTTCAAAACCCCAGGCTTACCCAGCCAGTCAAAGCACACATGAGAAGCAACTCTACAAGTTGAGGGTTCCTGCTCTCCCCTTCTCTCTTGCGCTCTCTCTCTTTCTCCCCCCACTCTCTAAAATCAATAAATAAACTCTTTAAAAAAAGAGGCACCATGTTTATAACTTAGTCCTAAATGGTTGAGGGAAAAAAAAATATACACCAATGGAGACTGGTAATACGAGTTAAAATATTAATACCTGGAAAATCTGGGTAAAGAGTCTATGAGAATTCTTTCTACTATTCTAGTCATTTTAAGTTTGAAATAATTTCAAAATAAAGTTATAAAATTATAATTTTATAAAATTAGAATCATACTGTATATATACCTGTAAAACTATATGTATGTACACACATATACATATATATACACTTGAAGAAAAATAGAAATTAGCCAATAAGATAGTGATCTCTGGGTAATGAACTTTATTTCTTAACTATTTCTCTATATAATCTAAATGAGCACATCCTAAATAATGAAATAGAGAATGGTATTTTCTGCTTGGATTTTGTGTTTTGAATTGTAGACGTGGAATCTCAATGTGCCATCACCATTTGTACTTAAAACCCAGAACAGAAGACGAACAAGTTACACAGGAGGTGTCCACCCACCCCAGACAAGTGACATTTAATTCCAACGTGCCAGTTCCCCAAGAGTCACAACTACGTAAGGACTGATAAATACTTACATGCAGTTTTTTCCCATAATATGGAAAATATTTTAAGGCTATTTCTCCATTGTGAGGATAAGTTGATAGAGTTATGTTTTCATCCTAAAGTTAAAAGCAAAAGAAAAACCACTTTAGGCTACATAAAAGGAAACTGAAAAAATGATTTACATTACAGTGTATCAGTTATGAACAGTATGGGGAAACTAGTGCTGCTCCAGTGCATTAATCACAGTGTATTTTTGAGAAGAAACTTGCTCATCTTGATTTAAACCCTTGAAACAAACTCTCCTGACTCCTCTTACATTTCCAGATACAGTCATGAGGCACCTGCTGACTGACAGCCACATCTTCTCAGGCACTGTCTGTAAAATCCACCCAAGTGCCAGTTTTACAGCCACTGGCAGCAGGGACACACCAGGAGGTTTAGCGCCAGTGTATTCCTGTAATGAACAAAGTATTGTGCATCCAGGCTGGGAAGCCACGATTGCCACAACCTTGAATGCAGTGCTCAGGCCTGGGAGGCAGCAGGTGCAAAAGCTTCAGGTGATTAACACTCGTGAGAACTGTAGCCAGAGGGGAGACTACGGTGACATGACAAAACTATTAGGAAAATTTAAGGTACTCCAAGGAAAAACCATTCTTAACCAGTTAAAATGCCACTGCTCCCTTAAATAAATTTATGAGCACACGTAAATCAATTAAAAGTATTATGAACTACTGGAATTATAGTCCATGCATTAAAATAAAAAACAAATAGCCTGGCCTATGGTGGCACAGTGGATAGAGCATCAACCTAGAACGCTGAGGTCACTGCCTGGTCAAGGCACATACAATAAGCAATGAACAACTAAAGTGAGGCAACTATGAGTTGGTTCTTCTTGCTCCCCTCCCTTTCTCTTCTCTCTTAAAGTCAATAAATAAAATGTTTTAAAAAAACCCAAAAACATAAACATAAATACACAAAAGTAATCATCTATAATCCAACTCATTCATGCTATTAGCTATACTGCTCACAAAAATTAAGAGGATGTTTCAAAATGAATATGAAGCTATAAAATATTCCCTAATTTTTATGAGCAGTATATTTCTAGTATTCTTCATAATAAGCAATTTATGAAAATTCTCATGCAACACATTCCAAATAGGTCTAATAAATTTTTTATTTATTGATCACAGAGAGAGAGGAAGGAGAAGACAGAGAAAGAAACATCAATCTGTTCCTGTATATGCCCTGACCAGGGACTGAATCTGCAACCTCCGCATAGTGGGATGATGCTGTAACCAACTGAACTACCCAGCCAGGGCCCAAATATACTGCTCACAAAAATTAGGGAATATTTTATAGCTTCATATTCATTTTGAAATATCCTCTAATTTTTGTGAGCAGTAAGGATCTAATTTTAATGACTAAGTTTTAACACATACTAGATAACAAATAGATAACAATTATTAAAATCAGTAGCAAGTACTAATTAAAATAAAAACAGTACTAAATGCACTTCTATGTGGCTGAAGCCTGGCACACCCAAGCTTCAGGAACTTTCTACTGGAAAGACTTGTAAGCAAAGAGGTTCATAACAATATGCTTTCAAATGCAGCTTATAGTCATAATGTTTTATTTCGTCTTGAGAGATGACAGTGCATGCTAACTAGATTTTTAGGACTTATCAAGAAAAGCTCAGGTTTGCCTGACCAGGTAGTGGCACAGTGGACAGAGCGTCGACCTGGGATGCTGAGGACCCAGGGTTAGATACCCTGAGACCACTGGCTCGAGTGCAGGCTCACCCACTTGAACGTGGCATTACAGACATGACCCCATGGTCGCTGGCTTGAGCAAGGGGTTGCTGGCTTGGCTAGAGCGTTCCAGACAAGGCACATAGGAGAAAGCAATCAATGAATAACTAAAGTGTCACAACTATGAGTTGATGCTTCTCAATTCTCTCCCTTTCTGTCTCTCTCTCTCTTAAAAAAAAAAAAAAAAAAAGCTCAGGTTCAATGTAGCATCTGTTTTTTGTTTTTTTTGTTTTTTTTTTCTGAAGCTGGAAACGGGGAGAGACAGTCAGACAGACTCCCGCATGCGCCCGACCGGGACCCACCCGGCACGCCCACCAGGGGGCGATGCTCTGCCCCTCCGGGGCGTCGCTCTGCCGCAACCAGAGCCACTCCAGCGCTTGGGGCAGAGGCCAAGGAGCCATCCCCAGCGCCTGGGCCATCTTTGCTCCAATGGAGCCTTGGCTGCGGGAGGGGAAGAGAGAGACAGAGAGGAAGGAGGGGGGGGTGGAGAAGCAAATGGGCGCTTCTCCTATGTGCCCTGGCCGGGAATCGAACCCGGGTCCCCCGCACGCCAGGCCGACACTCTACCGCTGAGCCAACCGGCCAGGGCCAATGTAGCATCTGGTTTTAAGTGAGATTCAGGCTTTTTATCCAAGCTTCCTGCTGAGCTGAATATGGCACAGAGATAAAGAGCTGCCTATGGTAACATATGTACACCTTAACCCTCTGAGTAGTACGAACATTCATGTATGTCCTCATGCTTCCTGACCATCTGAGTACGATTGGTTTATTTTAAAAATGTGTAAGGCAACATTAAAAAAAGGCAAATGTATGTTCTTGTTTCCATAAATTGGTTATCAAACAAACATGATTTTAAGTTAATAAAACTATAAATGGAACTAATTTCATTTTCTCAAAAAAACAAACTCACTCCTGGGGGTCAGTGAGCATGAAAAGAACTCACTACTCAAAGGATTAACTCAGACAAGAAATCAGAAACTTCCTGACTTTTTATTGTATTTGTTAAGTGAATAAATACTCAAAAAGAATGAAGGAGGCTACTCTAAAGCAGGAGTTCTCAGTGTGGGCCCCAGACCAGCAGCATCACTGTCAACTGGAAACTTTAGGTAAGAATGCAAATTTTGGGCCTCACTCCAGACCAGTGGAGTCAGAAACTTCAGGAATGGGAGTCAACAAGCTCCCCAAGTGATTGTGATACACGATCAAATCTGAGAACCATTGAGTAAGAAGTTTCTGCCCAAACAAGAAATCCATTAACATGTAAAGAAATTACGACCTGCCCAGGCGGTGGCGCAGTGGATAGTGTTGGACTGGGATGCGGAGGACCCAGGTTCGAAACCCTGAGGTCACCGGCCTGAGCACAAGCTCATCCAGCTTGAGCGCAGGGTTGCTAGCTTGAAGCCCAAGGTTGCTTGCTGGCTTGAGCAAGGGGTCCCTCACTCTGCGGTAGCACCCCCGCCCCCTGCTTGTCAAGGCACATATGAGAAAGCAATCAATGAACAACTAAGGAGCCTCAATGAAGAATGAATGCTTTTCATCTCTCTCCCTTCCTGTCTGTCCCCTTCTCTGTCTCTCTCTTGTCTCTATCACAAAAAAATAAAATAAAAATAAAAGGAATTACGATTTGTTCACAAACAACTTTAGAGTGATTTCAATGCAACATTTCAAGTAAAATACTTTGACACACAATTGTTAGAATGTTAGTATTTTGCACAATGATAAAATTAAATTTAGAACTTAAAAGTTTCTCCTCAGGACTCTTACCCATCATTTATATATTTGTCTTAGTTGCACTTGCAGCATGGAGAGAAAACAAAAGAAATTATGAGATGAAAACTGCCCAGCACTCTCGAAAAAAAAAAAATTGGGATAGGAGAGAAAAACAATGTTTCGATCTTAAGGAAAATTTACCATGTTTCATTAAATCTCAGGTGCCATTGATAAGACACCAACTTATGTACTAGTAAGAAAAAAATCTTATAAGACACCATTAATTGTTAAGCCCAACCCCAATTTTAGTGTTATTATGCTAGGAAAAAGAGTGAATCCTAGATTTAATGAAACATGGTATATACGGAGCTGGAGAGGCAACGTGTGTGAAATCGAACGCACATGGAAAATGCACAGGTCTCTTTAAATTATGAGCAAACAGAGAAGGGATGCCCACAGACTTTGGTGAAATTTTATTCTTCTAAGAATGGCACTATAGAGGACTTTCAAAATGTGACAGGGAAGGAAAAAAAATGACTAAAATTCATTAGACTTTTAAAGTATTAAGATACACTAAAGCTTTAACAAAGGTGGGTTATTTTTTTTTTAATACTAACCTTAGGACTGCAGTCTATCATTGGTCTTCCTAAAGGTTTTAATCCAATTATCTAAGGCAAAAAAAGGAAGGGAAAAAGAAAACGAAACTGCTTAATTGAAACATCACAAATGTACACAACAGAACCTTCGCTGCTGCAGGCCAGGAATGCAAGGGATGCGATAAATAGTACCTCTGTATTAAAACCCTGTCACCTGTGCCTTTTAGAGGATTAGAGTGGACTTGTCAATATAATCATCTTACCAACTAGCTAGCTTATTACTGTACTAGGGCAATTTAGGAAATAAATCAGTTACCAAAGAATTGACCAAATAACAATATTGCATTTGCTACCGTTAAAACAAGCAACAACCAACAGAAACCTTTAAATTTCATTATTTATATGAACAAATAATAATAAGCGCAGAGGCATAATATACTGAACTGTTTAAAAAAATGTTAGGTCATACCTTCTTTGTTTCCATGCTTCCGCAGAGCCTGACCATATCTACACCTATCGTTCCACAAAATCCGTACCTTAGGAAGAATCCCAGTTCTACAGAATGAGGCTACTCTGGCTACTCTCATGTCTGTAGTTGACATAAATAACTCTTATATGAATGATAACAGATATTTATCCATCTAGTTTGTGAGATTTTTGGCATGCTGAATTTATATGCATTTTACATGTGAATGCCTGTAAAATGTAAATATTCCTCACAAAAGACAAGTATTATAGGAACCCAAATAATAGAGAAAGCACTGACTATCCTTGCCCATGTAATGACTGTGGACCACACTGTCCCAGCACTGACGCCCCGCTACAGTGGGCATATGCATCTCATTCCCGCTCCGTGTCTGATGCTGCCTTCCTGTCATGCTCTGCAAAGCCATGCCCCTATCAGCAAGCATCATCTCAGATCCTCATCATTCAAAGAGGACATGTTGAGAGAGAAAATAAACTAAGAAGGTCCCGTGGGAGAAGAAACTGAAATTTCTCTTGGCTTTGTACTGGGAATAGGCTTTCCAGCAATCTATCCTGAAGACACTCCTAGGAGGTTGGGATCTCTGTTGAAGGGAAAAATAACGTAATTCATTTTACAAGCTAGATCGTCTAATTTCACATTACTTTTAGCTTACTTTTTAAACCTCAATTCTTAATAAAGCCTTGCTGAAACGTCCCTCAATCATTTCTTGGCCCCTACTATGTGCCAGGCAGTGTTTCAGAATGATCTCTAGAGCAGTGGTCCCCAACCCCTGGGCCGCGGACCGGTACCGGTCCATGGGCCATTTGGTACTGGTCTGCAGAGAAAGAATAAATAACTTACATTATTTCCGTTTTATTTATATTTAAGTCTGAACGATGTTTTATTTTTTTAAAATGACCAGATTCTCTCTGTTACATCCGTCTAAGACTCACTCTTGACGCTTGTCTCAGTCACGTGATACATTTATTCGTCCCACCCTAAAGGCCGGTCCATGGAAATATTTTCTGACATTAAACTGGTCCGTGGCCCAAAAAAGGTTGGGGACCACTGCTCTAGAACACTGTGGGATAAACAGGAAATTATCATGGTCTATTGGGGGAGGGGAAGGAAGGAGAGGCTGCAGGGATCAGTATGGGCATTTCAGGATCTAGCTGGCTCTCCCTACCGGGAAACTCCTTATTTAACAGTGCCATGTACTTTTATTAGGGAGTGGTAGCAGTTTGCTTACTGGTTGATGACTTTAGTGATATATGAACTCATGATCTTGAGTGGTCTACACTGTTTTCAGAAACTGCCCTTTCCTTGAGTAACTGTCCAGGAATGGTCTCGGTTTTCCAGGGGAGACCTTGCAGGTCTCAACAGGATAAGTGTGTCTGATTGGAACTCTGCAGACAAAAGTCAGAGCAGCGATGCACAGGGGTCGGGGTCACTTCATACAGAAGTGCAGCAGCTTCCCTTCACTGTGAGGGCATGCAACCATCTCTTACATGGGGAGAGAACGTGAGCTTCTTAATTTGCTAATGACTGTCCAGTTCAGGCACCTCTTCTGCACAACCAGCAGAACGCTGCCCAGTGGCCACAACTAAGCTCATTATAATGCAACTATATTAATATTTCCATTTAATTGTATATATGTACACTATAAAAAAAGTATATACTTTCACACCAAATAGAAATTGAAACTTCATTTATTCCCCATAGGATTTTCCACTACTTTACAACACAGGATTTAAAGATGAGCACTGCACATTAATAAAACCACACTGTGGGTGTGACACCTAGAACACCTGCCCCTTGAAGCATTAATCTATGCCTAAATGCATCTGTCTCCAAAAGGGAAAAGCAGAAGTTGTTTTACTTCCTAAACCATGATTAATTTGTGAACGAATCTTGTTTGTTTCCTGTATTAATTTTTCAAAGGTTAATCAATATCATTATTAGCCTTTTACAAAAGCCACCCCAAATGAGATAACATTTAAAAAATACTTGTCAGGCCCTGGCCGGTTGGCTCAGTGGTAGTGTCGGCCTGGCATGTGGAAGTCCTGGGTTCGATTTCCGGCCAGAGCACACAGGAGAAGCTCCCATCTGCTTCTCCGCCCTTTCCCCTCTCCTTCCTCTCTGTCTCTCTCTTCCCCTCCCACAGCTAAGGGTCCAATGGAGCAAAGTTGGCCCTGGGCACTGAGGATGGCTCCATGGCCTCTGCTTCAGGCGCTAAAATGTCTCCGGTTGCAGTGAGCAACGGCCTAGATGGGCAGAGCATCGCCCCCTGGTGGGCGTGCTAAGTGGATCCTGGTTGGGTGAATGTGGGAGTGTGTCTCTCTACCTCCCAGCTTCTCACTTCAAAAAAAAACAAACAAATAACAAACTTGCCAGCTTCTTAATAAAGGGTATTAGAAAAAGCAGCAACAGCAGCAAAGTATGTACATACTCTGTTCATTTTCACAAGAATACAAGGGCGCCCACTGGAGTAGCCGAAGTCAGGATCATCCACCCCACTGCATGCTTCAAGTAAGGCAATAGGAAACTGGCATGCATAGTAATCCGGACCCTCCTGTACAGAGAGCGCGTCATTGTAACAGGGTCTGAGATTCTTCTGTTCTTCTGAGGCATATGCTAAAAAGGAAACGTGTGTGCATAGGTCAGTCGCAAAAGATAAACACAACCAGGAATATATCCTCCTCTGGACAACATTCTTCAAAGACAAAAACAGCAATGCTAATTACTAGATAACTTTAGTGAAAAAATGTTAAGTCTGTTCATTTAACTTTGAACAGCTATCAGGTTTTACTGCATTTCAACAATGATACTAGCTGGATTATGGAGCAATCTCTTCTGTCACCACTGGGTGGTCCCAGCCATGGCTACAGCATTATCTGAATGCCTCCCATTCTCCTGGCCCAACATATAATTGTGAGGACATAGGTGCTGCTGCTGCTGCCCTTATGGAGCTTATAGTGTGGTGGGGAAGGCAGATGTTAAGGATAAAATCACTGAAGAGTCTGAAGACAGAGTGCTATGCAGTCTCTACAAGGGGACTGCAACAGAGCTGAGAGCCAACGTTAGCTTAGAGGAAGGTGTATTTTAGCGGAGATGGAGATAACTAGATTGACTCAAAAGTGGTAGAGGTATAAATGTAAAGGTGGGGAAGAAGGGAGAAATATAAACGGCCTGTCAAATGCCTCCCTGCACTGGCACAGCACTAGGCAGACGTGGCGCAGCATGAGCAAGCCGGATGTGGTCCCTGCTCAGTGAGCTTGCTGTACTGAAAGATACTGGTTAGTTTATATGCGGTGCAATAGTGTCTCTAAGAGAGCTAATGGTGTGTGGGTGGAACTGACCTGGACAACCTAAGTCTTCATTCTGAAAGACTCATGAAGTTCCAGCAAAGTGATAGGAGTCCTTTCCAGCCCACCCTTTAAAACTGCAACCCTTCCCAACTCCCCATCTCCCTTCACTGCCTTACTTTCCTCCACGACACTTACCACCGAATACACCACACAGCATAAATGCCACAAAGAAATGTTTTTTCTGTTTATTTTTTTTCAAAGTCCTTACTTAAGTCAAGGACTTCAGTTGACTGTTCTACTTGTTCATAAGTAAAACAAGATCCTTTTGGCAATGCTTGGATTAAATGCTTCATCCAAAACGTGTGTGCTGCACCTCTCCTATAGTAGAGGGGATCAGCTCACACAGACAATTCTGTCTACTGGCAATCACCAAGACCAGCTGGCCACAGCAATCCTTCCAGCTTCAGCTATAAATGTTGCAGAAGCCCGTTACCTTTTAGTCTTTTGTGTATTGATGGGACCTAAAGGAGCGCTTCACAGAGAAGGCACTCAAAGAAACTATTTGCTGACTAGACAGGACTGAAGCTAGAAAGGAGTAGGTCAGGTAACTACTGATTTCATTACAGATGATTCTTTTTTTTATTTACAGAGATAGAGAGAGAGTCAGAGAGAGAGGGATAGATAGGGACAGACAGGAGCAGAGAGAGATGAGAAGCATCAATCATCAGTTTTTCATTGCGATACCTTAGTTGTTCATTGATTGCTTTCTCATATGTGCCTTGACCGCGGGCCTTTAGCAGACCGAGTAACCCCTTGCTCAAGCCAGCGACCTTGGGTCCATGCTGGTGAGCTGTGCTCAAACCAGATAAGCCCGCGCTCAAGCTGGCGACCTCGGGGTCTCAAACCTGGGTCCTCTGCATCCCAGTTTAATGCTCTATCCACTGCGCCACTGCCTGATCAGGCCAGACCATTCTTTACTATTTGATTTTTTTTAAATTATTCATTTTAGAGAAGAGAGACAGAGTGATAGAGAGAAGGGGGGAGGAGCAGGAAGCACCAACTCCCACATGTGCCTTGGCTGGGCAAGCCCAGGGTTTTGAACCTGCGACTTCAGTGTTCCAGGTCGAGGCTTGATCCACTACGCCACCACAGGTCAGGCACTATTTGATTTTTAAACCATGGATCATACTCTCACAAAAATAAGTACATGTTTAACTATGAAGGGAAAGAGACCTAGGAAGACAAAAGGTGTGGGAACAAGAGGACTGTAATTTAAAATAGGAGAGAACTGAAGACTTCTGCATGCTGATAGGAAAGATCCAATAAAGAGACTAAAAATACGTAAGAAGAAATAGTAAATAGTATGTTTCTCAGATAGTAAGAGGGGACGAGACCCAAAGCCTGACAGGTGGTACAGGTGACCTGAGATGACAGGAAGGGCAGCTCCCTTCATTGGAGCAGGATAAAATGGCTTGTCGGTTTGTTTTACTAGTAATGGGGAGATACCATCTGAGTCTCAATTTTCTCTTAAAGCAGAAATGCAGGTTATAGTAATGTGCCACTTAATGATGAAGGTACGTTCTGAGAAATGTGTCCTTAAGTGAGTTTGTTATTGTGCAAACATCACAGAGTGCGCTTACACAAACCTGGGTGGTACAGCCTACTGCACACCTAGGCCAGATGGTACAGCCTACTGCTCTGCAGGAGAGGAAAAATCATTTTTCCTGTCCTGGGTTCTTGGCTGTGACATCCCTATAATAAAAGACAGATTAACAGGAGAAAAACAAAGTTTAATAACATGAATACCTCTTGGGCACATGGGAGAAACCCAGGGAAACGGAGTAATTAGCCAAGATGGCTGAAGCTTCCACCTTAAATAGCAGCTTCAGCTGAAGACGGAAGCTGATGCTGGGGAGGGGTCAGCTATGGGAGGTGCCTGGAGAAGCCATAAACAAGGGTCAGGTGGTTACGCAGGTTTGCATCTCTGTCTTCTGCATTGATAAGAGTTTCCAGAGAGGAGGTCAACCCCCTTACAAATGGATTCGGTCCTTATAAATGTAAAGGTCTTTTATAAAGAGTGACTTCTAGTTGGTTTTCAGAGCTTCTCCCATGTCTGTTATTTCTTAAAATTAACCAGCCTAACATAATCCTTATGCCAGAGATATTTTGGGGTGACAAATTGTTTCCCTACAGCTCCTAGGCTACGATCTTGTACAGCATGTTGCTATGATGAAACTGCTGGCAACTGTAATAATGGTATTTGTGAATGCATTGCACTACAGCCTTATGATGGCCACTGTCACTAGGTAATGTGAATTTTCCAGCTTTATTAAAATCTTACGGGACCACGTGGTAAATGCAGTCATTGACCAAACCATCGTTATGCAGCACATGACTAGCTATGGAGAAAGTGAGTTCTAAGGGAAAAGGTAAGGAAGTAGAGGTTTGAGGGGAGGTAAACAATTATCCAGAGAAATCCCACAGCCTTGCCAGGCAGCAGAGCCGGTCCAGGGACGTGATCAAGTAGTCTAATGCTAAATGGTCCTGTTGAAGGCTCAAAGGAAGAGCTTTGTCCAGAAATTTTATGGCTTCATCCATTTGCAATTTATGACAAATAGATTTGGAGACAAGGAATTTTAGAGTACTGGTAAGAGTAAAAAAGAAATCAAATACTGCAGAATTAAGCTTGCTAAGAAAGGAAACTGGGGACAAGGGGTCGGGATTCAAGGGCCAGGGAGCTGACAGTCCCCCAGAGGCAGGAGACCAGTGAGGGACGTAAACAAGCAAACAAGGACAGAAGGGCAGGACAGGAAGCCCCATCAGTGACTTTGGCAGTGGGTCCCGCGCTCTAAGGAATGGCTGCAGGTGTGAGGACCTGAGGAAGGGGTGAGACAACCAAGAGCTAAGAAGCCAACACATCTGATTATTCATGTGAATGCTAACATCATGCAGCGAGGCCAAGCAAAATGTGAGAAAAAACTGGGCCAGGGTGGCTGTTAGAAAGCTTTACAAATGGTAACTATAAAAAACCCTCAAAATTGATATACAGATTATTTTTAAATGCTGAACAACATTCTTAGTCCCCATACAAGCATAACACTGGATGCAAAAGATCCAAGTTCTTGGTGGCATTATTATTTTTTTTTTGTATTTTTCTGAAGCTGGAAACGGGGAGAGACAGCCAGACAGACTCCCGCATGCGCCCGACCGGGATCCACCTTGCACGCCCACCAGGGGCAATGCTCTGCCCCTCCGGGGCGTCGCTCTGCCGCGACCAGAGCCACTCTAGCACCTGGGGCAGAGGCCAAGGAGCCATCCCCAGCGCCCGGGCCATCTTTGCTCCAATGGAGCCTCGGCTGCGGCTGCGGGAGGGGAAGAGAGAGACAGAGAGGAAGGAGGGGAGGGAGTGGAGAAGCAAATGGGCGCTTCTCCTATGTGCCCTGGCCCGGAATCGAACCCGGGTCCCCCGCACGCCAGGCTGACGCTCTACCGCTGAGCCAACCGGCCAGGGCCAGTAGCATTATTTTATATAGTTTTACCCTATTACTCAAATACTTTCTATTTTAATGCAGATATAAATGTTATATCTCAATGAACTTACTCATGTACTTCTTAAAGCCGTGATGGTGAACCTTTTTATAAAAACTGCCCACTTTTGCAGTGCTGGTCAACCTGGTCCCTCACGCCCACTAGTGGGCATTCCAGCTTTCATGGTAGGTGGTAGCAGAGCAACCAAATGGCCAGCCTGTGCAAAAGTGGGCGGTTTTTATAAAAAGGTTCGCCATCACAGTCTTAAAGGATTAAAAATAAATAAATAAATAGGCCCTGGCTGGTTGGCTCAAGTGGTAGAGCAAGGGCCTGGTGTACAGGAGTCCCGGGTTCAATTCCCGGCCAGGGCACACAGGAGAAGCGCCCATCTGCTTCTCCACCCCTCCCCCTCTCCTTCTTCTCTGTCTCTCTCTTCCCCTCCCACAGTCAAGGCTCCATTGGAGCAAAGTTGGCCCGGGTGCTGAGGATGGCTCCATGGCCTCTGCCTCAGGTGCTAGAATGGCCCTGGTTGCAACAGGGCAACGCCCCCTGGTGGGCATGCCGGGTGGATCCCAGTCAGGCGCATGTGGGAGTCTGTCTGACTGCCTGCCCGCCCGTTTCCAACTTCAGAAAAACACTAAATAAATAAAAAAATAAAATAAATAATCAGCCTGACCAGGCGATGGAGTAGTTGATAGAGCATCGGACTAGGATGCAGAGGAGGACCCAGGTTCGAAACCCTGAGGTCGCTGGCTTGAGCACGGGCTCATCCAGCTTGAGTGCGGGCTCACCAGTTTGAGCACTGGGTCACTGGCTTGAGTGTGGGATCATAGACATGGTATATACTTTCACATGGTCTGTGATCCCACATGGTCGCTAGCTTGAGCCTAAAGGTTGCTGGCTTGAAGCCCAACGTCTCAAGGGATCACTTGCTCTGCTGTAGCCCCCCAGTCAAGACACATATGAGAAAGTAATCAGTGAACAACTAAGGAGCCGCAACGAAGAATTGATGCTTCTCATCTCTCTCCCTTCCTGTCTATCCCTATCTGTCCCTCTGACTCTGTCAAAAAAAAAAAAAAAAATCAAAGCAATTTCCCGATAGCTTTAGATCCCTACATCTCTCCATAAATTAGAATATTAGAATTATCATAAAATCTATTTGCAAGACCTCTTAGTTGACTGTTTTACAGGAAAAAAGGTAAAATAAATTATTTGATTTAAAAATAAAAGAATGATGTTCCCAGTGTAATCACTGTTTTCCATAATGACTAAAATCCTTTACCTTATACTCTAAAAAACATACTTACGCTTTAGAAACTTCTTAAGTTCGTCAATGTACCATTGATAGGACTCTCGATTAGACATACTGAATGAGTATTCCAATGCCGACACTGGTTTTGGATAAACCATAAGTCCTATAAAGAAGTAAAAGAGAAAAGGGGAAATTACTGTAGTATCGTCCTGTCCCTGGCCAGCTGGCTCAGTGGTAGGCGCTGGCCCAGTGTGTGGAAGTCTTGGCTTTGATTCCGGTCAGGGCATACAGGAGAAGTGACCATCTGCTTTTCCACCTTACCCTTCCTCTCTCACAGCCATGGCTCAAATAGTTTCAGCAAGCTGGCCTGGGGCACTGAGGATGGTTCCATCGGGGCACTGGATGGCCCCAGATGGGCAGAGCATCGCCCCCTAGTGGCCCTGTCAGGTGGATCATCCCGGTTGGTGAGCATGTGGGAGTCTGTCTCTGCCTCCCTGCCTCTCACTTAATAAAAAAGTCCTGTTACTTCTAGAATGGAGATCTCAGAATGCAGATCTTAGAAAATTACATGGAATTTTTGTTCAGAGGTAGGTTGAAATTATAAAGAACTTCCCACTTCTGCTTGACCAGGCGGTGGCGCAGTGGGTTAGAGCATTGGACTGGGATGCGGAGGACCCAGGTTTGAGACCCCGAGGCTGCCAGCTTGAGCGCGGGCTCATCTGGTTTGAGCAAAGCTCACCAGCTTGGACTCAAGGTCGCTGGCTAGAGCAAGGGGCTACTTGGTCTGCTGAAGGCCTGCGGTCAAGGCACATATGAGAAAGCAATCAATGAACAACTAAAGTGTCACAACGAAAAACTGATGATTGATGCTTCTCATTTTTCTCCATTCCTGTCTGTCTGTCCCTATCTATCCTTCTCTCTGACTCTCTCTCTGTCCCTGTAAAAAAAAAAAAAAAAAAAAAAAGAACTTCCCACTTCTGACTATGAAGGTCAACATCTATAATGAAAAGACAACCCCAAACCCTCAATATCACCTCAGGCCAATTAGAAAGCTCCCTAAATCTGATTGGCTACAGTTAATTACATATGCTCTATTCCTTAAAAGATGCAAGTTTTACTTTGTATTTTCTATATTCATTTTCCTATCAAATATTTTTAGGTTTTGACAATTTTCCATTAATATATGGAGAAAAATTGTAGCAAATCAAATCTAAGCACTTTCACCATTCAAATTACAGATGTATGGAAACATTCATAAAGAAAGCTTACCGTATTCAGTGAAAGAGGTCTGTACAATTTTAACTTTATGGTTAATTATAGTCTTCCTTCAATAATAAGCATTGTTTTGTAAAATGAGTTTTTCTCATTCTAAATTTGGAGTATAACCACCAACAATCTCATATTGGGAGTCAACACCCACATACATAGAATATGTTGCATGAGTTTATTAACAGAAAATACAAGCATATTTATTTCTAAGAAACATAATCAGACTTCCAATTTTATTTAATGTAAGCTTTTCTCGTTAAAAAGCATTATATCTTGCCTGACCTGTGGTGGTGCAGTGGATAGAGCATCGACCTGAAATGCTGATGTTGTGGTTCAAAACCCCGGCCTGCCTGGTCAAGGCACAGAGAAGCCACGAGCTGATGTTCCCCACTCCTCCCTCTCAGTGCCTTTCTCTCCTCTCTATAAAGTCAATAAATAAAATCTTTTAAAAATCTAGTCTAAGTTTTTGGAAAAGAAAAAGAAAAGAAAAGAAACAGCAGCATCAGATCTAGTGCCTAAAAAAAAATCCTAAAATTTTCACTAGGCTCTAAACATCCCTTATAGCAAAGTCATTAGAGATGATATATGTATGCCTTGCATTGAATCTGAAAAAATACAAAAAGAACAAATGTTTTAGTTTTCATTAAAATTGCTGCCGGTAGATATCTATTTCTTTTTAAACCAGATCCAGTTTCTTTTAAACCCTAAATACTCACCTGTGCTGAACTGCATGACTCTGGTTAAACTAGATTTACTGCTAACCAGGTATGATGAAATAAGTTCCTAAATGGCAGAGCAAATCTTACTCTACACAAGGGACAAATGAGCCTGTGTTCAAACTTCCTATTCTACTATAACAACACAGATCACTTGAATTTGGATGATCCCATATGCCTTTTCTTACCATTCCATTCACAGAAAAATTCCTATAAAATCAATTAATAACTTTGCCTGACCTGTGGTGGTGCAGTGGATAAAGCCTCAACCTGGAATGCTGAGGTTGCCAGTTTGAAATCCTGGGTTTGCCTGGTCAAGGCACATGTGAAAAGCAACTACTACGAGTTGATGCTTCCTGCTCCCCCATTTTCTTTTTCTCTCTATAATCAATAAATAAAATCTTTTAAAAAATCAATAATAACTTCTGATTTTTTATAAAATTAATGTAGTGCGGACAGAAAAGCGCACCAATAAATCTAACCAAAAGGAACCTCACAGAGTGATCTGATGATAAACTCCTACCTGGGCAGGTCTCAGGCCCACAACTTCCCTAGTAGAAGGTTATCTTTGCCTTAAGCAAGCCCTGTCCATTGTTTCTGTGCATCTAATTAACACACTTTTCAAATGCCTCTTTTTCAGACCCCTCCAGAGGGGTAACCACCCTCAAGAGAGCAAATGATTTTGTTAGTAATTTTGTTAACTATCCTATAGTCCAATTCCCAGAGCCTTGCTTTGTCTTTCCTTTCCTGTAATCTTTACTCCCTCCTTAAATTGCAAACTGTCATTCCGAGGAGCATGTGAGATCTTGCTGCCTGGAAATGTCATCAGTTTGGCTCAGATAAACTTATCAAAATTCTCGCCCTGGCAGGTTGGCTCAGTGGTAAAGCATAGCCTGGCACGTGGATGTCCTGGGTTTGATTACTGATCAGGGCACAGAGGATAAGTGACCATCTGCTTCTCCACCCCTTCCTATCTCCCTTCTCTCTCTCTCCCTTCCTCCCACAGCCATGGCTCTATTGATTAGAGTGCATCAGCCCCAGGAACTGAGGATAGCTCCATATAGCCTCCACCTCAGGCACTAAAGATAGCTTAGTTGTTAGCATGGCTCAGATAGGCAGAACATCGTCCTCAGATGGGGTTTGCTGGGTGAATCCCAGTCAGGGTGCATGCAAAAGTCTGTCTCTGTCACCTCTAACTTAGAAAAAGAAAAAAAAAATTCTCTATAGGTCTAGATGTTTCTTAGGTCGACAGTAGAAATAAAACTTCTGACAATCCAATATATGAAGGGATGACCTGTATGTCAGATAATTTGCTTTTCTTAAGGTTTTACAGGAAGAAGACATACTGTAAGCCAGAAATTAACAGGGTCAAGTTGTTTGCATAAAACTAGACACTTAACTTTTAAGAAAAACCTAAAATATGTAGATTTCTAAATTAATTTTAAGGAAAAATATGAAGATATCTATATTATTTTTAAAATTGCCTTATTTTAAATGACTAATTGCTTTTAAAAATGTTACTGATTGAAGAGAGAGAAGGGATGGAGTGAAGGGGGAGGGGGAGGGGGAGAGAGAGGAGGGAGAGAGATCTGTCATATTGGGAGGATGCTCTAACCAACTGAGCTCTCCAGCTAGGGTAGACTAATTTCTAAGATAATTTTTTAAATAATTCAATTTACAAAAACTTACAAAGAATGTCTAAAACTGAATTTCTGACACCAGGTACTTCTGAAATAGCCTCGCAATGAATGCTCTGGAGCCCTGGTTCCTGCTATTTAACAGCGCATTTAAAATTCTTAAGTAAAAAGTCCACAGCAGGGGAGTGCAGCACAGTTGCATTTTGACACAGTAGATTCCAAATAAAGATCTCAGCTTTCCCCAAACCAAGAACACCAACAGAATGTGAAGACTACAATAACTCTTATCTCTTTCCAATTTAAATCACTGGAGTATGACTACGTGTGTGCCTATAGGGGTATAGATAAGTGTGTATGTATAGATATGTGTGTATATATGTATATGTGTGTGTGTGTCTTGTAGACACACACACACATATACATACATACACACATATAAATATGTATAAAACTAGTATTTATTTTACTGATAGAAATACATTGAATGATGGTCATTTTAAAAATTTTGAAAATACAAGTAGAATAAAAATAAAAATATAAAAATAGCTCATAATCTCTTTATGAAGAGAAAATCATGTTTAACAAACTAATGTATAAATATACTCAGTAATATTATATGTACTTATTGTATGTGCACATACATTTATTTATTTAAACTAATGATATATTAAGTATTACAATACACTTGATAAATAATTTTAAGGAATTCAGTATAAAACTATGTCCTTTTTTTTTTTTTTTTTTACTGCTTATATTATTTGTGCAATTATAAACAAAGCTTAATATTTTTGAAAGAGATCAGGCCCTGGCCAGTTGGCTCAGTGTAGAGTATCAGCCCAGCATGTGGATGTCCTGGGTTCAATTCCAGGTCAGGGCACACAAGAGAAGTGCTCATCATTTCTCCACCCCTCCCTCTATCCCTCCTCTATCTATCTGTCTCTCTTCTCCCACAGCCATGGCTTGGTTGAAGCAAGTTGGCCCCAGGCGCTGAGGATTGCTCCATGGCTTCAACTCAGGTGCTAAAATAGCTTGGTTGCTGAGCAACAACCCAAGATGGGTGGAGCACTGCCCCACAGGCGGCTTGCCAGGTGGATCCTGATCAGGGTGCATGCAGGAGTCTCTGTCTCCCACTTCTCACTTAAGAAAAAAAAAAGAGCTTTACCAGGCAGAGGCGCAGTGGATAGAGTGTTGGACTGGGATGTGGAGGACCAGGTTCAAAACCCCAAGGTCACCAGCTTGAGTGCAGGTTCATTCGGTTTGAGCATGGGCTCACCAGCTTGAGCGCGGGGTTGCTAGCTTGAGCGTGGGACCATAGACATGACCCACGGTCAGGAGCATGAGCCCAAAGGTCGCTGGCTTGAGCAAGGGGTCACTTGCTCTGCTATAGCCCCCCAGTCAAGGCACATATATGAGAAAGCAATCAATGAAAAATTAAGATGCTGGAACAAAGACTGATGCTTCTCATCTCTCTCCCTTCCTGTTTGTCCCTATCTATCTGTCCTTCTCTCTCACTCTCTTCTCTGGATCAAAAAAAAAAAAAAAAAAAGATCAGATTGTGTTCAATGGTAATTAGCTCACATAACTTTAGTAGCAAAAATAATTATTATCTTAGAATTAGTCCAAAAAGAAAGAAAACAGCTACAATGAGAGATGAGGGAAAATTACCTTGGAGCTAGTATGATACTTGGTCAAATAAACTGAAAGGGTTAAGAATTATTCACGATGTTTAAACAAATAGTATATGCAAACAAAAGAAAAGCCATTAAATTGTCCTAAGAAAAAATGGTTGGGGAAATTGGTTCAGTTTGGCTTTTGAGCAAAGACCTAGATCAGGGTTCTGGTCTTGCCACTGTTGACATTTTTTTTTTTTTTTCTTTTTCATTTTTCTGAAGCTGGAAACAGGGAGAGACAGTCAGACAGACTCCCGCATGCGCCCGACCGGGATCCACCCGGCATGCCCACCATGGGGCGACGCTCTGCCCACCAGGGGGCGATGCTCTGCCCATCCTGGGCATCGCCATGTTGCGACCAGAGCCACTCTAGCGCCTGAGGCAGAGGCCACAGAGCCATCCCCAGCGCCCGGGACATCTTTGCTCCAATGGAGCCTTGGCTGCGGGAGGGGAAGAGAGAGACAGAGAGGAAAGCGCGGCGGAGGGGTGGAGAAGCAAATGGGCGCTTCTCCTGTGTGCCCTGGCCGGGAATCGAACCCGGGTCCTTCGCACGCTAGGCCGACGCTCTACCGCTGAGCCAACCGGCCAGGGCACTGTTGACATTTTGAACTGGGTGATCCTCTTTGTTGCAGCCGGTTGTCCTGTGCCCTATAGGATGTTTATTTAGCAACATGCTGGGCCTCTACTCACAGTAGCATTGTTCTAGACCAGTGGTCAGCAAACTCATTAGTCAACAGAGCCAAATGTCAACAGTACAACTATAGAAATTTCTTTTGAAAGCCAAATTTTTTACACTTAAACTATATAGGTAGGTACATTCCTTATAGAGGTAGTGCCTGCACGTGGCATTTTGTGGAAGAGCCACACTCAAGGGGCCAAAGAGCCACATGTGGCTTGTGAGCTGCAGTTTGCCGACCAGGGTTCTAGTGTGACAACCAAAAATGTCTCTAGACATTGCCCAATCACCGCTGGGTGAGAACCACAGCTACAGAGACAACCCTCCTGCTAGGTCCCCACCTTCCCTTGCTGGCCCTCTACCCACATCCCACTCCTCCATCTCTACTGTTTCTAGAATTTGTTCACATATGGGGAACACACAGTGGGCTCTGGGACGTTATTATCTCACTTCTGTAAAAACTGCCAGCACTTTGAAGACAAGAGCCATGTCCAACTACGAAGGCAGAGCTGGCATTCAAAGACTACTAAAAAATAAATAAATAAAATAAAACAAGGAGGAAGACAATGTGATTTAAATGTTTCAGTTAAGATTTTTTTCTGTACTAAAGTATGTTTTCCAGTATCCTGGAGATTTCCTTTCCCCTTAAAATTATAAATAAAGGCCCTGACTGGTCGGGTCAGTGGTAGAGCATCGGCCCGGTATATCGATGTCCGGGTTCAATTACTGGTCAGGGCACAAAGAAGCAGTGCCCATCTGCTTCTCTACCCCTCCCCCTCTCGCTTCTCTTTCTCTCTCTCTCTCTCTCTTCCCCTCCTGCAGCAATGGCTCAATTGGAGAGAGCCGCCCTCAGGTGCTGGGGATGGCTCCATGGCCTCAGTCTCAGGCACTAAGAAGAGCTCAGATGCTGAGCAACTGAGCAACATCCCAGATGGGCAGAGCATTGCCCCTTAGTGGGCTTCCCAGGTGGATCCTGGTTGGGAAGCATGCAGGAGTCTGTCTCTGCCTCCCCTCCTCTTACTGAATAAAATAAGTAAGTAAATAAAGCAGAATTAACCACATTAAGAGTACATTCATTTTACTTTCTGTTGATGTATTATTTACTATTTCTTATCACTTCCATAGTAAACAGTTAAAACCATGATGCATGTATTTCATAAGACCAAGATTCTAGGCCTGACCTGTGGTAGCGCAGTAGATAAAGCATCGACCTGGAACCTGAGGTCGCCAGTTCAAAACCCTGCACTTGTCTAGTCAAGGCACATATGGGAGTTGATGCTTCTGCTCCTCCCCCCTTTCTCTCTCTCTCTCTCTCTCTCTCTACTAAGATGAATAAATAAAAATTAAAAAGTTAAAAAAAAAAGACAAAGGGTCTAACTGAGCTAGAGTTGAAATATGTAATATCAGGATAAAGTAAAACCGCTACACATATTCATAAAATCCATTCATACCTATATTGGTCAAATTTGGCTTCACTATAGTTCTCAATATTCATTTCTGCTTGCTCCTGGCAAAGGATGCAAGATTTATCAGCCCAGGTCTTTGTATCAGTATATAAATATTAAAGGTCTTTATATATCATTGTATAAATATTAAACAACAAATAAAAATCAAAACTTACATTACCTAACCCCAAGATTTAACTATCTTTTATCTACTATGCAAAATATTTACGGTAAAGATATAGAAGCCACGACAACTGCAGGTTAATTACCTGGACTGGAAATCTGGTCACGATACTTTGGAACCTCATCATTCAGCGTCTGAAGCATGGCCCACATTGTGAATGAGAACAGGGCAGCCAGGAACCCATAAAAGACCAGGTAGAAGAGCAAGATCAAACCTGCAAAAGAAAATAACATTTATAATATTTGGAGATACACACATACTGAGTTTGTGTGTCTCCAGATTAAAAAAACAAAAGAAAACAGACCAATGACTGCAAGGCCAGGATTCCAAGCTCTGCCATGCACACAGCCAAACACCTCCATATTCAGAATATGAATTTGCCCAAGCAAGGAGTATTTCAGCAGGTAGCAACCCCCATCCTGTGACCCCTTCCTTTCCTCTAAATACCTCCAAGTACAAGTAGCTTTTACAGAACACGCTCTGGTTCAGTCAGAGCTTTAAAATTCCAGCACACAGGGGAGTGTTTCCCAAGTTGGACTTGATGCCCTCTTGAAAGATACAAGATGATTTTTAGGTGGGACAAACCCAATAGTACAGAATTAGTACATCAACCCCATAATTCACACAGTAATTATCTGCATAAATGTAAGTGTTAAAAAGTGAGCTGATTTAAAGAATAGTCAGGAAATGTGCAGAAAAGCAAATCATGAAGATGGTATTCAAAGAATCAAGTTTAGGAAACATCGATCAAGTGGAAGGCTCATGCAAAAGTAAAAAGAGGACCAGACCAGAAGCAAGCACCCCAACCAATGAGACTCCACAACTCTACTGCTAAGCATAAAGCAAGAGCTGGCAGACACAGGTCTCAACATCAAGGGTTTAATTTTTTTCCTTCACAATCTGATAGCTCTATCCTAAGCCAGTAATTTATTTTGAGAACTTCTAAAAATAATTATTTTTCTCAAATGTCTATATTTGAAGTTCTAGCATCAGATGTGATTACCATCAAAATTACATATTAGAATATTAGTCCCTCAGCGGTAGAGCATTGGCCCAGCATGGGGAAGCCCCAGGTTCAGTTCCTGGTCACGGCACATAGGAGAAGTGATCATCTGCTTCTTCACCCCTCCCTCTCCTCTCTCTCTCTCTCTCTCTCTCTCTCTCTCTCTTTCTCTCTCTATCTCTCCCTCTCTCTCTCTCCCTCCTCCTATAGCCATGGCTCATTCGAGCAAGCTGGCCCCAGGTGCTGAGGATGGCACCATGGCCTTGCCTTAGGTGCTAAAATGGCTTGGTTGCCAAGCAATGGAGCAGCGGCCCCAGATGGGTAAAGCATCGCCCCATAGGGCAGTGGTCCTCAACTCCCGGGCCGCAGACCGGTACTAGTCCGTGGGCTATTTGGTACCGGTCCGCAAAGAAAGAATAACTTACATTATTTCTGTTTTATTTATATTTAAGTCTGAACGATGTTTTTTTGTTTGTTTGTTTGTTTTGTTTTTTCTTCTGTATTTTTTTCCTGAAGCCAGAAATGGGGAGAGACAGTCAGACAGACTCCCGCATGCGCCCGACCGGGATCCACCCGGCACGCCCACCAGGGGGCGACGCTCTGCCCACCAGGAGGCGATACTCTGCTCCTCCGGGGCATTGCTCTGTTGCGACCAGAGCCACTCTAGCACCTGGGGCAGAGGCCGAGGAGCCATCCCCAGCACCCGGGCCATCTTTGCTCCAGTGGAGCCTCGGCCGCAGGAGGGGGAGAGAGAGACAGAGAGGAAGGAGAGGGGGAGGGGTGGAGAAGCAGATGGGCGCTTCTCCTGTGTGCCCTGGCCGGGAATCGAACCCGGGACTTCTGCACGCCAGGCCGACGCTCTACCACTGAGCCAACCGGCCAGGGCCGATGTTTTATTTTTAAAAAATGTTGGCTCAGCGGTAGAGCGTCGGCCTAGCGTGCGGAGGACCCGGGTTCGATTCCCGGCCAGGGCACACAGGAGAAGCGCCCATTTGCTTCTCCACCCCTCCGCCGCGCTTTCCTCTCTGTCTCTCCCCCTCCCGCAGCCAAGGCTCCATTGGAGCAAAGATGGCCCGGGCGCTGGGGATGGCTCTGTGGCCTCTGCCTCAGGCGCTAGAGTGGCTCTGGTCGCAATATGGCAACGCCCAGGATGGGCAGAGCATCGCCCCCTGGTGGGCAGAGCTTCGCCCATGGTGGGCGTGCCGGGTGGATCCCGGTCGGGCGCATGCGGGAGTCTGTCTGACTATCTCTCCGTTTCCAGCTTCAGAAAAAATGAAAAAGAAAAAAAAAAAAATGACCAGATTCCCTCTGTAACATCTGTCTAAGACTCACTCTTGACGCTTGTTTCGTAAGTTTGACAATTGTATTTTAAAATACCACAGTTTTTACTCTGGTCGCATAATTTTATGTTGTGCATTTATCTGTCCCACCCTAAAGGCTGGTCCGTGAAAACATGTTCTGACATTAAACCGGTCCGTGGCCCAAAAAAGGTTGGGGACCACTGCCATAGGGGAATTGTTTGGTGGATTCTGGTTGGGGCACATGAGGGAGTCTTTCTCTGCCTCCTCCTCTCTCACTTAAAAAAAAATTAAAGTCACACATTTATACTTAAATGTTTAAAAACTGACCAAAGAATGTGAAACAAATCCTCAGATATAACCACAGTGATGAACACAATTCCTCAAGGGGGATTAGGAACAGCTTTACTGCCCAGTCACAGTAACTGACACGTCTGTTTCCTTACTCCATCCATTCTTAGCAGAGGGGCTAGGGCAGAGGTTCCTAACCTGCAATCTAAGGACTTCCCCACCCTCTCTCCCCAGCAAGGATTAACTTCAGCTCTCCTGAAGTTTTCTGTAATGATATATATATATTTCAAAATATATCCTTTTTTTTTTCCCCTGGAGAGCAGCTCTACAATTTTCTGCTTCTCAAAAACCCCATGAACCCAAAACAAATTGTGGCCAAAACTAGGTAACTTTTATTTTCTTAATTGCAGGCCAGGAAACTGTCTCCCTTTTCCCCCTTTTGAAGTAATGGGGAAGTAGTTAAAACAATTTCATTTTAACTTAGACCAGCATTCCCCATACCCACCCTGCCCCAATTACCAGGAGGCCAAAACAGGGAGCGAGAGGACAGAAGGAAGAAAGAAGATCCTGTCACCTTCAGACAGCATCACTTCCCTATCACACACAGGGTCCTGTGGCAGGGAAAGGAAAGAAAGAAAAAAGGAAGACCAGTCTCAATGCAGCAATCAGTTAACTACAGAAGGAAAAGAAACTCATGGGAAGCCCAGAGGCTAGTTCAGTGACATCCAGGAGAGACATGCTTCTTTCAGATCTAGATGTTTGTAGGATATAGGGATAAAACCTGCCACACAGAAGAGCAGAGTGAACAAATATATAAATCTAATGAGTGCGAATTGTGTTCCAATAAAACCTCATCAAAAACATGCAGATCAAGGCCACAGTAGTTTGTCAACCAATGCAGCAGTGATTAAACCGGAGAAGTTCAAAACAAAAGTGCTTAGAGTTTAATTATGTATTTAGCATTGTTATACCATTTTCAAAACTTAATTTAAACCTCAGAAAAATACTGTAAATAAAATTTATAAACATGGTTACAAGCAAATAAACATATAGCAGACATGATTAAGCTGTATCCAAATATGTTTTATAAGGAACCATTACACAATGAAAAATGTGTTCAAATTCCTATAAAGAGGTTCATAAAATAGATCCACAAATTAATAGCCATGTCCTAAATCTGATGCCATATACTAATGCAATAGTTAATTTTGAATGTATGGAGTGTACGAATAAGTAAATAAGTCATTTCCAGACTAAAGTGAGTTTTCTTTACTCAAGTGAAAAAAAATCCTGTTGCCAAGAGACCCAAATCTAGCCTTTAAAAGTTAAAAAAATTTATTAATTTTTTATTTTTTAGTGAGAGGAGGGGAGGCAAAGACAGACTCCCGCATGCACCCCAACTGGGATCCCGCCGGAAAGCCCACTAGGGGGCGATGCTCTGCCTATCTGGGGCCCTTGCTCAGTTGCAACCGGAGCCAGTTTTTTTTTTAGCCCCTGAGGCGGAGGCCTTGGAGCCATCCTCGGCACCTGGGGCCATCTTGCCAATTGAGCCATGGTTGCAGGTGGGGAGGAGGAGGGAGAGAAAGAGCAAGAAAGAGCGAGAGATAGAGAGAGAGAAGCAAGAGGAGGAGTGGTAGAGAAGCAGATGGGCACTTCTCCTGTGTGCCTGAACCAGGGGTCGAACCCAGGACATCCACACACCAGGCCAACGCTCTACCACGGAACCAACCAGCCAGGGCAAAAATCAAAATTAACCTAATTTATAAATCTTATACACGAAAGGACAGCAACACTTCACTTCCTCTCCCCGATAAAGAAAAAAAAAATGTAAACAGAAATTGTGAATTAATATTCTTTTGGGGTGAACTTGCAGTCAGATATTCAGATGCAGTTTTCTGATGTGCTGAACATAATGACAGAGGACCGACTGGGGCACCTCAGGTTAGTCACAGGTAGTGCAGAGGGGACTGCTTAAAGCAGGGGTCCCCAAACTTTTTACACAGGGGGCCAGTTCACTGACCCTCAGACCGTTGGAGGGTCAGACTATAAAAAAAACTAAGAATTATGAACAAATCCCTATGTACACTGCACATATCTTATTTTAAAGTAAAAAAAACAAAACAGGAACAAATACAATATTTAAAATAAAGAACAAGTAAATTTAAATCAACAAACTGACCAGTATTTCAATGGGAACTATGCTCCTCTCACTGACCACCAATGAAAGAGGTGCCCCTTCCGGAAGTGCGGTGGGAGCCGGATAAATGGCCTCAGGGGGCTGCAGTTTGGGGACCCCGGTTTAAATGGTCATGTCTGCCTCAGTGCTAGTTACTGTAAGCAGGAAACAATGAATGAAGCCTAAATCATGCTTATTATATTACTAATGTTCCCTAGCTTAAAATCCTTCAAAAATCCTGTAGAACATTAACCAACGAAAGAAACATGGACTAAAATTCTCAAGAAACTTTAGTACTTTCAAGTCTGAAGTTAACAGAATCATAACCAAAGATGTTTACTCAAAATAAATACCAAAATGTTTCATATTGTAGTTACACTGCTGTTCTAAACGTTTAGAGGCAAAACAATTCTACCTTAAGGGCATATAATAGAACTGTCAAATGACTAAAAACTTTTACCCCTCCCTACAGGAACTGACTCTCCTCTTCCATCCCTTTCCTTTCTGTTTCTAGAGAAGCCCCAGTTTTCAAGTCCTTTCCTCTCTGTTCTTATTTGGATGAGGGAGCGGGTGTAAGGAGAGGTGCAGCTGGAGGCCGTGTAGCCAGGTGGTTATATGCATGGGCTATGCTAGTCACACTTACAGACTGGAAACATTTTTGGAGGATGCTGCAACTAGGCTTTAAGCCCAAACTTAAGACTTGAAGTTTCATCTAATCAACAGCATTTTAAACTCAAAATGTTTTAACTAATGAGGTTTGATTCATCTGGACTCTTTTTCCCCCTCAAAGAGAAAGAGAGGGGGGGGAAAACTAAGTATTCATTTGTTGTTCCACTTAGTCATGAATTCATTCATTGCTTCTCACATGTGCCATGACTGGGAATCGAATCCGTAACCTTGTTGTTCTGGGATGCCGCTCTGACTGGGCTCATGCAGAATCTTTTTTTTTTTTTTTAAGGTGAGAGGAGGGGAGATAATGAGGCAGATTCCTGCATGTGCCCCAACTGGGATCCACCTGGCAACCCCATCTGGGGCCAATGCTCAAGTACTGAGGTGTTTTTAGCACCTGAGGCTGATGCACTTGGACCAACTGAGCTATCCTCAGCGCCTGGGGTCACACTCGAACCAATTGAGCCTCTGGCTGCAGGAGAGGAAGGAGAGAAGAGGGAAAGGGAAGGGAAGAGAAACAGATAGTTGCTTCTCCTATGTGCCCTGACCAGGAATTGAGCCCAGGACATCCATATGCCAGGCTGACGCTCTATCCACTGAGCCACAGGCCAGGGCCCATGCAGACTCTTTTTTTTTTTGTATTTTTCTGAAGCTGGAAACGGGGAGAGACAGTCAGACAGACTCCCGCATGTGCCCGACTGGGATCCACCCAGCACGCCCACCAGGGGGCGACGCTCTGCCCACCAGGAGGCGATGCTCTGCTCCTCCGGGGCATTGCTCTGTTGTGACCAGAGCCACTCTAGCGCCTGGGGCAGAGGCCAAGGAGCCATCCCCAGCGCCCGGGCCATCTTTGCTCCAATGGAGCCTCGGCTGCGGGAGGGGGAGAGACAGAGAAGAAGGAGAGGGGAAGGGGTGGAGAAGCAGATGGGCGCTTCTCCTGTGTGCCCTGGCCAGGAATCGAACCCGGGACTTCTGCACGCCAGGCCGACGCTCTACCACTGAGCCAACCGGCCAGGGCCCCATGCAGACTCTTGAGCAGCAAGAAATCCAGTCAAGATGCTATCCATGGGAAAGAGAAACAGGTTGTGTTCAGCCATTCTGTTTCAACCTCAACTACATGTCTGACAACTCAGTTTTGACACCAACTACCTGGAGTAACACGGACTCCACTAATACAGAGTTCAGTCCTCCCCAAGAATGCCCTCACTTCAGCTGCCTCCCAAACTTGTAACCAACTGGCTACCAATGTGGGAGGTTCCCACTACCCCTCAAGTTTGGTTATTCACTAAAGTGACTCAGAACTCAGGAAAGGACTATTCTTAGAATTAGTTTTATTATCAAGGATATACAAAGGGTGTGGTCTGGGAGGGAGAACAGTCTCTATGCCCTCTCCACCTGGAATAGGAGCACATCACCCTCTCAGCAAAGCTCAATTAAACTTCAGTATCCAGAGTCGTTACTAGGTTTCATTAGGTAGGTATGACTAAACCATTGGTGACTGGATGCAATGTCCAACTCCTTCCTCTTCCCGTCTCCCCGTCTCAAGGCTAGCTCCAACCACATGGTTGGTTCCCCTGGATAGTAGCCCCCGTGGGACCTATCTAGGGGTTCACTATGAGTCACCATTAGCATAATAAAGATACCACTATCACCCAAGAAATTCCAAGGGATTTTTGAAGCTCTGTGCTAGAAACCTGGGACAAAGACCATACAAATTATTAAACAACACCAGCACACATAATCTGGGGGAGGAGGGGAGGTGAGAGTCAGTAGGCTTCATCACATACACACCTACTCAACACACTCAGATCCTGTGATCAACTCCCTAATCCTGCAAATTTCTTAGTTAGCTAAAGTGCCTAGACACTAGAAAGACTGTGTCTTTCCTCAGAGAATGCTGATGACTAGAAACTACTTTCCCTTGGCAAGTCAATTAGCATTCTATCTCTAATTTAAAGATTTTTTTTAAAGCAGAGGCCAAGATAATTTTTAAAAAAATCAATTATATGGATAAGTAAAGCTTAAAATCCTTTCTATATTTAAATTTTAAAAAATGACTTTTTATTCAGGTGTACAGTTGTCCCTCACCATATCGTGGTTCACCTTTCGTGGTCTCACTGTATCGCATATTTTTAAAATGTATGTCTAATTTTGTATTGCAATTTTTTCACCTACTGCGGGGGTTCTGGACCCTAACCCCGGCGACAGACGAGGGACCCCTGTAATTCACATCCTATTCACCTATGGGTGAAATTGCTAGGTCATATGGTAACTCTATGTTTAGCTTTTTTGAGTGACAGACTGTTTTCCAAAGCAGTTGTGCCATTCTATATTCCCACTAGCAGGGTTCCAATTTCTCCATATCCTCACCAACACTTCCATCTTTTTTTTTTTTTTTTATAGGGACAGGGAGAGAGTCATAGATAGGGACAGACAGACAGGAACAGAGAGAAATGAGAAGCATCAATCATCAGTTTTTTGATGTGACAACATAGTTGTTCATTGATTGCTTTCTCATATGTGCCTTGACCGCAGGCCTTCAGTAGACCGAGTAACCCCTTGCTCAAGCCCACGCTCAAGCTGGCGACCTCGGGGTCTTCAACCTGGGTCCTTTTGCATCCCAGTCCGACACTCTATCCACTGCGCCACTTCCGTCTTTTTATACAGCTATCCTAGTGGGTGTGATCTGCATTTCCCAATTGGCAAATGATATCGAGTATCTTTTCATGACCTTATTGGCTATTTATTTCTTCTCTGAATAACTTCAGACCTTTGGCCCCTTTTAAACTTGGGATTCTTTTTTTTTTTTTAACTGAGTTCTAAGAGTACATATTACAGATACAAGCCTCTTACCAAATAAAAGATGTACAGTTATTATCTCCCTTTCTGTGGGTTGTCTTTACACTTTTATGGGAGTGTCCTTTAAGTTAGAAAAGTTCTTATTCTTTTTTTGTGTGTGTATTTTTCTAAAGTGAGAAGTGGGGAGGCAGAGAGACTGACTCCCGTGTGCGCTCAACCAGGATTTACCTGGCAAGCCCACCAGGGGGCAATATTCTGCCCATCTGGGGCATTGCTCTGTTGCAACCAGAGCCATTCTAGCACATGAGGTGGAGGCCATGGAGCCATCCTCAGTGCCTGGGCGAACTTCCAATGGAGCCTTGACTGCAGGAGGGGAAGAGAGAGTGAGAGAGAAAGGAGAGGGAGAAGGGTGGAGCAGATGGGCACTTCTCCTGTGTGCCCTGTCTGGGAATTGAACCCGGGACTTCTATGTGCCAGGCTGACGCTTTAGCACTAAGCCAACTGGCCAGGGCTGAAAACGTCTTATTCTCGATGAAGTCCAATTTACCTATTTATTCTTTTGTTGCTTGTGCTTCTGGTGTCGTATCAAAGACACACCATTGCCTAATCTAGTCATGAAGAACTGTATCTGTTTTCTTCTAAGAATTTTACAGTTCTAGATTTCACTTTCTTAAACTAATGAGCATGTATTATTTTTTAAAAATATATACGTATATATATACACATGCACGCAAATTTTGTATATTTATTAAAATTATGGTGGTATAAAAAGATTAAACAAGATTAAAGAACCTGCCCAAGGTGAACCTTGGCAGAAACGCCCAGACCTGCACCGCCCCATGCGGTTCCTTACCTGGCCTGCCCTCACTGGAAGCCTCAAGTTGTTACCTTTTGTAATCAAAACTCCCATTCTCTGAAAAACACATCATTCAAGCATTCTGCATTACTCCAGGTAATACAAATTTACAGAGAATAAAATTTGTTCCTTCTTGGACTGACCTGTGGTGGCACAGGAGATAAAGCGTCGACCTGGAACACTGAGGTCACCGGTTTGAAACCTGGGCTTGCCCGATCAAGGCACATATGTAAGTTGATGCTTTCTGCTCCTCCCCACTTCCCCCCCTTCTCTCAAATGAGTAAAATCTTTAAAAAAATTGTTTCTTCTCACTAAGAGTTCAGTTATCATAAGTGACAGACCAGTAAACCAATAATTACAGCTATCAGTGTTAGGGGAGAAAACCCTACAAAGAGGAGAGGAAAGGGATTTCATCAGAGAAGGCCTCCCAGAAAAGAGTGAGCTGGCTCACCAAAGACGGAGAACAGGAGCTGTTATTCAGACCCAGTACAGAATAACACTGAAGGTAAACTGTAATTTTAAATTTAAAAAATAAAAGCAATGACCTGATCTTTTTTTTTTTTTTTAAGGAGAACCGTAGGAAAGCTCTGAATCAAAAACTACACGACCAGATGACTCCAGAGCGGGAGTAGCCAGGTGAGTCAACTGTGCTCCTACCTCCAAAAACACACATGCCCTTTGGGCCAAGTGACTAGGAACCGGACAGCAACAGCCACTCTGAAGGGGGAGCAGGCGGCATGGGGCGCGGGATGAGGAAGTGGACACTGTCCGGGACGGTTAGTAAAATCCTAAAGGAGTCGACTCTCCGCCCTGGGACAGGCTCTTGCCTACCACATGTGCTACTGCTGTGACAGCAAAGTCTGAATACAAAGAAGAAAAGCCCAGAACCAGTAATTACAAAATATTTGAGGAAAAACTAATCCAACAAAGTATCAAACTCAACAAAGAAAGTAACACCTGAAAAAACTAGGTTGAAACAGCTAGAGAGGGGGTAGTGTAAGTATATATAATTATAGAGTAAAAGGTGAAAGAATGGCTTTTTAAAAATTAACTTTCATATTCTGATTAAAATAAAAAATTAGGTTGATAAGCTGAATTGGAGAAGAGTCAAATTTTTTTTTTTTTTTTTTTTACTTTTTTTTTTTTTTTTTTTTTTCATTTTTCTGAAGCTGGAAACAGGGAGAGACAGTCAGACAGACTCCCGCATGCGCCCGACCGGGATCTACCCGGCACGCCCACCAGGGGCGATGCTCTGCCCACCAGGGGGCGATGCTCTGCCCATCCTGGGCGTCGCCATGTTGCGACCAGAGCCACTCCAGCGCCTGAGGCAGAGGCCACAGAGCCATCCCCAGCGCCCGGGCCATCTTTGCTCCAATGGAGCCTCGGCTGCGGGAGGGGAAGAGAGAGACAGGGAGGAAAGCGCGGCGGAGGGGTGGAGAAGCAAATGGGCGCTTCTCCTGTGTGCCCTGGCCGGGAATCGAACCTCGGTCCTCCGCACGCTAGGCCGACGCTCTACCGCTGAGCCAACCGGCCAGGGCCAAGAGTCAAATTTTTAAAAGTTCAGATACTTAAGGAAATAAAAAGGAAACCAAAGACCAGAAGAAAATTTTTACAAAACATGTAAACAACAAAGAACTTACTAGCACCTTCATAAAATATATGAAAGCCTGACCAGGCGGTGGCGCAGTGGATGGAGAATCAGACTGGGATGTGGAGGACCCAGGTTCAAAACCCCGAGGTCGCTGGCTTGAGCACGGGGCTCACAGACGTGACCCCATGGTTGCTGGCTTGAGCAAGAGGTCACTTGCTCTGCTATAGCCCCCCCCCCCCCCCCCCCCCCGCCATCAAGGCACATATGAGAAAGCAAGCAGTGAACAACTAAGGTGCTGCAATGGAGACTTGATGCTTCTCTTTTCTCTCCCTGTCTCTTTTTCTGTCAAAAAAATAAAAATAATAACAAATTAGAATATATGAAGGACTCCTACAACAACACCTTTTTTTTAATGGGCAAGTTTTCTAAATTTTTATTTTTTTAATTTACCATGTCACACTCAATATAACACCCTCTAGCATGACCAGGTGGTGGCGCAGTGGATAGAGTGTTGGACTAGGACATGGAGGACCCAGGTTCGAAACCCTGAGGATGTCGGCTTGAATGCGGGTTCACCAGCTTGAGTCCAAGGTTGCTGGCTTGAGCAAGGGGTCACTTGCTCTGCTGTACCACCCCCCATCAAGGCACATACGAGAAAGCAATCAATGAACTATACCCTCTACACACCACATTGTGTCTCCCATGGCCCCCACAAAGTCTCTTCCCACTCCCACTTCACCCCCCACCCCCACTCCCCCTTTCCCTCTGGCTATTGCTACCCTGTTGCCTGTATCTATGTTATGTATATATAATATGGCTAATCCTTTCACCTTTGATCCCATCCCCTCTTCCCTTTGACTGCTGTCCATTTGTTCCCTGTGACCCTGCCTGTTTCTCTTTTGTTCCTCAGTTTATAAATTCCACATATAAGTGAGATCATTTGGTATCTGTCTTTCTCTGCCTGGCTTATTTCACTTAGCATAATAATCTTCAGGTCATCCATGCTGTCACAAAAGGTACGATTTCCTTCTTTTTCACAGCGGTGTAGTACTCCATTGTGTAAACTTACCACAGCATTTTTATCCAGTTGTCCACTGACGGACACTTGGGCTGTTTCCAGATCTTGGCTCTTACAAATAATGCTGCAATGAACATGGGGGTGCATATCTTCTTTTGAATCAGTATTTTGGGATTCTTAGGATATATTCCTATAAGTGGGATAGCTGGGTCATAAGGCAGTTCCTTTTTTAATTTCTTGAGGAATCTCCATACTGTTTTCCACAGTGGCTGCACCAGTCTGCATTCCCACCAGCAGTGCAGGAGGGTTCCCTTTTCTCCACATCCTCGCCAGCACTGGTTGTTTGTTGATTTATTAATGAAAGCCATTATGGCAGGTGTGATTAAATGGGCAAAAGCTTTAAACAGAAACTTCACCAAGATGTAAGAATGGGAAGAATAAGCTCATGAAAAGGTACTCATATCATTAATCATCAAGGAAGGGCAAAGGAAACCACCATGAGCCACCACGACACATTCACCGGGACGCTGGAAATTTCAGACTGTCCACACCAAGCGATGGCCCACAAGTGGAGCAACTGGAACTCTCATACACTCCTGGTGGGAATGTACCAAAACAAACAAAACACAAAACCGTTTTGGGAAACAATTTGACAATTTTTCTAACGTGGGCAACAAGAACTAATGATAGGATACAGGCAATACATTCCTAGATATGACCCAGAAAACAAAAGCACATGTTCACAGAAGAAAGGTATATGAATACTCACAGATGCTTTATTTATAGTCACTAAAAATTGCAAACAACCCAAATTTACACCAACAGATGAATAAATTCTGCTACATCCATACAATGGAATACTATTCATAATTTAGTTTTCAAAATAATTATTCTGACTGAAAGAAGTCAGCCCACCGCCTCCCCAGAGCACACACTACATGATTCCATGTATTTAACATTTGAGAAAGCACAAACTAAAGTTGTCAAAAACCAGATCTATTTTTGCCTGGAGACTGCGGAGGCAGCAGGAGATGGGATTAAAAAGGAACAAAAGGAAAAAAATTTTTTTTTGACAGAGAGAGGGATAGATAAGGACAGACAGACAGGAAGGGAGAGAGACAAGAAGCATCAATTTTTTGTTGCGGAACCTTAGTTGTTCATTGATTGCTCTCTCATATGTGCCTTGACCGTGCGGCTGCAGCAGACCGAGTGACCCCTTGCTCAAGTCAGTGACATTAGGCCCAAGCTCACCTGGTGAGCTCTGCCTCTAAACCAGATGAACCCACACTCAAGCTAGTGAACTCAGGATCTCGAACTTGGGTCCTCTACGTCCCAGTCCGATGCTCTATCCACTGCCCCACCACCTGGCAAGAGGAAAATTTTTTTTTTTTTTTTTACAGAGACAGAGAGAGAGAGAGGGACAGATAGAAACAGACAGATAGGAACAGAGAGAGATGAGAAGCATCAATCATTAGTTTTTCGTTGCGACACCTTAGTTGTTCATTGATTGCTTTCTCATATGTGCCTTGACTGAGGGGCTACAGCAGACTGAGTAACCCCTTGCTTGAGCCAGAGACCTTGGACCTAAGCTGGTGACCTTGGGGTCTTGAACCTGGGTCCTCCGCATCCCAGTCTGACGCTCTATCCACTGTGCCACCACCTGGTCAGGCAAGAGGAAATTTTTTGAGGTAATGAATATGCTCATTATCTTGATTAAAGCAAGAGATTCATGAGTATTAGTGAATGTATGTGCATATATATGAATATATTTCAAAACTCATGTTGTATACTTTAAAGACTGGGTGCCAATTATATCTCATTAAAGCTGTTGAAAAAACAAAAACTTGGCCCTGGCTGGCTGGCTCAGCAGATCGTTGGCCTGGCGTGTGGAAGTCCCGGGTTCAATTCCCAGCCAGGGCACACAGGAGAAGTGCCCATCTGCTTCTCCACCCCTCCCCCTCTCCTTCCTCTCTCTCTCTCTCTCTTCCCCTCCCGCAGCCAAGGCTCCATTGGAGCAAAGCTGACCCGGGCGCTGAGGATGGCTCCAGCCGCAGTGGAGCAAGAGCCCCAGATGGGCAGAGCATCACTCCCTGTTGGGCATGCCGGGTGGATCCTGGTCAGATGCATGTGGGAATCTGACTGCCTCCCTGCTTCTAACTTCAAAAAAATACAAAAAAAGAAAAAAAAATACTTAGAAGAACTAACCTAGAGAACTGACCAAAGGAAAAACAAATCAGTGAGCTGAAAGATCAAGCCAAGGTACTCTACAACACTGGGCAAAATAACAGAGAGGGGATCTATTTATGGAAACTGTTGAGATGTGGGGGACAGAACCAGAACATCAGCAAAGCTACCAGGAATTCCACCAGAAAAGAGGGGAAGAATGCTCAATACCAAAGTCTGTATCTAGACTGGTAAAGATAAATACTGGAAGACATCCTGTACCTACCTAGACACAAACAGGTGAAATTTCAGAACACCAAAAATAAAAATTTCTTACAGCTTCTATTTTTTTTTTTTTTTTCATTTTTTTTTTTCATTTTTCTGAAGCTGGAAACAGGGAGAGACAGTCAGACAGACTCCCGCATGCGCCCTACCGGGATCCACCCGGCACGCCCACCAGGGGGCGACGCTCTGCCCACCAGGGGGCGATGCTCTGCCCATCCTGGGCGTCGCCATGTTGCGACCAGAGCCACTCTAGCGCCTGGGGCAGAGGCCACAGAGCCATCCCCAGCGCCCGGGCCATCTTTGCTCCAATGGAGCCTCGGCTGCGGGAGGGGAAGAGAGAGACAGAGAGGAAAGCGCGGCGGAGGGGTGGAGAAGCAAATGGGCGCTTCTCCTATGTGCCCTGGCCGGGAATCGAACCCGGGTCCTCCGCACGCTAGGCCAACGCTCTACCGCTGAGCCAACCGGCCAGGGCTCTTACAGCTTCTAAAAAGATAAAACAGGTTACCTAACGCAGAGAAATACCACAGATATCAGATCTTATTAGGCAGAAATGAAACAATAGGTTCCAAACTGAGGAACTGACTATGAACTAAAATATCAATCAACCAAGAAAACAAAAGAACACTTCCAGACATACAAAGATCCCATTACTACCCTCAGATCCTACCTGAAAGAATGGATCATGCAATACAAAACAACTGAAGAGCAATAGCAAAAAGTGCTAACAACCCAAGTATCTTCAAACAAAGCAAGGGAGAAATGAAATAAAGTAAAATACATAATGGAAAACTGTAAGCAGTACTAAAAAATTAATCAAATATATCTCAAAAACCCTAGTGGAAAAAAGTAACTTCAAAATGATACATAACACCTGCTTAACTTTGAAACGCTCAAAGTCACAGAGTTACTGAATTCTCTAAATATATGTATACAGAGTTTTTTAATGGACCAGAAATATACAAATTCAAAAATAGTGATTACTTCTGAATACGAAGGAAAGGATTAGAATTTCTTTCCTTTCAGATCTCAGGAATAATTATATACAATAACTTTCATTGATTTCAACAGCATAATTTCAAAGAATGCTGACTGTTGTATAACCTGTGAAACCACCACTACACTAAAAATACCGGACATCTCGGTCCCCTCCAAGACTCCTTGTGCCCCTTTGCAACCTCTACATCCTTCAGGCAGCCAATGATCTCCTTGTCACTACAGTGTGTCCGTAAAGTCATGGTGCACTTTTGACCAGTCACAGGAAAGCAACAAAAGACGATAGAAATGTGAAATCTGCACCAAATAAAAGGAAAACTCTCCCAGTTTCATACCTATTCAGTGCAGTTCGATGTGGGCTCACGCACAGAT
The DNA here is from genome assembly GCF_036850995.1 of Saccopteryx leptura. Lineage (NCBI taxonomy): Eukaryota > Metazoa > Chordata > Mammalia > Chiroptera > Emballonuridae > Saccopteryx > Saccopteryx leptura. The sequence goes on along the minus strand of NC_089512.1, from coordinate 45,469,625 downwards.
TTTTTAGGGCTCCTTAGGTAGCTATCCCATATAGCCTCTACAGACTCGTCACTGACTGATGGCCTACCAGAACGGGGTTTCTCCACCAAACTGCTGGTTTCCTTCAACTGCTTATCCCACCGAGTAATGTGATTCCTATGTGGTGGTGCTTCGTTATAAACGTGCCGGTATTCACGTTGCACTTTGGTCATGGATTCGAATTTAGCGAGCCACAGAACACACTGAACTTTCCTCTGTACCGTCTACATCTCGACTAGCATGGCCCTGGGCTGCTCCGCTATATACACGGTGTTACATCATCATCTGCACATGTGCACATGCTGCCACATCATCCTACAGAAACTGGGAGGGTTTTCCTTTTATTTGGTGCAGATTTCACATTTCTATCGTCTTTTGTTGCTTTCCTGTGACTGGTCAAAAGTGCACCATGACTTTACGGACACACTGTTTATTAGTTTGTATTTTATATAGCTCAAATTTTATATCTGTTTAAATGTAAAAACAAACCAAATTCCCCAAATAGTGTAACAGGAATAATTCAGTAGTCAATAATAAAAAACATTCTCAAGGTAGTTTAAAAAAATCCAGTAAATGCTATTTATTAAAACACATATTGGTTGAAAATAAAATGGCTCAAAAATAAATGTAGATATGGTATTTTTACTGTAAAGCAAACTAAAATTCAAGTAAAAATGCATCAACAAGGCAAAGATATTTTGTATCAATAAAATATAAATAAAAAGAAAAGTGGCATAATAGCCATGAATCTTCATGATGCTAAGTGACTTAAAATATATAAAATAACAAAATATATATAAACAAAAGTAAAATTATATAAAATTCATCAGTCATGAGTAGAGATTTTAACATACCTTTGCAGAGATCCACAGATTGAGTCAATACAAAAAGGACAGTATTTTTAAAACACAGCTAATGGTGATCTAATAGATGTAGAACATTTCAGTCATCAGAAAATATACTCTTTCTGAGGTCAGGGCATATACAAGAATCAACCAATAAAGCATAAATAAGTGGAACAACAGATGTTTCTCTCCTTCCTTCTCTTCTAAAATCAATACAAGAGAAACATGAATGTATTCTTTTTTCTCCAAGATTCTGTTTACAAATAAACAAGTTAAATGAAATGTAAGTACATATCCATAATGCCACCTAGATTTTCTAGTTAATTTAACACTATATTTATCTTCTATCTATTCGCCATTTATCTATTTTATATGCATTTCAAGTTGTAGATGTCAGTAGACTTCACCCCTAAACACTTGTGTTCATATTAACTAAAACTGAAACCAAAAAAATTACATTCAGTGAAATATACAAATCTCCAATGTATCAACAGATAGCTTCTTTTTTTTTCTTCTTTTTCCAAGTGAGAGAAGGGGAGATGAGGAGACAGACCTCCACATATACCCTGACTGGGATCCACCCGGCAATCCCCCATCTGGGGCCGCCAATGCTTGCAATGCTTGTTTTAGAATTTCATATAAGTGAAATCATATAGTGTGTATTCTCTTCAGTAGAGCTTTTTTACACTGAGCCTGAGATTCAGCTAGGTTTTGTGTTATCTGTAGTTAGTTCCTTTCTATGGTTGAGAAGTATTCCACTGTGTGGACGTACCAGTTCGTCCATTCTTCTGCTGATGGAGACTTGGGCTGTTTCCTGTTTGGAGCTACTATCAATATTCCTGTACAAGTATTTTCATGGACTTTTGTTTTCATTTTTCTTGGGTAGATAACAAGGACTAGAAATGCTGGGTCATAGGGTTAGGATATATTTCCTTTTGTATGAAACTGCCAGACCTTTATCCAAAGTGGATACACCAAGTACTACATTTTAAAAAGTATTACATTTAATAGTGGTTATTGAGGGAAGAAGCCGAGGATAGCAGTAGACTTATGATTATTCACATCTGTATTGTAAAAATTCAAAGAGTAGTGTACTTTTGTTATATTTTCATATAACAATGCCAAGAACAAAGTCAAGAGTTCACATTCCACTTAAGACTAATTCAGGTTTCTTAGGTCAGCCTAAATCACTAACTCTTAAGTTCTAAGCAAAGGTCAGCAAACCATGGCTACTGCCAGTTTTTGCAAATAAAATATTGAGAAACAGCTAGGCACATTACTGTACACATTGTCTGTAGCCACTTTCAAGCTACAATAGCAAAGCTAAGTAGCTGCCACAGACACTATATGGTTGGCAAAGCCAATAGTTTCTGGTCCTTTCAAGAAAATGTTTGCCACCTTTGTTCTATAGCATTTGTATAGATTTTGTTTTTCATTTCAAAGTGACATTTGAAATTGTCTCATGAAACTTTTCTCATATTGAGGAAACCAAGGGATTTTAAATGAGTTACCTAAGCTGAGATGCAGATGTGGAACTAGAATTTACGTCTATAGTCCAAGTTGGGCTATCTTCTTAGTATATTTGTGTACTTCTAACATTCAAAGTAAAAAATACATATAGTATTATGCCAACAAAATCACTTTTACTATGATGCCCTATCTGGAAACTTCAAACTGTATTTAGAAGTTTACTGGGACAGAATCACAGTGAGCTAAGTGGAATTATGCCTTTATGTACAAGTATCTTACTAATAAGACTTAAAATGTGGACCTAGACCATTTGACCCACAATAGTCTCAACTTTAGCCCAAGCAATAGGTGAGTCACAAGTTGAAACTAAATGACTTTGTTTATCAGAAAAATAGTAAGTGCTTACTATATGGCTGGTAGCTGTTGTGGGGATATAAAATATAGATGTAAATCCTACTCTAAGAACATCTAGTTAATAGGAATATGTATAAGCAACTTTAATCCAGAAGACAAAATTTTAGGTGTCATAGGAGGTAAATGCAGTATTATATTCATGTGGGCATCATTAGCGAAAGCTCAGGGCAGACCTGACACTAGAGTTAGGTCTGTGCAGAGGGAAGAACTCATGATGCAGAGAATGAAGGGCATGGGAGAGGGAATGAGCAGGGCATTCCAGCCCAAAGGGCCTCACATACCCCCACTTGGCTATGACATGTGGTGTATGGGAAGTAAGGTGGGAAATAACATGTTATAAGGTTAGAAATTGAGTTTTAAGCCAATAAGCCTGGAATGCCAGGCTGTGTGGAACTTACTTAAACCCTCTGAAAGAAGTGGGGATCCACAATTTTGGGGTACAGGGAATAGCATGATCAAAGCTGCAGCCTCAGGCCCTGGCCAGTTGGCTCAGTGGTAGAGCGTCGGCCTGGCATGCAGGAGTCCCGGGTTCGATTCCCGACCAGGGCACACAGGAGAAGCGCCCATCTGCTTCTCCACCCCTCCCCCTCTCCTTCCTCTCTGTCTCTCTCTTCCCCTCCCGCAGCCAAGGCTCCATTGGAGCAAAGTTGGCCCGGGCGCTGGGGATGGCTCTGTGGCCTCTGCCTCAGGTGCTAGAATGGCTCTGGTTGCGGCAGAGCGACGCCCCATGATGGGCAGAGCATCGCCCCCTGGTGGGCATGCCGGGTGGATCCCGGTCAGGCGCATGCAGGAGTCTGTCTGCCTGCCTCCTGTTTCCAACTTTGGAAAAATACAAAAACAAAACAAACAAAAAAAACAACAACAACAACAAAAAGCTGCAGCCTCAGAAATAATCAAATAGCAGTGAGCTTACACTGGTTTAGGTCATAGTGATTCCAAATGATTCCTTGCATTTTTCTGGGGATACATTAGGAATTAAGAGCTCACCTTCCTAGAATCAATAATACTATACCGTTTTTTTCTTTTTTTTGTGTTAGAGACAGAGTGAGTCAGAGAGAGAGGGACAGATAGGGACAGACAGACAGGAAGGAAGAGATGAGAAACATCAATTCTTCGTTGCGGCTCCTTAGTTGTTCATTGATTGACTTCTCCTATGTGCCTTGACTGGGGGGCTACAGCAGACCGAGTGACCCCTTGCTTGAGCCAGCGACCTTGGGCTCAAGCTGGCGACCTTGGGGTCTCGAACCTGGGTCTTCCGCATCCCAGTCCGACACTTTATCCACTGCACCACCGCCTGGTCAGGCAACAATACTATACTTTTGTTTTTAATTTTTCCTTTGATTTGAGAGAGAAGCATCAACTTGTTGTTCCACTTAATTGTTCCGTTTAGTTTTGCACTCATCTGTTGCTTCTCCAATGTACCTGACTGGGGATCAAACCCATGACCTTGGTGCATCGGGATGCTGCTCTGTTCATTGAGCCTCCTGGTCAGGGCCAATAGTAAACTTTTTTTTGTTTCCCAATAGTATACTTTTTAAAAAGCTGTAAAGTCAATGGCTATGTTAACTTGGAACAACTTTGAAAAAGTTACAAAAGCTCTTTATCTGGTGCTTTAAAATTTTTAATCGAAGACTTTGTAACAAAAGGCAAAGCCAGGCCTTGATAAAGAAGGGACATAGTTTAGTGGGAATGTTAGGGGCTAAGAAATTTCAAACAGGTGGTTAACATTACAAAGCTAGAAAAAATGAATACCCCAGACTCCCTGAATGTGTGCTTTCACAAAATATTCACAGGGGGGAGTGGGGGTTTTCAAGGTGAGTAGTTCAGATGTATGGACACAGAACCAGCATGATTCGGTCAGTTTTCGAGCCCAGATGACAAAAAGAAGAGCGGTGCTGTTTTCAAAAACTGCAAATATAAGAGCAACTCAGAACTTGAGTTGAGGAAGGGGAAAGAGCTCTATTTATCAGGTGATATATAAGGTACTGGAGCTACCTCAGCCTCTCTCTCAGGTTTATGGGATATGCATGAAGCAACTGAAATCTGAGAGATGTTAAACCAAGCAGCAAAATCTGTAAGTGATCTTTGCAATTGTTTTGTGACAGTGCAAGGGAAGACAACAAAGAGAAGACAAGGCCAAAAACAGCACCTAGGAAATACATTTAGGAAACAGGAGAGGGAAGAGCAGATAGGAAGGAACCAGGAAAGAAATGCTTTAGAAATATGGAGACAAGTAAGGACATACAAAGGGCCATTTTAAATGTGCCAGTTACTAGCTAAATAAAAGTATCTCATGCTTTGGATGGTTACTTCCAAAGTTATACCTTACCACAGTACATAGTACCAGCAAAATACCACGAGGAAGCCACAAATAAGAGCCAACTCCATAAATGACTCAGTAAGAAAGCTTAAACAGATATGTGGGAGGCTAAGTTAGAGAATTCTTTTCAGAAATATCAGTAATACCAGTCTCCCCTGTAAGGGAGGGTATGGCGCTATTAAGCTCTCATTAAATTTGAGAGCAAGCAAGCTAAAAAAAAAAAAAAGGCCTAAGGAGCAATAAAGCAGGACCTGGGAGACCTGGTTCTGTTATCCTAATCAGATGCATGGACCAGGTCACAAACTCATTTAAGTCTACAGGAAAGTTAAGTAGAAGCTTCTATGGAACTCTGAACTTCTCTGAAAACCTATCAATGCTGTAGTGAAAAAAAGGGGGAGGATGCCCAAACCTTGTGGGAAACATTATACGTACCACACTTCAATACCATCAAGGACATTAAAAACATTGCAGAAGACTAATTACATAGGAACATTTCATAAATAGTGTTCATTCAATGGATTTTTATTACAGTCCTACTATCCTAATATCTAGGCAACAGGCTCGATATTGGGGAATCAGATGAGTGAAGATGTGAATAGCAAGCTTATAGTCTAGTAAGTGGGAAACAACAATATTGAACAAAGTCATAATAGAAATGCTATAATAGAAAATGGTATTATGGGATACATAGGAGCACCTGACCCAGTCTTAAGGCAAAACAGGGGTTCAAAATGTTTACCAGAGATCAGGTTATCAAAGCTGACACCTGAATGGCCATGCTACAGTGAAGGAAAGAGGGTCAGGAGCTAGGAAACAGGCCCAGAGTGGTAGGAGAAAACTACGTGGAATGGTAGAGAGAGATGACAGGAAAGGAATAAGCCAGAGAGTATAAAGAGAGCCCCTGAGGACAATGGAGATGTGCATGAAGAGATGCTTATGAAAACATCCCACTGAAGGTTTCTAACAGGCAGTAAGCTGTACTAATATAAAAAAGCTATATGGTGGGTGATGAATGCGAAGTGCAGTGTACAGATGATGTATTATGGGATGGTACACCTGAAACCTATGTAATGTTATTAACCAGTGTTGACCCAATAAATTCAATTAGAAAAATAAAAAAAATTGTGAGAATAAAGAAAAAAATTGGGCCACATGGACTAGAGATACAGATTTGGAAGTCCTAACACAGAGATTGTCTAAAGCAGGGGCCGGGAACTGTTTTGGGTGAGAGAGCCATGAACACCACATATTTTAAAATGTAATTCCGTGAGAACCATACAACGACCCGTGTACATTATACATTATCTGGCCCTGGTCGGTTGGCTCAGTGGTAGAGCATCGGCCTGGCGTGCAGGAGTCCGGGGTTTGATTCCCGGCCAGGGCACACAGGAGAAGTGCCCATCTGCTCCTCCACCCCTCTCCCTCTCCTTCCTCTCTGTCTCTCTCTTCCCCTCCCGCAGCCAAGGCTCCATTGGAGCAAGGTTGGCCCGGGCACTGGGGATGGCTCTATGGCCTCTGCCTCAGGTGCTAGAATGGCCCTGGTTGCGGCAGAGCAACGCCCCAGATGGGCAGAGCATCACCTCCTGGTGGGCATGCCGGGTGAATCCCGGTCGGGAGCGTGCAGGAGTCTGTCTGACTGCCTCCCTGTTTCCAGCTTCAGAAAAATACAAAAACAACAACAACAAAAAAACCCCTCAAAAAACATTATGCATTATCCAATAAAAATGGCGTTGTCCTGGAGGACAGCTGTGATTGGCTCCAGCCACCCGCAACCATGAACATATGAGTGGTAGGAAATGAATGAATTGTAATAAATGAGAATGTTTTATATTTTTAACGTTATTATTATTTTTTCATTAAAGATTTGTCTGCGCGTCTGACCTGTGGTGGCGCAGTGGATAAAGCGTCAACCTGGAAATGCTGAGGTTGCCTGTTCAAAACCCTGGGCTTGCCTGGTCAAGGCATATATGGGAGTTGATGCTTCCTGCTCCTCCCCCCTTCTCTCTCTCTCTCTCTCTCCCCTCTCTATAATGAATAAAATCTTAAAAAAAAAAAAAAAAAAAAAAAAGATTTGTCTGCGAGCTAGATGCAGCCATCAAAAGAGCCACATCTGGCTCACGAGCCATAGGTTCCTGACCCCTGGTCTAAAATCACCGGAATACGTAAGTTCCAGCAGGAAGTGTAGACAGTCCCCACAGGTGACGGAGAGGGCCAAGGACAGCTCCAACACATCAACCTCTAAGAAGGTGGCAGAGAAATAAAAACCATTCTTCTCACACATTAAGTGATAAAACAAGGTATCTAACTGTATATTTCAAATTTCTATGTACTATACATTTAAAAAATTTACACATAAGAAAAAGACTATTAAAATGTTAACAGTGGTTCTTCTAAGTGGTTGAAAACTACAAGTGGTTTTATTTAAAAATCAACATAATGAATACATAATTAGAAAATAATGATAAATATACCTTTCAAAGTTAAATGGATTTTTTTCTCTTTCTATTGTGCAATCAGTGTAAAACGACTGGTCTTTAATCAAACATAATGATAAAGCAAGAAAAAAATAGAGGAGGGTTTTAAAACTTCTTTTAATACAGCTAACTTAATTCTATAAATTCAAAATTCAGTTTCAAGGAAATCAAATTATTCTGGGGGTGGGGGGACGGTTACTCTTTAACAACAGTAAAGCACATATTACAATAATTACAGTAGTGTCTGGAACACAATACATAAACTCACCCTTTTCCCCACAGCTACTACCAGTCCAGGAAGTGCTATCTCCTGTTGGTTGATGGCTCAGTATGACTCTGCTGCTACTGCTCCTCTGCCACACCCACCAGTGACCTTCATTTAGAGTCTGCACTCAGCGTAAAGCGAGTTCTATTATTCTGCCAGTGGTGCATGGCTTTGTAAATGTAGTATGTCACACTCCACAGGACAAAGAACAATACCTTACAAAACTATATATGTGATATTGGGAAAATAAACACACTTGCCTTCTGGGGACCCCTATAGTCAGACACCCAAGATGGGATGATGTCTGATCTCCAAAGCAGAGCATTTACCAAGGCATGACCTATAATGGGGGCAGGTGACTGAGAAAATGGCACTTCACGGACCTATAATGAAAAAGAAGTCACGTGAACAAAATACGTACAGGTTTTAATAGTTTTGGTCCAAAAGCCTGATTCTGCTAGGACATCAGTAACTCAAGGTCTAAGTTAATGTTAATATAAAAGCATTAGTGACAGATAACCTTACGCCAATGAATTCCAAAGCAGCCCACAAGCAGATGCCATTAGATGAGGTCATGTAATGTCACAGTTTAAAAAACAAACAAAAAGCCTGGCCTGTGGTGGCACAGTGGAAAGAGTGCTGACCTGGAACACTGAGGTCGCCAGTTCGAAGCCCTGGGCTTGCTAGGTCAAGGCAAATAAGACAAGCAACTAATGAACAGCTAGATGAAGCAACTACTCTTTTCCCCCACATAATATCAATAAATAAAAAGCAAACACAAACAAACAAACAAAACACAGAAACCTCTGGCCTTGGAGGAATTCTGAAGGCCTAAGAATTCTGTCACTGAGTGAATTTTGACAAGCCAAATCTGTGGTTTCAATTTTCTCACCTATGAAATGAGGGCACAGGGGTGGGTTAATGGTTTTTGAGCTTTTCTGATTGTGAGACACAGTAAGAAATACATTTTACATTAGGAATATCGGTATATACAAAATACAGAAAAGTTTCACAAAACAGCATTTTTTCCATAGACTAAACTTTGATACTTTTACCATTCTATTTTATTATTTTAAAAAATGTTCATTGCAACACATGGTCGGACCACTAACTACAGTTTAAATAACCCTGAATGATCTCTATCTTTCACTACTTTCATTCTAATTGTATTTAATGCTTTTAGGTTTAAAACTAGCAATTTCAGCCACTAAGTGCAAAGTTTTCTTTGTTCTGTGTTTTCATAAATGGCAACGATTTATTCCTGATGTGTCCTTATTGTTTCGCTTAAGAAACCAGCTCTCCGTGCACTTTTGGTCACCTATACAGTGTGCATTAAAAGCTGTGAAAATCAAATGAAATGATTATATGTATTTAAGCATTTTAAACTGCTATAACCAAGTGTAAGATATCAGTCAAATATTCAAGTGGCTACACAAAATCTTTATATTTAGCTGTTTTAAATAAGGCAATGTGATATAACATGCATTATTTTCATCGTATCCCAAATGTTAATGGCAAAATTGTTTTTTAAATATGTATGCTTTTAATATATGTAATGATTTTGGAGAGAAACTTCAGATTATAAAGCAAATGTACCAAACACTTAAATTTAAAAAATAAAGCCAGGCCCTGACTGGGTAGCTCAGTTGGTTAAGAGCACTGTCCTGATTTGTCAAAGTTGTGGATTCAATCCCGAGTCAGGGCACATACAAGACACACGAGTCAACCAATGATAAAGAGTCAAGCAATGAAGATATAAATAGGTAGAATGGTAAAGCAGTATTTCTCTCCCCCTTCCCCTTCTCTTTAAAATCAATCAATCAATCAATAAAAACTTTAAAATATAAAAATAAAATCAGGAACATCTTAAATGAATGTCTATAAAACCCTTGGAGTAGAGAAGGCCTTTCTCTATATACCGGGAGACCCGCAACCTGACCAAGATCAAAAAAAGATGTAATCATCCTTAACACCACTTACATTAAATTCAAAAGCAGCTGGGGAAAAATTTTTTGCACAGATGAGTTTTTTCTTAAAAAGTTTAGCATGTTTTCAAAATGTAAGTTACATAAATTATACTTGACCTAGAAATTCTACCAATAGCAACATCTCAAGGATATAAATTTGTAAAAATTACACATAAAGATAAACGGAACAGGAGGAAGAGGGGCCAGTACATACAAAGTACTGGTTTAAAAAAGCAAAAAACAAAACACAAAAAAACAGGAGTCACTCATTTTTCCCTGCGTATCTCTATCTCCCCTGCATACATGAGGTGTACATGCTAATAATAAATTAGTTTAAAAAAATCAAAATACATACAAAAAAAATCACAGTACATCTAACTATGCAATAGAACACTAGTTGGTTATTAAAAATGGTGACAATAGATCTTTACTAACATGGGGAAATGACCACAATACATTCAAGAGTATAAAACACTATGATCACTTCATGCTAAAAAAAAAAAAGTGGTATTGACATTTCTCCAATCTACCCAGATATATACCAGATATAGTAATATTGGGCATCTGTGGGTGATGAGATCAGCCAGCTCATACAGTGCCTGTCCAGGCAGACCCCAGAGGTTACAAAGCCTGGGTACCAAGACTATGGATTTTGGCCTCCACACACCACTCCCCCACATGCCCTTGGAAGGATGCCCTTAAATTGAGATAATTGGATAATAGATCATTTTCACCAATTAATGTCATTCTGAACTGGCTTACTATTATTACATTAAACTGAAATTTACTATTTGTTGATAAGTGTAATACTGTGAAAGCTAATCCCAACTCATATTACTTCTACTGCCCTTTATAGAATGCCTTATCCTTTGATAATTTGTGCACGTTATCTATTTAAATGCACATACCAAACAAAATGTCTACTCCAACATCATATTAATACAAAGGTTAAATATAAGGAGCACTCCCTGCAGTAAGAAATGTCCTTTTAACACAAAGTGGAGATGCTAATCACTGGAAATGGGGAGAAAGGAAGTTAGTATGCAAAAAGCAATCCCTCTCCAGGACTCTAAAATTCCTTCAGCAGAAGTTAGTACACTCTAGAAACAATAATAATTGTTCACCATTTCCCCCCACCCCCCATTTAAAATACTCGGGATACAAGATGTATTTCCTCACCACACTAGTGGGTTCCTAAAAAACGTCATTTAAATAAAAATCGTGAGTGATTACCATGCAGTTAGGCAAGACATCTGTAAAATAATACAACCGCTGGGCTAGGATTAAAGGAGAACTGGGTTCTTTTCTTGGCTCTCGGGAATATGTAATTTTACACAAAGCAAAATCACAGCCTCTCCAGATCTTTTTTTCCCTTCTTCTCTATCGTAGGGGTTGAGCTAAAGAAACCCCAATGCCCCTTTCAGCTAGTGATAGGATTTAGTAAGCCCCTTTCCCATCCACTGGAGGAGCCAATTTCAGTCAGCAGCGACAATTTACTTTAAGTCGTGCCTAATTTACTCTCTTCACGCTTCTCTTAAAAAAAAATGTGCCCAAATAGTTCTCAATTCTCATCAGAAAAAAAGGTCTGTCAAGACCCACTTACTTTTCAAAATGTCCACACACAAAAAAGTAAAATTAGTTTACTTAATCAATTGTTCGGAAATAAAGACACCCTAAAACAGCACTACACGGTGAATGGTTTAAACATTTCCTTTAAAACAAAGAACTCAACCACAGAAAAACTGCTAACATATCACACGTTTCGAAGACACAAACATTGGGCTATTCAGACAGGGTTTACTTTCCCCAAAGAAGCAATTTTTCTAAGAAAGAAACTTCTGTAATGAGAAAGAAATTAGGGAGGAACCAAGCTTGATTCCGAGTCTTCACTGTCCAGATTCAAGTGCATTTTCCTGGACGGTGTACTTGTGTGATTAACTCACCGCGGCACTCATGCAACCCACACACATAACACTCACTCGCACTCCTCAGAACCTGTTGGGGTGGCAGCGTGGACGAGTCACAAGATAGCGGCGGGAGTGGAAATTTCCTCTCCCCGGGCGTGGGACAGGGTCTGGCTTCCCCGAAACGCTCGGCGCCGCCGGCGCCTCCGCCAGGCAGGCCCTCTCCCGGCCGACGCGCTCCGTACAAAGGAGGCCCGGGCGTTCGGCCCCCCACACGCTCGGGGCTTGGCTCCGGGCAGCGGTCCCCGGCTTCCGGCGCCGCTTGGGGCGGGAGGCCGGGGTAGCACGTGCGCTCTGGGCCGGTAGAGAAAAACCGGCGCGGCCGGGCCGGGGCTGCCCGCGGGCCCGCTGCCTCCGCCGCCAGCGACGGCCCTCCGGCCCCGCGAGAAATGAATGGGCCGCGCTCCGCCGCCCGGTTTCGAGTCTGGAGGCCCGAGGCGAAAAGCGCTGCGGGCGGCGGAGGCGGCTCCTGGGGTCCCCGCGCGGGGAGCCGCCTCCCGCTTTTTTTTTCCATTCGACCCCGCCCGACGCCCCCCGGACCGCGGCCGCCCGCTCACCCCAGCTCTTGGCAGTGCGCCCCAGGAACTCTCCAGTGGTCGGGTTGTAGATGAAGAGCTTCCACTCGGCCAGGCTCTGGTTGAAGGACTTCTTGTCTTTCTTCGTCATGGTGTGTGTGCCGCCGGCGAGGTGAGCGGCGGCCGCGGGGGTGGAGGCGGCGAGGAGCGCGGCGGCGCGTCCCGGCTCAGGCGGCGCAGCCCGGCGACAGAGGCAGAAGGTGGACCCGCCGAAGAGACCTCCTCACCGCAGTGCGTACTCGACCCGACTGCGCCGCGCCAAGCCGGGATGCAGCTGAGGCCGCGGAAGCCTGACGTCTCCGCCCGCCGCAGCCAATCCGCGCGAGGCCGCCGCTGCCGCCGCCGCCGCTGCCGCCGCCGCCGCTGCCGCCACCGCCTGCCGCCCGCGGCTTGGCTCAGCCCCCGGCGGCCCGGACGCCCCGGCTCACCGCCCCGCCCAAGCCCTCCCGGACCCTCCCCGCCCGCCCCGCGATTCCTGGTTTGGCTCCGGGAACGCTTCGGGCTCCCTCCACTCAGGTCAGAGGAAGCAGAAACAACACAGAGCAACCCTAAAAATCTCGAAGGCTTAGTAAGAAGCAAATTTATAATAACAAGCAAAAGGTGGCGTCCCCACCCGCAGGTTTCTCAAGAGGAGGAGTCTGGGGAGATGCTGCGGCCAGCCATCCTCTCGGCTGCTTGCCTGCGGCGGCGTGGGAGAAACGAAGCACGGAAACGACTCCACTCTGCCTAAGACGTTCTCCCCCCAGAGGGGACTTAACCTTCCTCTCCCCAGCCTCCTCCCTAACCGTTTCCAGGCGCTCTTCTTTGGGCTCTATGACGTGACTAAAAGATAGTCTGCAGTATAGACTAGTGTATTATACATATACTGCTGCTTGGAGAATGTCTGTCCCTGGCTCTTTAGATGGATTTGACCAAGAATCTCAGGTGAATGGGAATGCCATTCTACAATAAATATATCAATTTTAATTAAATGGAGTATATTTTTTCTCTAGAATTAATCAAAGAAGTCAATAGACAGTAATATTATCCTGAGATTCCTGTCAATGAAAAGTCCTCTGCTTTTTCTTACATACTGAGACTTTTTTTAGCGAGAGAGAGAGACAGAAAGACAGATAGGGACAAACAGTAAGGGAGAGAGATGAGAAGCATCAACTCTTGGTTACAGCACCTTAGTTCTTCATTCATTGCTTCCTCATGGGGCACGCTACAGCTGAGCCAGTGACCCTTTGCTCAAGCCAGGGACCTTGGTCTTCAAGCCAGCAACCATGGGGTCATATCTATGATCCCAGGCTCAAGCCTGTGACCTCGGGGTTTGGAACCTGGGTCCTCTACATCTCAGGCCTAAGCTCCATCCACTGTACCACTGCCTGGTCAGGCACAGATACTGAGACTCTTAATCCATAGGAAATCAGTTCATTTAGTCTTGATGCCTAAATAACACTCCCGCTTTCTCATCTTTTCCACTGTATTGAATGCTCCCCTTGGTAGGAGCTGAGGATGCAGTCCATCTTTTCCTACACGTGATGGAGCTGATGAGTACTGTGCTCTGTGACTGTTGTAACACGATTAAAAGATTTCAGTAGGAGTTTGGGCAGAAGGTGAGTGTTGTTTTTTTTTGAGGGGGGGGGGTGTGGATGGAGCACTGCCTCTATTTTATTAGCAAATAAAAAACTATGAATGAAGAAATGTAGACCACATCTTAGTGTTTGGAATGATGCATTATAATTCACCCGGAAGTTTAAACAACCTGCACGTGCTAAAGGCCTAAATGGATAACGAAATTTTAGCATTTCTTATTTCCTCACTTTGCTTATTAAAGCAAGGAAGTAGGAATTACGTCTCCCACAAATGAAAAAGAGATAGATCATCTTCCTGGAGCGCCAAGGTTGCTATGGTCTCTGAGGTCTCTAGCTCCATCCACCCTGAGGTCCTGGGTTGGAGTCCTGGGTCAGGGCACAAATGAGAAGCAATCAGTGAGTGCTCAACTAAGTGGAACAATGAGTTGATGCTTCTCTCTCTTTCTCCCTTCCTTTCCCTCAAAAACAAACAAAAAAATAAAGTGATCTCCCTAACCCACACATTAGCAAATTTATGCTAATGACCTTGGGAATAGCCAAAATCCAGTTACTTTTCTGAGCCCGTAACATCAAAAGATCTGTAGAAGCATTTTGTAAAGACTGGTGTGAAATTAGTATTAGAAATAGCAAAACACTGTGCAACTAGACTATAATGTATTTCTTTAGTTCCTAAGCAAGGTTGAAATAGAATTTAGGAATACTGTAGAAGAAGATAACTATTTTTTTTCCAATTATTGACTTTATTATAGTTTCTGTGTATTTCAACTCATTAAAAAAAAAAAAGGTAGCCACAGGAAAAGAAGAAGAAAGCTGGACAAAATGCTGAACAGTGGAAAGTGCAACAAGATTGCGTGTGGAGTTCTTATAAAAGAATCTTTTAAATATGTATTTTAGTGTTTCTACCAACTTGACAAATTTGCCAAGTAGTTAACTATTTTTATCTCATTAAAAATTTAACTACAAATTAGAAGAAAGCTAATAATGGTACAGTTGATAATGGGCTTTTTAGTTGTGGGAATAGGGAAGATGTAGAGTCTGTTTGGAATAAAATATGAAATCCATCTGCTTTATTTATTTTGGGTGTGTGTGTGCTCCCGCTAATAACAAGCACACTTTGAGAAATAATTTCTTGGCACACACAAAGAAAACATGGTAAGCAAGAACATTATGAAATAATGTTTCAAAGATATCGACTGCTGTCAGAGATTGGTAGTTTGTATATCTTTAGTGGTGATTAATATGACTTTTGTATTTAATGCTTTGTGGTTTTCCAAATAAGGATTTAAATACAAATATAATTTAGTAGTTCCAAAACCCATGCCTAGTTTAATATAGTAGCTAGATCCAATAGATTTCAGTTTGGAGAAAATTTTATATTCTACTCCAAAACATGGGAACAATTTGTTTCTGATCTATGATACTTGAACATTACCTGGAAGAGAAAATACTGAGTGTATTAGGGGATAGTAGACTACCAAGTATGAGTACATTTTATATATATTTTAGTGAGAGACAGAGATGACAGATAGGGACAGCCAGACAGGAAGGGAAAGAGATGAGAAGCATTAATTCTTCATTGCGGCACCTTAGTTGTTCATTGATTGCTTTCTTATATGGGCCTTGACCAGGAGGATCCAGCCAAACCTGTGATCCTTTGCTCAAGCTAGTGACTTTGGGCTCAAGCCAGCCACCATGGGGTCATATGTATGATCCCAAGCTCAAGCTGGCAACCCCGCCCTTAAGCTGGTGAGCCAGTGCTCAAGCCAGCAACCCCAGCTTGGTCCTGTGGTTGGTGAACTTGGTCCTCTGCGTCCCAGGCTGATGCTCCATCTACTGTGCCACTGCCTGGTCAGGCTAATGTAAAATTTAATTACAACTTTATTCCCTGCAAGGTTGTTTTACTATAACTAAGGCTCTCTTTTAAATGAGAAGTTACTGCTATCTCTGTCACAATTGGTCAGCACGTTAGGCTGCTGATAGGTTGGTGATTAGGTTGGTGACTTGAGTCCCCCAGGGACACATCTGGCATTGTTAAAGAAGCGAATCTTTTGTGGCTCTTTGTCCTCTGCACAGTCTCTCTCAGCTATTACCTGTGAGAGGCCTCTTCCACTAAAAGAGAAATTATTTTGCCAGATAGATGATGGAATTTAGCATAATTTTAAAGTATATTCCATACAATATTTGAGACAACATAGACTAAAAGAAATGATTCTTGTCCATCTGAAATTCAAGTTGAACTGAATATCCTGTATGTTTATCTGCTAAATCTGGCTACACTGCATGTAGAGGATGCCTACAAATCCCACTGGAAGTCCTAGGCCCTGCGCCACTTGCTCAGTATCATTTCTTCCTTACTCTTCACAAATACCCTAAAGAAAGAGGTATTATTTTCCTAATTCTGTAAACAAGGAAACTGAGGTTTAGTGAAATTAAGTAACTGGTGCATGGTCAAATAACAGCACATAGATTCAAATGCCCATCTCCTCCCCGACCTCAGTAGTGAATGATGGCAGAGCTCTAGGGAAATTTCAGGAAGCTGAAGGAGGCGGAATTTAGAGAAACAGCTGTCGGCCACTGATTGAGTGTACGCTTCAGTCAGCAGGATACATTTTCTGTTCAGTGGGCATAAACATGATATTTGCTAAAAGTTTTAATTTATTTCTGAAGTTTAGAATCATGTATACAGAAAAAAATATTTCAGTTCTTATAGCAGCATCTCATTTGTAACTGGGTGTTTTAACTGTTGTGATTCTGGTATTGAATCACTGAAAGGCTATTATTTGTCACTCAGAGAATAGATATTAGAATGTCCTCGGAAATAGTCCTTCCCCACAAGCAGCAGCTATAATTGTGTTGGCATTTTATTGTATCTGAGAAACACAGTTGTGAATACAACATATTCCTCCTCACCACAGAAAATGTACTTTTCCACACGTTGGTTTAATATTTTTATCCTTTAACCAGCAGCATCTCTATATCCTTTGCAGATTGAAGGGCAGACACCTGCATTATTGATCATCTTAAATCAAATAAACCAGTAAAGCATGAGCACAGTGTCTGGCACAGAAAGTGCTCTGTAAATGGTAAAGTTTTTGTTATCGTTTTTAATTCTGTCATCCACAGTGTTAGGTATTTTATGAAAAAGTGTATGTTATCTAACAGGATAACTTACTAAATAAAAAATAAATTTAAATAATCAAATAAATATAAAAGATTATTTAATTAATAGTTTGGTAATAACATTTACAGGAGTGGGTGGAGGTTTAGGTGAAGCAAGAACAACAGAATGTTGACATTTATTAAAGCTGGGTGGTAGTTATCTAAGGCTTATTATATTTTGTTTACTTTGTATATCCTTGAAATATTCCATAAAAAATTTTTTTAAAAATTGGGGCTGCCTGGGCCCTGGCCAGTTGGCTCAGCGGTAGAGCGTCGGCCTGGAGTGCGGGGGACCCGGGTTCGATTCCCGGCCAGGGCACATAGGAGAAGCGCCCATTTGCTTCTCCACCCCCACTCCCTCCTTCTTCTCTCTCTCTTCCCCTCCCGCAGCCAAGGCTCCATTGGAGCAAAGATGGCCCGGGCGCTGGGGATGGCTCCTTGGCCTCTGCCCCAGGCGCTAGAGTGGCTCTGGTCGCAGCAGAGCGACGCCCCGGAGGGGCAGAGCATCGCCCCCTGGTGGGCAGAGCGTCGCCCCTGGTGGGCGTGCCGGGTGGATCCCGGTCGGGCTCATGCGGGAGTCTGTCTGACTGTCTCTCCCTGTTTCCAGCTTCAGAAAAATACAAAAAAAAAAAAAAAAATTGGGGCTGCCTGAACAGTGGTGGCGCAGTGGATAGAGTGTCAAACCAGGACACTGAGGTCTCCAGTTCAAAACCCCAAGCTTGCTGGCTTGAGTGTGGGCTCATCAGCTTGAGTGTGGGCTCATTGACATGATCCCAAGGTTGCTAGCTTGAATCTCAAGGTCACTGGCTTGAGCCCAAGGTCGCTGGTTTGAGCAAGGGGTCACTGGCATAGCTTAAGTGCCCCAGTCAAGGCACGTATGGGAAGCAATCAGTAAACAACTAAAGTGCTGCAACTATGAGTTGATGCTTCTCATCTCTCTTCACCCTCTCTCTCTCTTCCTGTCTCTCTCTTTCTAAAATGTAACCATGCATTACAGTAGCACAAGTGCCTTGTCTCTTGCTTTGGACCTCTGCCTAAAAATTACTGGAAGTGGACTCAACTGCTCCTGCCCACTGGTGGATCCTGAACCTGTGCTGGGTACTGCAAATGCACTTCCTGCAACAAGAGTTGCTACTCTTGCTGCCTTGTGGGATGTGTCCAGGGCTGTGTCTGTGAAGGAGGATCCAAGATGTAAATACAGCAGTGTGTCAAACCTGCATTTGTTTATTTCGTTCTACCCTGACCTATTTGTCACATTCCCTTTTCCATGAAATATATGAAGGATAAAAAAGCAGTTGACTTATAAAAAGAAATTGGGGGCAAAGTATAAGCAATTTTCCTGATGCACATTTTCATGGTTCACTCTGTTAAAAACAACCAAAAGAAGTTGCAGATTTAATGTTTTTTATAAGAACTATTAAAGTCCTTGGCTGGTTTCCTCAGTGGTAGATCATCGGCTTGGCATGTAGATGTCCTAGGTTTGATTCCTGGTTAAGGCACACAGGAGAAGTGGCCATCTGCTTCTTCACACCTCCCCCTACCCCCTTATCTCTCTCTCTTCACCTCCTGCAGCCATGGCAATTGGTTTGATCGCATTGGCCCAGGTGCTGAGGATAGCTCCGTAGAGCCTCTGCCTTAGGCACTAAAAATAGCTCAGTTGTAAGCATTGCCTAGATGGGCAGAGCATTGGCCCCAGATGGGGGTTGCTGGGTGGATCCCAGTCAGGGTGCATGAGGGAGTCTGTCTATCTCCCCTCCTTTCACTTGGAAAAGAAGAAAAGAAAAATAAAACTATTAAAAAGAAAAAGCTGACCACATAATAAATAGTTCTGGAAACATAAGACAATTTTGTATTCTAATTAGTGATCAGGGTAATTTGGAGGCTATTACATCCAGAAAAAAATATATATGCAATTGGAGACATAAAAGAATTATTGAAAATTTAATATATAATTAGTTCCTAAAATAAAACTTTAAAAAATCAATGAAAGAGCTGAAAGAAAAGGTCAATGAAATCTTCCAAGAGTAAATAAAGCAAATTGGCAGAGGGAAAGAAATAGTTTTTAAAATCCAAAGACTGTAGTCTAGGAAAAACAATATTCAACTAATAGTTTCAGAAGGAGACAAGAAAATGGGAAGGAGAAAATAATGAGAGAAATAATGAGAGAGAAAATGTCTTAGAGTTAAGGAAAAATAGGAACCTTCAGACTGAAAGTACCTATTGAGTGACAAGCAAAATAAAAATAGACCCATACTTAATTATATAACCTTTTAATCTTATAGTACATCAAATACTAAGAGAAGATCCTAAAAGCTTCCCAAGAACAAATAATAGGTCAACTACAATAGTACAGAAATCTGAGCCCTGGGAACACTGGTTGGTGGCACAGTGGGTAGAGCGTCATTCTGGAGTGCTGAGGTCATCACCTCGATCGTGAGGGTGCCGGCTTGACCCTGAGGTCAGTAGTTGGAGCCCTGTTCAGGGCACTAGTGGGAGGCAATCAAAAAAGAACAGGAATCTGATTGGCACCAGTCTTCTCATCAACAACAGTCAATGCCAGAAGACAGGGAAGCACTGTCTTCAGAATTTTGAGGCTCAGCATACCACTGCCAGCCAAGCTGTCATTCAGCTGTAAGGGTAAAATAAAGACAAGTTCAGATACATAAGAACTCAGAAAATCCACCTTCTCACTAATCTTTTTTTTTTTTAATCAGTTGTGAATGGACCAGTAAAAAGAAGAAGGAGTTGCTCTGGCCGGATAGTTCAGTTGATTAGAGCATCATCCAGAAATGCAGAGGTTGCGGGTTCGATCCCTTGTCAGGGCACATACAGGAACAGATTGATGTTCCCATCTCTCTCTTTCTCCCTTTCTTGCTAAAATCAATTAAAAACAAAGAGAGAAAAAGGAATCCAAGAATGAGGAAAACCTGGAATCCTAGAAACACTAGTCCTAACCGAGGAGTGCAATGAAGGGGAAGCCTTGAATGACAGCTGTACAGCAGGGCAAGGGAGCGACTGGTTTGGAATGGACAAGAATGTCTTCAAGCAGAAAACTGATTCCATGCCACAGACACAGGGATTAAGATTGTGGATAAATCTAGTCATATGGTTAAGGCAGAAGGAAAGGGGAAAGCAATTGAAAACATCAAAAAACTGTTTCAATTATAAAGCAAACTAAAATGTGGTCTTATTTTGAGCAACTAATGAAGCGTTTGAAAATGTAATTATTTGATTTTTACATTTGGAGCAGCCTTATCTATTGATACAGGCTAGTGGTATAGATTTGCCTTTTCTATGCTAACTGATGCATTTTGTTGAACAGTGAGTACTGGCTACAGAATCAAAATAGTGTAATTGCTTTGTATTGCCTTTCAATACTTAGAATCAACTGAAAGCCCATAGAACAAAATTTAAATGTGATAGACTTACAACATAAAGTAATGATGGAGCTGACAGAGGTCAAGAGGTCTATGGAGGAGAGTTGAAGGAAGAAAGTTGAAAGGAAATTTAGACGTATTCTCTATTTTACATAGTAAATAAGGAGGTAAGAGATTGTTGAGTTAAAGAATTTAAAGATGGTGGAACTGGAAATGTGGGTTTAAGCATGTCATTTTAAGTTATGAACATAAGCCATAGAAAAACAAAGTAAATACTAAATAACACTAGGTATTAGTAATACAAAATAATACTGTGACTAGCAAAATATGAAATGGAGGCTGAAGTGGGACATAGACATAAATAGCTCATTGATAATCTTAACTAGCAAGGAGTTAATAATGTTTAAAGCTGACATAAAAAATATGCATATAAGCAAATTATTTAAAGTAAGAAGAGAGTGACTGTCTTAGTCTGTTTGGGGGCGGTATAACGAAATGCCACAGGTGGGGTAGTTTACAAATAGTAAAAATTTATAACCTGCAGTACTGGAGGCTGGAAGTCCAAGAGCAGGGTGCCGCCAACATGGTGGAGTGAGAGCACTCTTCTAGGCTGCAGACTTCTGGCTGTATCCTCACATGGCAGCATCTGACTGCTCTTTTATAAGTGCACTGCCTGACCTGCGGTGGTGCAGTGGGTAAAAACGTCAACCTGGAACACTGAGGTTGCTGGTTCGAAACCCTGGGCTTCCCTGGTCAAGGCACATATGGGAGTTGATGCTTCCTGCTCCTCCTTCCCTTCTCTCTCTGTCTGTCTCTCTCTCTATCTCCTCTCTCTAAAATGAATAAATAAAATCTTAAAAAAATAGATAAATATAAGTGCACTAATCCCATTCCTAATCACCTAATCATCTCCCAAATGCCCCAAATTCTAAACCATCACCTTGGAGGGTAGGTTTCAACATATGAATTTTGAGTGACACAATATTTAGGCCATACTTTGTCATTATTTTATAGCAAACCTCGATAGTATCTGAATCTCAAAAGTTTGCTCTAGGCCTTTATTTTATTTTATTTATTGATTGATTTTAGAGAAAGAGGAAGGGAGAG